>NC_090647.1:397684367-397984367 GCF_040937935.1 Hyperolius riggenbachi | reverse complement strand
GCTAACCCAGCAGCAGCACACGTGATGGAACAGGAGGAGGCGCAGGAGGAGAAGGCCACGCTTTCAGACACAACAACCCAGGCCTTGCATGAGGACAAGAAGCGTGCGGATAGCATGCATTTTGCCGCCATGCAGTCATAAATGTAATAAAGATAAGAGGTTCCATAAACAGGGACCGGCAACGCTAACCCAGCAGCAGCACACGTGATGGAACAGGAGGAGGCGCAGGAGGAGAAGGCCACGCTTTCAGACACAACAACCCAGGCCTTGCATGAGGACAAGAAGCGTGCGGATAGCATGCATTTTGCCGCCATGCAGTCATAAATGTAATAAAGATAAGAGGTTCCATAAACAGGGACCGGCAACGCTAACCCAGCAGCAGCACACGTGATGGAACAGGAGGAGGCGCAGGAGGAGAAGGCCACGCTTTCAGACACAACAACCCAGGCCTTGCATGAGGACAAGAAGCGTGCGGATAGCATGCATTTTGCCGCCATGCAGTCATAAATGTAATAAAGATAAGAGGTTCCATAAACAGGGACCGGCAACGCTAACCCAGCAGCAGCACACGTGATGGAACAGGAGGAGGCGCAGGAGGAGAAGGCCACGCTTTCAGACACAACAACCCAGGCCTTGCATGAGGACAAGAAGCGTGCGGATAGCATGCATTTTGCCGCCATGCAGTCATAAATGTGATAAAGATAAGAGGTTCCATAAACAGGGACCGGCAACGCTAACCCAGCAGCAGCACACGTGATGGAACAGGAGGAGGGTGGCGCAGGAGGAGAAGGCCACGCTTTGAGACACAACAACCCAGGCCTTGCATGAGGACAAGAAGCGTGCGGATAGCATGCATTTTGCCGCCATGCAGTCATAAATGTAATAAAGATAAGAGGTTCCATAAACAGGGACCGGCAACGCTAACCCAGCAGCAGCACACGTGATGGAACAGGAGGAGGCGCAGAAGGAGAAGGCCACGCTTTCAGACACAACAACCCAGGCCTTGCATGAGGACAAGAAGCGTGCGGATAGCATGCATTTTGCCGCCATGCAGTCATAAATGTAATAAAGATAAGAGGTTCCATAAACAGGGACCGGCAACGCTAACCCAGCAGCAGCACACGTGATGGAACAGGAGGAGGTGCAGGAGGAGAAGGCCACGCTTTCAGACACAACAACCCAGGCCTTGTATGAGGACAAGAAGCGTGCGGATAGCATGCATTTTGCCGCCATGCAGTCATAAATGTAATAAGGATAAGAGGTTCCATAAACAGGGACCGACAACGCTAACCCAGCAGCAGCACACGTGATGGAACAGGAGGAGGCACAGGAGGAGAAGGCCACGCTTTCAGACACAACAACCCAGGCCTTGCATGAGGACAAGAAGCGTGCGGATAGCATGCATTTTGCCGCCATGCAGTCATAAATGTGATAAAGATAAGAGGTTCCATAAACAGGGACCGGCAACGCTAACCCAGCAGCAGCACACGTGATGGAACAGGAGGAGGCGCAGGAGGAGAAGGCCACGCTTTCAGACACAACAACCCAGGCCTTGCATGAGGACAAGAAGCGTGCGGATAGCATGCATTTTGCCGCCATGCAGTCATAAATGTAATAAAGATAAGAGGTTCCATAAACAGGGACCGGCAACGCTAACCCAGAAGCAGCACACGTGATGGAACAGGAGGAGGCGCAGGAGGAGAAGGCCACACTTTGAGACACAACAACCCAGGCCTTGCATGAGGACAAGAAGCGTGCGGATAGCATGCATTTTGCCGCCATGCAGTCATAAATGTAATAAAGATAAGAGGTTCCATAAACAGGGACCGGCAACGCTAACCCAGCAGCAGCACACATGATGAAACAGGAGGAGGCACAGGAGGAGAAGGCCATGCTTTGAGACACAACAACCCAGGCCTTGCATGAGGACAAGAACCGTGCAGATAGCATGCATTTTGCCGCCATGCAGTCATAAATGTAATAAAGATAAGAGGTTCCATAAACAGGGACCGGCAACGCTAACCCAGCAGCAGCACACGTGATGGAACAGGAGGAGGGTGGCGCAGGAGGAGAAGGCCACGCTTTGAGACACAACAACCCAGGCCTTGCATGAGGACAAGAAGCGTGCGGATAGCATGCATTTTGCCGCCATGCAGTCATAAATGTAATAAAGATAAGAGGTTCCATAAACAGGGACCGGCAACGCTAACCCAGCAGCAGCACACGTGATGGAACAGGAGGAGGCGCAGGAGGAGAAGGCCACGCTTTCAGACACAACAACCCAGGCCTTGCATGAGGACAAGAAGCGTGCGGATAGCATGCATTTTGCCGCCATGCAGTCATAAATGTAATAAAGATAAGAGGTTCCATAAACAGGGACCGGCAACGCTAACCCAGAAGCAGCACACGTGATGGAACAGGAGGAGGCGCAGGAGGAGAAGGCCACACTTTGAGACACAACAACCCAGGCCTTGCATGAGGACAAGAACCGTGCGGATAGCATGCATTTTGCCGCCATGCAGTCATAAATGTAATAAAGATAAGAGGTTCCATAAACAGGGACCGGCAACGCTAACCCAGCAGCAGCACACGTGATGGAACAGGAGGAGGGTGGCGCAGGAGGAGAAGGCCACGCTTTGAGACACAACAACCCAGGCCTTGCATGAGGACAAGAAGCGTGCGGATAGCATGCATTTTGCCGCCATGCAGTCATAAATGTAATAAAGATAAGAGGTTCCATAAACAGGGACCGGCAACGCTAACCCAGCAGCAGCACACGTGATGGAACAGGAGGAGGCGCAGGAGGAGAAGGCCACGCTTTCAGACACAACAACCCAGGCCTTGCATGAGGACAAGAAGCGTGCGGATAGCATGCATTTTGCCGCCATGCAGTCATAAATGTAATAAAGATAAGAGGTTCCATAAACAGGGACCGGCAAAGCTAACCCAGCAGCAGCACACGTGATGGAACAGGAGGAGGCGCAGGAGGAGAAGGCCACGCTTTGAGACACAACAACCCAGGCCTTGCATGAGGACAAGAAGCGTGCGGATAGCATGCATTTTGCCGCCATGCAGTCATAAATGTAATAAAGATAAGAGGTTCTATAAACAGGGACCGCCAACGCTAACCCAGCAGCAGCACACATGATGAAACAGGAGGAGGCGCAGGAGGAGAAGGCCACGCTTTGAGACACAACAACCCAGGCCTTGCATGAGGACAAGAACCGTGCGGATAGCATGCATTTTGCCGCCATGCAGTCATAAATGTAATAAAGATAAGAGGTTCCATAAACAGGGACCGGCAACGCTAGCCCAGCAGCAGCACACGTGATGGAACAGGAGGAGGGCGGCGCAGGAGGAGGAGGCCACGCTTTGAGACACAACAACCCAGGCCTTGCATGAGGACAAGAAGCGTGCGGATAGCATGCATTTTGCCGCCATGCAGTCATAAATGTAATAAAGATAAGAGGTTCCATAAACAGGGACCGGCAACGCTAACCCAGCAGCAGCACACGTGATGGAACAGGAGGAGGCGCAGGAGGAGAAGGCCACGCTTTGAGACACAACAACCCAGGCCTTGCATGAGGACAAGAAGCGTGCGGATAGCATGCATTTTGCCGCCATGCAGTCATAAATGTAATAAAGATAAGAGGTTCCATAAACAGGGACCGGCAACGCTAACCCAGCAGCAGCACACGTGATGGAACAGGAGGAGGCGCAGGAGGAGAAGGCCACGCTTTCAGACACAACAAGCCAGGCCTTGCATGAGGACAAGAAGCGTGCGGATAGCATGCATTTTGCCGCCATGCAGTCATAAATGTAATAAAGATAAGAGGTTCCATAAACAGGGACCGGCAAAGCTAACCCAGCAGCAGCACACGTGATGGAACAGGAGGAGGCGCAGGAGGAGAAGGCCACGCTTTGAGACACAACAACCCAGGCCTTGCATGAGGACAAGAAGCGTGCGGATAGCATGCATTTTGCCGCCATGCAGTCATAAATGTAATAAAGATAAGAGGTTCCATAAACAGGGACCGGCAACGCTAACCCAGCAGCAGCACACGTGATGGAACAGGAGGAGGCGCAGGAGGAGAAGGCCATGCTTTGAGACACAACAACCCAGGCCTTGCATGAGGACAAGAAGCGTGCGGATAGCATGCATTTTGCCGCCATGCAGTCATAAATGTAATAAAGATAAGAGGTTCCATAAACAGGGACCGGCAACGCTAACCCAGCAGCAGCACACGTGATGGAACAGGAGGAGGGTGGCGCAGGAGGAGAAGGCCACGCTTTGAGACACAACAACCCAGGCCTTGCATGAGGACAAGAAGCGTGCGGATAGCATGCATTTTGCCGCCATGCAGTCATAAATGTAATAAAGATAAGAGGTTCCATAAACAGGGACCGGCAACGCTAACCCAGCAGCAGCACACGTGATGGAACAGGAGGAGGCGCAGGAGGAGAAGGCCACGCTTTCAGACACAACAACCCAGGCCTTGCATGAGGACAAGAAGCGTGCGGATAGCATGCATTTTGCCGCCATGCAGTCATAAATGTAATAAAGATAAGAGGTTCCATAAACAGGGACCGGCAACGCTAACCCAGCAGCAGCACACGTGATGGAACAGGAGGAGGTGCAGGAGGAGAAGGCCACGCTTTCAGACACAACAACCCAGGCCTTGCATGAGGACAAGAAGCGTGCGGATAGCATGCATTTTGCAGCCATGCAGTCATAAATGTAATAAGGATAAGAGGTTCCATAAACAGGGACCGACAACGCTAACCCAGCAGCAGCACACGTGATGGAACAGGAGGAGGCGCAGGAGGAGAAGGCCACGCTTTCAGACACAACAACCCAGGCCTTGCATGAGGACAAGAAGCGTGCGGATAGCATGCATTTTGCCGCCATGCAGTCATAAATGTGATAAAGATAAGAGGTTCCATAAACAGGGACCGGCAACGCTAACCCAGCAGCAGCACACGTGATGGAACAGGAGGAGGCGCAGGAGGAGAAGGCCACGCTTTCAGACACAACAACCCAGGCCTTGCATGAGGACAAGAAGCGTGCGGATAGCATGCATTTTGCCGCCATGCAGTCATAAATGTAATAAAGATAAGAGGTTCCATAAACAGGGACCGGCATCGCTAACCCAGCAGCAGCACACATGATGAAACAGGAGGAGGCGCAGGAGGAGAAGGCCATGCTTTGAGACACAACAACCCAGGCCTTGCATGAGGACAAGAACCGTGCGGATAGCATGCATTTTGCCGCCATGCAGTCATAAATGTAATAAAGATAAGAGGTTCCATAAACAGGGACCGGCAACGCTAACCCAGCAGCAGCACACGTGATGGAACAGGAGGAGGGTGGTGCAGGAGGAGAAGGCCACGCTTTCAGACACAACAACCCAGGCCTTGCATGAGGACAAGAAGCGTGCGGATAGCATGCATTTTGCCGCCATGCAGTCATAAATGTAATAAAGATAAGAGGTTCCATAAACAGGGACCGGCAACGCTAACCCAGCAGCAGCACACGTGATGGAACAGGAGGAGGCGCAGGAGGAGAAGGCCACGCTTTCAGACACAACAACCCAGGCCTTGCATGAGGACAAGAAGCGTGCGGATAGCATGCATTTTGCCGCCATGCAGTCATAAATGTAATAAAGATAAGAGGTTCCATAAACAGGGACCGGCAAAGCTAACCCAGCAGCAGCACACGTGATGGAACAGGAGGAGGCGCAGGAGGAGAAGGCCACGCTTTGAGACACAACAACCCAGGCCTTGCATGAGGACAAGAAGCGTGAGGATAGCATGCATTTTGCCGCCATGCAGTCATAAATGTAATAAAGATAAGAGGTTCCATAAACAGGGACCGCCAACGCTAACCCAGCAGCAGCACACATGATGAAACAGGAGGAGGCGCAGGAGGAGAAGGCCACGCTTTGAGACACAACAACCCAGGCCTTGCATGAGGACAAGAACCGTGCGGATAGCATGCATTTTGCCGCCATGCAGTCATAAATGTAATAAAGATAAGAGGTTCCATAAACAGGGACCGGCAACGCTAGCCCAGCAGCAGCACACGTGATGGAACAGGAGGAGGGCGGCGCAGGAGGAGAAGGCCACGCTTTGAGACACAACAACCCAGGCCTTGCATGAGGACAAGAAGCGTGCGGATAGCATGCATTTTGCCGCCATGCAGTCATAAATGTAATAAAGATAAGAGGTTCCATAAACAGGGACCGGCAACGCTAACCCAGCAGCAGCACACGTGATGGAACAGGAGGAGGCGCAGGAAGAGAAGGCCACGCTTTCAGACACAACAACCCAGGCCTTGCATGAGGACAAGAAGCGTGCGGATAGCATGCATTTTGCCGCCATGCAGTCATAAATGTAATAAAGATAAGAGGTTCCATAAACAGGGACCGGCAACGCTAACCCAGCAGCAGCACACGTGATGGAACAGGAGGAGGCGCAGGAGGAGAAGGCCACGCTTTCAGACACAACAACCCAGGCCTTGCATGAGGACAAGAAGCGTGCGGATAGCATGCATTTTGCCGCCATGCAGTCATAAATGTAATAAAGATAAGAGGTTCCATAAACAGGGACCGGCAACGCTAACCCAGCAGCAGCACACGTGATGGAACAGGAGGAGGCGCAGGAGGAGAAGGCCACGCTTTGAGACACAACAACCCAGGCCTTGCATGAGGACAAGAAGCGTGAGGATAGCATGCATTTTGCCGCCATGCAGTCATAAATGTAATAAAGATAAGAGGTTCCATAAACAGGGACCGCCAACGCTAACCCAGCAGCAGCACACATGATGAAACAGGAGGAGGCGCAGGAGGAGAAGGCCACGCTTTGAGACACAACAACCCAGGCCTTGCATGAGGACAAGAACCGTGCGGATAGCATGCATTTTGCCGCCATGCAGTCATAAATGTAATAAAGATAAGAGGTTCCATAAACAGGGACCGGCAACGCTAGCCCAGCAGCAGCACACGTGATGGAACAGGAGGAGGGCGGCGCAGGAGGAGAAGGCCACGCTTTGAGACACAACAACCCAGGCCTTGCATGAGGACAAGAAGCGTGCGGATAGCATGCATTTTGCCGCCATGCAGTCATAAATGTAATAAAGATAAGAGGTTCCATAAACAGGGACCGGCAACGCTAACCCAGCAGCAGCACACGTGATGGAACAGGAGGAGGCGCAGGAAGAGAAGGCCACGCTTTCAGACACAACAACCCAGGCCTTGCATGAGGACAAGAAGCGTGCGGATAGCATGCATTTTGCCGCCATGCAGTCATAAATGTAATAAAGATAAGAGGTTCCATAAACAGGGACCGGCAACGCTAACCCAGCAGCAGCACACGTGATGGAACAGGAGGAGGCGCAGGAGGAGAAGGCCACGCTTTCAGACACAACAACCCAGGCCTTGCATGAGGACAAGAAGCGTGCGGATAGCATGCATTTTGCCGCCATGCAGTCATAAATGTAATAAAGATAAGAGGTTCCATAAACAGGGACCGGCAACGCTAACCCAGCAGCAGCACACGTGATGGAACAGGAGGAGGCGCAGGAGGAGAAGGCCACGCTTTCAGACACAACAACCCAGGCCTTGCATGAGGACAAGAACCGTGCGGATAGCATGCATTTTGCCGCCATGCAGTCATAAATGTAATAAAGATAAGAGGTTCCATAAACAGGGACCGGCAACGCTAAACCAGCAGCAGCACACGTGATGGAACAGGAGGAGGCGCAGGAGGAGAAGGCCACGCTTTCAGACACAACAACCCAGGCCTTGCATGAGGACAAGAAGCGTGCGGATAGCATGCATTTTGCCGCCATGCAGTCATAAATGTAATAAAGATAAGAGGTTCCATAAACAGGGACCGGCAACGCTAACCCAGCAGCAGCACACGTGATGGAACAGGAGGAGGCGCAGGAGGAGAAGGCCACGCTTTCAGACACAACAACCCAGGCCTTGCATGAGGACAAGAAGCGTGCGGATAGCATGCATTTTTCCGCCATGCAGTCATAAATGTAATAAAGATAAGAGGTTCCATAAACAGGGACCGGCAACGCTAACCCAGCAGCCGCACACGTGATGGAACAGGAGGAGGCGCAGGAGGAGAAGGCCACGCTTTCAGACACAACAACCCAGGCCTTGCATGAGGACAAGAAGCGTGCGGATAGCATGCATTTTGCCGCCATGCAGTCATAAATGTAATAAACATAAGAGGTTCCATAAACAGGGACCGGCAACGCTAACCCAGCAGCAGCACACGTGATGGAACAGGAGGAGGCGCAGGAGGAGAAGGCCACGCTTTGAGACACAACAACTCAGGCCTTGCATGAGGACAAGAAGCGTGCGGATAGCATGCATTTTGCCGCCATGCAGTCATAAATGTAATAAAGATAAGAGGTTCCATAAACAGGGACCAGCAACGCTAACCCAGCAGCAGCACACGTGATGGAACAGGAGAAGGCGCAGGAGGAGAAGGCCACGCTTTCAGACACAACAACCCAGGCCTTGCATGAGGACAAGAAGCGTGCGGATAGCATGCATTTTGCCGCCATGCAGTCATAAATGTAATAAAGATAAGAGGTTCCATAAACAGGGACCGGCAACGCTAACCCAGCAGCAGCACACGTGATGGAACAGGAGGAGGGTGGCGCAGGAGGAGAAGGCCACGCTTTGAGACACAACAACCCAGGCCTTGCATGAGGACAAGAAGCGTGCGGATAGCATGCATTTTGCCGCCATGCAGTCATAAATGTAATAAAGATAAGAGGTTCCATAAACAGGGACCGGCAACGCTAACCCAGCAGCAGCACACGTGATGGAACAGGAGGAGGCGCAGGAGGAGAAGGCCACGCTTTCAGACACAACAACCCAGGCCTTGCATGAGGACAAGAAGCGTGCGGATAGCATGCATTTTGCCGCCATGCAGTCATAAATGTAATAAAGATAAGAGGTTCCATAAACAGGGACCGGCAAAGCTAACCCAGCAGCAGCACACGTGATGGAACAGGAGGAGGCGCAGGAGGAGAAGGCCACGCTTTGAGACACAACAACCCAGGCCTTGCATGAGGACAAGAAGCGTGAGGATAGCATGCATTTTGCCGCCATGCAGTCATAAATGTAATAAAGATAAGAGGTTCCATAAACAGGGACCGCCAACGCTAACCCAGCAGCAGCACACATGATGAAACAGGAGGAGGCGCAGGAGGAGAAGGCCACGCTTTGAGACACAACAACCCAGGCCTTGCATGAGGACAAGAACCGTGCGGATAGCATGCATTTTGCCGCCATGCAGTCATAAATGTAATAAAGATAAGAGGTTCCATAAACAGGGACCGGCAACGCTAGCCCAGCAGCAGCACACGTGATGGAACAGGAGGAGGGCGGCGCAGGAGGAGAAGGCCACGCTTTGAGACACAACAACCCAGGCCTTGCATGAGGACAAGAAGCGTGCGGATAGCATGCATTTTGCCGCCATGCAGTCATAAATGTAATAAAGATAAGAGGTTCCATAAACAGGGACCGGCAACGCTAACCCAGCAGCAGCACACGTGATGGAACAGGAGGAGGCGCAGGAAGAGAAGGCCACGCTTTCAGACACAACAACCCAGGCCTTGCATGAGGACAAGAAGCGTGCGGATAGCATGCATTTTGCCGCCATGCAGTCATAAATGTAATAAAGATAAGAGGTTCCATAAACAGGGACCGGCAACGCTAACCCAGCAGCAGCACACGTGATGGAACAGGAGGAGGCGCAGGAGGAGAAGGCCACGCTTTCAGACACAACAACCCAGGCCTTGCATGAGGACAAGAAGCGTGCGGATAGCATGCATTTTGCCGCCATGCAGTCATAAATGTAATAAAGATAAGAGGTTCCATAAACAGGGACCGGCAACGCTAACCCAGCAGCAGCACACGTGATGGAACAGGAGGAGGCGCAGGAGGAGAAGGCCACGCTTTGAGACACAACAACCCAGGCCTTGCATGAGGACAAGAAGCGTGAGGATAGCATGCATTTTGCCGCCATGCAGTCATAAATGTAATAAAGATAAGAGGTTCCATAAACAGGGACCGCCAACGCTAACCCAGCAGCAGCACACATGATGAAACAGGAGGAGGCGCAGGAGGAGAAGGCCACGCTTTGAGACACAACAACCCAGGCCTTGCATGAGGACAAGAACCGTGCGGATAGCATGCATTTTGCCGCCATGCAGTCATAAATGTAATAAAGATAAGAGGTTCCATAAACAGGGACCGGCAACGCTAGCCCAGCAGCAGCACACGTGATGGAACAGGAGGAGGGCGGCGCAGGAGGAGAAGGCCACGCTTTGAGACACAACAACCCAGGCCTTGCATGAGGACAAGAAGCGTGCGGATAGCATGCATTTTGCCGCCATGCAGTCATAAATGTAATAAAGATAAGAGGTTCCATAAACAGGGACCGGCAACGCTAACCCAGCAGCAGCACACGTGATGGAACAGGAGGAGGCGCAGGAAGAGAAGGCCACGCTTTCAGACACAACAACCCAGGCCTTGCATGAGGACAAGAAGCGTGCGGATAGCATGCATTTTGCCGCCATGCAGTCATAAATGTAATAAAGATAAGAGGTTCCATAAACAGGGACCGGCAACGCTAACCCAGCAGCAGCACACGTGATGGAACAGGAGGAGGCGCAGGAGGAGAAGGCCACGCTTTCAGACACAACAACCCAGGCCTTGCATGAGGACAAGAAGCGTGCGGATAGCATGCATTTTGCCGCCATGCAGTCATAAATGTAATAAAGATAAGAGGTTCCATAAACAGGGACCGGCAACGCTAACCCAGCAGCAGCACACGTGATGGAACAGGAGGAGGCGCAGGAGGAGAAGGCCACGCTTTCAGACACAACAACCCAGGCCTTGCATGAGGACAAGAACCGTGCGGATAGCATGCATTTTGCCGCCATGCAGTCATAAATGTAATAAAGATAAGAGGTTCCATAAACAGGGACCGGCAACGCTAAACCAGCAGCAGCACACGTGATGGAACAGGAGGAGGCGCAGGAGGAGAAGGCCACGCTTTCAGACACAACAACCCAGGCCTTGCATGAGGACAAGAAGCGTGCGGATAGCATGCATTTTGCCGCCATGCAGTCATAAATGTAATAAAGATAAGAGGTTCCATAAACAGGGACCGGCAACGCTAACCCAGCAGCAGCACACGTGATGGAACAGGAGGAGGCGCAGGAGGAGAAGGCCACGCTTTCAGACACAACAACCCAGGCCTTGCATGAGGACAAGAAGCGTGCGGATAGCATGCATTTTTCCGCCATGCAGTCATAAATGTAATAAAGATAAGAGGTTCCATAAACAGGGACCGCCAACGCTAACCCAGCAGCCGCACACGTGATGGAACAGGAGGAGGCGCAGGAGGAGAAGGCCACGCTTTCAGACACAACAACCCAGGCCTTGCATGAGGACAAGAAGCGTGCGGATAGCATGCATTTTGCCGCCATGCAGTCATAAATGTAATAAACATAAGAGGTTCCATAAACAGGGACCGGCAACGCTAACCCAGCAGCAGCACACGTGATGGAACAGGAGGAGGCGCAGGAGGAGAAGGCCACGCTTTGAGACACAACAACTCAGGCCTTGCATGAGGACAAGAAGCGTGCGGATAGCATGCATTTTGCCGCCATGCAGTCATAAATGTAATAAAGATAAGAGGTTCCATAAACAGGGACCAGCAACGCTAACCCAGCAGCAGCACACGTGATGGAACAGGAGAAGGCGCAGGAGGAGAAGGCCACGCTTTCAGACACAACAACCCAGGCCTTGCATGAGGACAAGAAGCGTGCGGATAGCATGCATTTTGCCGCCATGCAGTCATAAATGTAATAAAGATAAGAGGTTCCATAAACAGGGACCGGCAACGCTAACCCAGCAGCAGCACACGTGATGGAACAGGAGGAGGGTGGCGCAGGAGGAGAAGGCCACGCTTTGAGACACAACAACCCAGGCCTTGCATGAGGACAAGAAGCGTGCGGATAGCATGCATTTTGCCGCCATGCAGTCATAAATGTAATAAAGATAAGAGGTTCCATAAACAGGGACCGGCAACGCTAACCCAGCAGCAGCACACGTGATGGAACAGGAGGAGGCGCAGGAGGAGAAGGCCACGCTTTCAGACACAACAACCCAGGCCTTGCATGAGGACAAGAAGTGTGCGGATAGCATGCTTTTTACCGCCATGCAGTCATAAATGTAATACAGATAAGAGGTTCAATAAACAGGGACCGGAAACGCTAACCCATCACAGATGGTCATTGTTCATGTTACTTGGTTGGGTTCCAGGAGTGTTGCATAGTCGTTTCCAATCCAGGATTGATTCATTTTAATTTGAGTCAGACGGTCTGCATTTTCTGTGGAGAGGCGGATACGCCGATCTGGGACGATGCCTCCGGCAGCACTGAAACAGTGTTCCGAAATAACGCTGGCTGCCGGGCAAGCCAGCACCTCTATTGCGTGCATTGCCAGTTCGTGCCAGGTGTCTTCTAGCTTCGATACCCAATAGTTGAAGGGTGCAGATGGATTGTTCAACACAGCTACGCCATCTGACATGTAGTCCTTGACCATCTTCTCCAGGCGATCGGTGTTGGAGGTGGATCTGCACCCTTGCTGTTCTGTGGGCTGCTGCA
Organism: Hyperolius riggenbachi; assembly: GCF_040937935.1. NCBI lineage: Eukaryota > Metazoa > Chordata > Amphibia > Anura > Hyperoliidae > Hyperolius > Hyperolius riggenbachi. The sequence goes on along the minus strand of NC_090647.1, from coordinate 397,971,664 downwards.
TGGGTGTCAGAAAATTTTCCCACTCCAAGGACACTGCCGATACCATTTCCTTTTGGGCACTAGCTGCGGCTTGTGTTGTTTGCTGCCCTCCTGGTCGTCCTTGGTTTGTGGAAGTCAGTCTGTCGGCGTACAACTGGCTAGAGGAGGGGGAGGATGTCAATCTCCTCTCTAAAGTCTCCACAAGGGCCTGCTGGTATTCTTCTATTTTGACCTGTCTGACTCTTTCTTCAAGCAGTTTTGGAATATTGTGTTTGTACCGTGGATCCAGAAGGGTATAAACCCAGTAATTGGTGTTGTCCAGAATGCGCACAATGCGTGGGTCGCGTTCAATGCAGTCTAGCATGAATTGAGCCATGTGTGCCAGAGTCCTGCCAGAATCCTCATCATCCTCTTGTGAGCGTTGTGATAGTTGTTGTGATGCATCATAGTCGTCACCTTCTTCCTGGTCTGCTTCTGCTGACCATTCGCACTGAATTGTGGAAGTCCAACGTGCACCGCTCTGGCCCTCGTCAGTGGTGGCATGAAATTCCTGCTCCAACTCCAGCTGTTCCTCCTCCTCTTCTTCGTCATAGCTGCTGGGGCCAGCGTTTCCTGAGGCGGATGGCCTGATGTTGGTACCATCACGCTGATCGTTTTCTCCTTCAGATTCCCCCAGTTGCATCATGACAGCTGTTTCCTTGATTTTCAACATTGACTTCTTCAGTAAACACAGCAGTGGTATGGTAATGCTGACTGAAGAGTTGTCACTGCTCACAAGCAACGTGGATTGCTCAAAATTTTGGAGGACTTGGCAGAGGTCCAAAATGTTGGCCCAATCGGATCCACAGAAGCTTGGCAGCTGTCCGGATGCGCCTCGGTACTGCGCCATCATGTACTGGACCACTGCACTCTTCTGCTCGCAAAAGCGGGCTAGCATGTGCAGCGTAGAATTCCAGCGCGTAGGGACATCACACAGCAAGCGATGGTGGGGGAGATTGAAGTGCTCCTGCATTTTGGCGAGTGCCCCCGAAGCAGTACTGGAATTTCTACAATGTTTGGCCACTCGTCGCACCTTCAACAGAAGATCGGCCACGCCTGGGTATGTCCTCAGGAACCGCTGAACTACTAGGTTCATCACGTGCACCAGGCAAGGGATGTGTGTCAGCTTAGCCAACCTTAAAGCGCGAATGAGATTACTCCTATTATCACACACAACCATGCCTGGTTTCAGGTCCAGCGGTGCCAGCCACAAATCCGTCTGTTCCTTTATTCCCCTTCAAATTTTCTCCCCTGTGTGCTGCTTATCCCCAAGGCAGATCAGCTTCAGCAACGCTTGCTGACGCATGCCAACAGCTGTGCTGCACTGCTTCCACGATCCTACTGCTGCTGGGTTAGCGTTTCCGGATGAGATACAGCTTTGAGATGCGTTGGAGGAGAAGGAGTCAGAGAGGTAGGTGCTGCTGTTGTTATCCAGTGGGAGGGACGGCGGTGCAGCTGTTTGCGGCGTGGGCAACACCCGTGCCGTAGCAGGTGAGGAATCACTGCCAGGCTCCACAAGGTTCACCCAGTGCGCGGTAAGGGAGATGTATCGACCCTGGTCGAACGCACTCGTCCAGGTGTCAGTGGTGAGGTGAACCTTGCAGGCAACGGCATTCTTCAAGCTTCGGGTTATTTTGCTGACCACGTGCTCATGCAACTCAGGCACTGCAGAGCGCGCAAAGTGGTAGCGGCTGGGAACCACGTAACGTGGGATGGCCACTGACATCATGCCCTTGAAGCTGTTTGTCTCCACCACTCGATATGGCAGCATTTCGCAGGCCAGAAGCTTGGCTATGCTGGCTGTTAGTGCCACGGCCCGGGGGTCATTTGCTGGCAATTTCCTCTTGCGCTCAAGCATCTCCAAGACAGACAACTGAACCGTAGGGCTGCACACTGAACGGCTGTTGGTTGTTGTGTTTGATGACTGGGAGACCTCAAGAGCACTATTCCGGAAAGTGACAGTGTCAGCGTCGTCTGATGTTTGTGAATGTTGTTGTGAACCACGCAATGGCTGGGCTACTGCTGCTGCTGAGGAGGGTCTGGTGGTGAGTCTGGTGACCCCAAGGGAGGCAGTGTTGCTGGTACCCTGTCCTGGCGGCCACAGAGTGGGATGTTTGGATACCATGTGGCGGGTCATGCTGGTGGTGGAGAGATTGTTAATATGTTTCCCCCTGCTCAGGCGGGTCTTGCACACCTTGCAAATCACCATGGTACCATCCTCACTGCAGTCTTCAAAGAAAGGCCTTTGGAGCACCTGCCTTGCTGGCGATTTCTGTTTGCGCCTCTTTTGCGTCTCACTTGAACTTCCACGCTTGTGGTGCCTGAAATTTCGCGCCGCCTACCTTGTGGCACAAGGCGAACTCGTGCAGCAGTGGGTTCTTCAACAGACTCATCTGTGCTGCTACGACGGCGATGTTCTCCTTCACATACAAAATCTGGGTCTCTGTCAACATTGTCCATACCCTCCTCCTCTTCCATCTCCTCAAACTCGTCATATGTGATTGTGGGCCGCCGCCGTGGAGTAGAGCTCCCCACAACAACCTCTGCGCAGCACACTCCAACGTCGTCTTCAAGATCTTCTCGGCCGACCTCGTGCAATTGAAACCCCTCCTGCCCAACTTGCTCTGGGATTTGGGTTTCAAAGTCCTCTTCGGACTCGCCTTGCATTTCAGTGCGCGGTGCATTTCCCACAGTCAATGGTTGTGAATCCGGGCACAAAATTTCTGGCTGTTCCATTGACCTTTGAAAGGTGGAAGTTTGTTGGGCTGGGAATAGCTCCTGCGAATACCCCATTGTGTCCTGAGGAAATTCTTCAGACTGGTTATTTGGCAGTTGTGTGCGTGGTGTCGCTGCCGGTTGGGTCAGTTTTGTGCCCACTGGCTCCTTGTAACTGGCTGAGGATTCGGACCTCGTGCGTGATGTGCTGGTGCTGCTTAACTCACTGCTGGACACTTGAGAGGTCATCCAATTAATTATCTGGTCCTGTTCTTTTGGATTTGTGAGGGTTGATTTCTTGGACAACATGGGCGGTATTGAGTGGGTTTTCTTCGGTGCTCCACTGTGGCCTGTACGTGAACCGTCAGGGGAAACACCTCTTCCCTTGCCCCTCCCTCTTTCACAGGATTTCTTCTTCATTTCACTTATCCTTAAAGTACACGCTGACTGGCAGCAGTACAGTGGCAGTACAGAAATGCTATACAGTGGCGGGTGAGCGGTGTACTACTGTTCCCAGCAGAGACACAGAGTGGCAGTAAACACAATGCTATATAGTGTGGGTAAGCGGTGTACTACTGTTCCCAGCAGACACACAGAGTGGCAGTAAACACAATTCTATATAGTGTGGGTGAGCGGTGTACTACTGTTCCCAGCAGAGACACAGAGTGGCAGTAAACACAATGCTATATAGTGTGGGTGAGCGGTGTACTACTGTTCCCAGCAGAGACACAGAGTGGCAGTAAACACAATGCTATATAGTGTGGGTGAGCGGTGTACTACTGTTCCCAGCAGTGACACAGAGCACAATGCTATACAGGGTGAGCGGTGTACTACTGTTCCCAGCAGAGACACAGAGTGGCAGTAAACACAATGCTATATAGTGTGGGTGAGCGGTGTACTACTGTTCCCAGCAGCGACACAGAGCACAATGCTATACAGGGTGAGCGGTGTACTACTGTTCCCAGCAGAGACACAGAGTGGCAGTAAACACAATGCTATATAGTGTGGGTGAGCGGTGTACTACTGTTCCCAGCAGCGACACAGAGCAAAATGCTATACAGGGTGAGCGGTGTACTACTGTTCCCAGCAGACACACAGAGTGGCAGTAAACACAATGCTATATAGTGTGGGTGAGCGGTGTACTACTGTTCCCAGCAGAGACACAGAGTGGCAGTAAACACAATGCTATATAGTGTGGGTGAGCGGTGTACTACTGTTCCCAGCAGAGACACAGATTGGCAGTAAACACAATGCTATATAGTGTGGGTGAGCGGTGTTCTACTGTTCCCAGCAGCGACACAGAGCAAAATGCTATACAGGGTGTGCGGTGTACTACTGTTCCCATCAGACACACAGAGTGGCAGTAAACACAATTCTATATAGTGTGGGTGAGCGGTGTACTACTGTTCCCAGCAGAGACACAGAGTGGCAGTAAACACAATGCTATATAGTGTGGGTGAGCGGTGTACTACTGTTCCCAGCAGAGACACAGAGTGGCAGTAAACACAATGCTATATAGTGTGGGTGAGCGGTGTACTACTGTTCCCAGCAGAGACACAGAGTGGCAGTAAACACAATGCTATATAGTGTGGGTGAGCGGTGTACTACTGTTCCCAGCAGCGACACAGAGCAAAATGCTATACAGGGTGAGCGGTGTACTACTGTTCCCAGCAGACACACAGAGTGGCAGTAAACACAATTCTTTATAGTGTGGGTGAGCGGTGTACTACTGTTCCCAGCAGAGACACAGAGTGGCAGTAAACACAATGCTAAATAGTGTGGGTGAGCGGTGTACTACTGTTCCCAGCAGAGACACAGAGTGGCAGTAAACACAATGCTATATAGTGTGGGTGAGCGGTGTACTACTGTTCCCAGCAGCGACACAGAGCAAAATGCTATACAGGGTGAGCGGTGTACTACTGTTCCCAGCAGACACACAGAGTGGCAGTAAACACAATTCTATATAGTGTGGGTGAGCGGTGTACTACTGTTCCCAGCAGACACACAGAGTGGCAGTAAACACAATGCTATATAGTGTGGGTGAGCGGTGTACTACTGTTCCCAGCAGAGACACAGAGTGGCAGTAAACACAATGCTATATAGTGTGGGTGAGCGGTGTACTACTGTTCCCAGCAGACACACAGAATGGCAGTAAACACAATGCTATATAGTGTGGGTGAGCGGTGTACTACTGTTCCCAGCAGCGACACAAAGCACAATGCTATACAGGGTGAGCGGTGTACTACTGTTCCCAGCAGACACACAGAGTGGCAGTAAACACAATGCTATATAGTGTGGGTGAGCGGTGTACTACTGTTCCCAGCAGCGACACAAAGCACAATGCTATACAGGGTGAGCGGTGTACTACTGTTCCCAGCAGACACACAGAGTGGCAGTAAACACAATTCTATATAGTGTGGGTGAGCGGTGTACTACTGTTCCCAGCAGACACACAGAGTGGCAGTAAACACAATGCTATATAGTGTGGGTGAGCGGTGTACTACTGTTCCCAGCAGCGACACAAAGCACAATCCTATACAGGGTGAGCGGTGTACTACTGTTCCCAGCAGACACACAGAGTGGCAGTAAACACAATGCTATATAGTGTGGGTGAGCGGTGTACTACTGTTCCCAGCAGCGACACAAAGCACAATGCTATACAGGGTGAGCGGTGTACTACTGTTCCCAGCAGACACACAGAGTGGCAGTAAACACAATGCTATATAGTGTGGGTGAGCGGTGTACTACTGTTCCCAGCAGCGACCCAGAGCACAATGCTATACAGGGTGAGCGGTGTACTACTGTTCCCAGCAGCGACACAGAGCACAATGCTATACAGGGTGAGCGGTGTACTACTGTTCCCAGCAGAGACACAGAGTGGCAGTAAACACAATGCTATATAGTGTGGGTGAGCGTTGTACTACTATTCCCAGCAGCGACACAATGACCGGGGACCCTGGCTAGCCTGGCTGGAGAGAGAACTACCCTGCCTACCTACCCAAAGCTAAACCCACAGACAAATGGCGGAAAAATGACGTGGATCAGGTATTTATTTACCCGAACCACGTGACCCGTTCGGCCAATCAGAGCGCGTTCGGGTCCGAACCACGTGACCCGTTCGGCCAATCACAGCGCTAGCCGAACGTTCGGGTAACGTTCGGCCATGCGCTCTTAGTTCGGCCGAACAGTTTGGCCGAACACCAACAGGGTGATGTTCTGCAGAACCCGAACAGTGGCGAACACTGTTCGTCCAACACTAGTAACAACGTGTCCCCCTCCAGGCCTGGGCACTGGAGACTCACTAGGGCTGGCTCCTAGTACACAGTCCATAGCCCCTGGGGCCTCACCAGCACTCCCCACTTGCACAGCATTATCAAACAATACCTTGCAAGAGTCCTGAACTTCTGCTGGGGATACAGGCTCCACGGGGTTTGGAGTAGGCTCATACCGGGCCACTAACCGTCCCAGGTCAGTACCCAACAAAACGTTCGTGGGGATGGCATCCGTTACCCCCACTTCTTTCATTCCGCTGCCGGCCCCCCAATCCAGGTGGACCAAGGCGGTGGGTATGGCGGGGGTGACACCCCCAACTCCTTTGACAGCCATAGTCTTGCCAGGAATGTACTCCTTCGAGTTCACAAGCTGGGGGTACACAAGAGTCACCTCTGCTCCAGTGTCTCTCAAACCGGTGGTAACTGTATCCCCAACCGTGACAGGTTGCAGATTCTCTGCATAGCGACCTGCATTCCTGGTGGCACACAACGCATTTTGGGCCCCGCCAGAGTTTGGGGCTTCCTTCTTCTTTTCTGGGCACGTAGCACTGATATGACCCGGTTTGTTACAGGCAAAACATCTCCGAGTGTCAACGGTGGCTGTTTTACCTCCAGAAGGCTGCGGTGCTTAGCTTCGCTGGGTGCTCAGAGGAGAAGGTCTCGCAGTCTTTTCTCCCTTCCAGCTGGGCGCCGTAGTCCTCCAAAAATCAGATGCTCGATTAGACGTGTAGTCATCAGCAACTTTCACGGCCTCATCCATGGTCTTCGGCTCTCGGTCCCGTACAAACTGCCGGACCTCAACAGGACAAGTGTGGAGAAACTGGTCTTTTATTATCAGTTCCTGCAGGGCATCAAAGGTTTCCACAGCCAGTCCTTTTACCCACTGCTGGAAGGCAGTGCGCAGGTTGCACGCATAATCCAGGTAACTGTCATTAGGACCTCGCTGCAATGTCCTGAAGTGTTTGCAATACACCTCTGGCGTGAGGTGGTATCGCGCAATGATGGCTTTCTTAATCACCTCAAAGTCTGTTTCTTCCTCCTGGGGGAGACTCACAAACGCCTCCAGGGCCTTGCCTCTCAGCCCTGGTGTGAGGTATCTTGCCCACTGCTCATGGGGCACCCCATACTGCCGACAAGTCCTTTCAAACCCCTGTAGGAAAGTGTCTATGTCAGAGTCCTTGTCCATAGTGGGGAACTTATACAGGGGGATTCTGTGGACTCGCTCACCTTCGCGTTCTGCGGGTCCAGCAGACCAGTTCTGCTGCTGAAGTTTAGCCAGCTCCGGCTGGTGTTGCCGTTCAGCTCTTTCCTCCTCTGCCCGGAGTCTTTCACTCTCGGCCTGGAGTCGCTGGGCAGCTTGTTCCCTCTGGGCTTGTCGTATTTCCCTCTCTGCTTGCCGATGTTCCAGAATCAGCATTAGGCGCAGTTCGGGCTCAGCCGAACCTAGTAGCTGTAGGTCGGCTTCCAGAAATGTCATCTCCGTGTTCAGTGGATCATCCAGGACATCGTCTCCACTCGCATTCTGTGGCGGGAGCGATTCCTCCTCTGGCGTGTCGTGAGCTGCATCCACTGGCCTTGAAGCACGGGCTTGCTCTGCCTCACCATACTCCTCGAGGACACGAACTAACTGCTCCTTAGTCTGGCCACTCACCATCTCGATGCCTTTGTGCTCACACAGGTTGAGTAGTATCTCTTTGGTTTGCCTTGCATAGCTGGATGCTTTCTGAGCCATCGTGTTGCAAAATAAAAAAAAAAAAAAAGGGGGGAGGGGAGCAAAATGCCAAGTATATAGATTCTGCACTGAGTAGACTTCTGTAGGCTAGTTGCTTCTAGCAAGCTTCCAGCCTTTAGTACTCAGAATAGCAAGTTAAACTGCGTACTAATGTACTAAACGTTCCCACACTGCCAGCCAATTATATCAGGAACCGGCCCACAGCACGCCTGCGTATACGGTTCCCGACTGCGGGTTTGACCAGATCAAGCGGGGAGCAGCCTTATTCGAGCTACAAACAAGGCTGTGACCCCTCAAAAGCTCCTTACCGCCACCACTAGTGGTTTGCTAGACACGTCCACTCGGCTGTCGAGTGCTCAGCACGCAATCCGCGTTTTCGTATTCGGGTCAGCTTTGCGCTTTAGGCCGAATATGGGAACGCCACACACACACACGCACAGTTGCAATCTTACACTGTAGTGAAGCAAAACCAATAAACAGTCCTTCCGAACGATACTGTTAGCCACTCTGCTGTTGAGCTACTTGCACTGGCGTTTTCGTATGTTGAGTCAGCTGCGCGCTTTAGGCCAACGTATGACAAACGCCCCCACACACAATGCAATTACAATCTCATACGGTAGGGTTGCTCAAACGTACAATTAGGCATGGATTTATACACAGTTGCACTTCAGTCTCTTCTAGGCTATGAGTGTTAGTTTAGTACAGTAGAAGTCAAACTTATTTAAATAACAATTTAATATTCCAGAAAAAACATGGAACAATGCAGAACTTAATATATACAAAAGATGTACAAAAACAAAGTAAAAAAAGTTACATAGTAAAAGTTACAAGATAAAAGTTACAAAAATACACACAAGGATATTTGCGTAAAAATAAAAATGGGGATTAAAACGTTACCAACTTGAAGGTCTAAACATTGTTGGCGGGGGCACGCCGTTTTTTCGACCAGGAGTCGAGATCATCCCTAGCTATGCGCTATCTCCAGGAGAAGACACCTGTGACTGTCCTGGACCAACTCAAATAGTCCGAAGTGTCCCCTGGGGCCTTCAATGTCCAGCCCCCAGGAACCAATGAAATTTCCCCACCTGTGACATCACCGAACACCCGTCCTAGTCTTCCTGTGACACGCGAACTTCAAAGGGCTCCCGCTTCAGCCCCTTGAAGCTTGCAGAATTCAACAGGCAAGATTGCATCCCAACAGACATCAAAAGGCTTCACAGGGGCGTAACTAGAAATCACTGGGCCCCCCTGCGAATATTTGGATGGGCCCCCCCCCCATAGGTGCCAAATAATCGTAATGGGGCAGCGTTTCACTGTAAATTAATTGTAAAGTGGGCAGCATTTCACCAGACAATCGTAATGTGGGCCAGAAAATCATAATGTGGGCAGAGTTCACCAGAAAATCGTAATGTGGGCAGCAGTCACCAGAAAATCGTAATGTGGGCAGCAGTCACCAGAAAATTGTAATGTGGACACTATTCACCAGACAATCGTAATGTGGGAAGCGTTCACTAGAATATCGTAATGTGGGCCAGAAAATCGTAATGTGGGCAGAGTTCACCAGAAAATCGTAATGTGGGCAGCGTTCACCAGAAAATTGTAATGTGGGCAGCGTTCACCAGAAAATTGTAATGTGGACAGCGTTCACCAGAAAATCGTAACGTGGACAGCATTCACCAGACAATCGTAACGTGGGCAGTGTTCACCAGACTATCGTAATGTGGGCCAGAAAATCGTAATGTAGGCAGCGTTCACCAGAAAATCGTAATGTGGGCAGCGGTCACCAGAAAATCGTAACGTGGACAGCATTCACCAGACAATCGCAATGTGGGCAGCAGTCACCAGAAAATCGCAATGTGGGCAGCAGACACCAGAAAATCGCAATGTGGGCAGCAGACACCAGAAAATTGCAATGTGGGCAGCCGTCACCAGAAAATTGCAATGTGGGCAGCAGTTACCAGAATATCGCAATGTGGGCAGCAGGGGTTTACTTGAAAAGAGCGCCCGGCATGCCTGTATGAAAAGAGCGCCTCCATAGACCTCAATGTTAAATTAGAAAATATCGGCAAATAGGTGTTGAAAAGGGCGCCCGAGTTTTTATAGTTATCATAACACCGGCTATAAGCAGGGCATGTAATGTAGCCCATGTAATATGGGCTACAAACGCCCCTGGATAGCCCATTTTTCTCAACTAGTTTAAAAAGGGATCCGTTTTGTTAGCCCATATATTTGTACTTCGTTTATTAAACAGGGCACATGGTTTTGCCCATACATATTCTCTTCGGTTATGAAAGGGATCCAGTTTTATAGCCCATATGTGATAAAGGCAGCTATGCTGGTTTAGCCTATACAGTACCTTCGCTTATAAAAGTGATCCTTTTTTGTAGCCCATATCTATTAATTTCGGCTACAGAAATGGGGTTTTAGTGTTGCCCATGTATGGATATGGCGTATAATAGGGCTCCTTGTGTAGCCTATATATCTTACCTTACACTATAAAAAGGTAACTTTTGTAGCCTTTATATATTAATTTAGGCTACCAAAACATACATTCGTCTGCAATTACTTGTTTCATACCCCATATTCCAAAATCTTCCTCTCTAAAATCATATATTAATGATCAGTTGCCCATAAGTCACTGTCCGGGTATTTAGCCTAATAGATATAGCCCATACTACTAAATTACTATGTTATTGATATTGAACGATGCTGATGTTAATCAAAGTTTGGTTCATTTCATTACATTGGTTCATTTCAATGAATTGATTCAAGAAAGATTCATTATTCATTTCAATGAAGTGATTGATTGGATTTTAACTGGATCATGAAAGAATCTTTATTCTTTGTACCTTGGAGTCTTGCCTAGTCACCTTCAGCAGTCTTCATTTTGAATCAGATACTTGGTCTTTCATCACTGGCTGATTGTGAGTATCTTTAACCACTTAAGGACCACAGTTGTGTTGCCCCTTACCGACTTAAAGGGACACATAAGTCAAACAAAAAAAAATGAGTTATACTCACCTGGGGCTTCCAATAGCCCCCTGCAGCTGTCCGGTGCCCTCGCCGTCTCCCTCCGATCCTCCTGGCCCTGCCGGCAGCCACTTCCTGTTTCAGTGACAGGAGCTGACAGGCTGGGGACGCGAGTGATTCTTCGCGTTCCCAGACACATTAGCAACCTCTATGCTGCTATATGTTATATGATATATGCTATAGTAGCATAGATGGCGCTATTGTGGCCAGGAACGCGAAGAATCACTCGCGTCCCCAGCCTGTCAGCTCCTGTCACCGAAACAGGAAGTGGCTGCCGGCGGGGCCAGGAGGATTGGAGGGAGACGGCGAGGGCACCGGACAGCTGCAGGGGGCTATTAGAAGCCCTAGGTGAGTAAAACTCATTTTTTTTGTTTGACTTAAGTGCCCCTTTAAGGACAGTGCTTGTTTTCCATGATCTGTGCTCCGTGGGCTCTCCAGCCCACAGCACAAATCACCTTGCAGCCGGGGCGACCAGACTTCACCCTCTTTTTTCCCCACTAGGGGGATGTCCTGCTGGTGGGTTCTGATCGCCGGCGGCTATCTGCGTGTAGCGGGGGGGCTCCTGAAAGCCCCCCTCCACAGCGATATTTCACCTCCCTCTCTTTCCCTCCCCTCCTTCCCATGGGCATTACCAATCATAGGCTGTGGATCGCCAATCTCCTTTACGGCGCTGCTGCGCAGCAGCACCGTGCGACATAAACACTACTGGGGATTTCTTCCCCGCGTGTTCACATTTAGCCTGCGAGCCGCGATTGGTGGCTCGCAGTCTGTTCACGGAGACACCCTCTGTGAACTGACATGGAACGTCCGCTGGAATGAGCGGCCATTTCCATGGAAAACCACTTATGACCTATCGGCGTTAGGTGCTCGTTAAGTGTTTATAAGGCCCAGAGCCTTTTTTTCCACTCAGACCACTGCATGTGTAAAGGGAAGGTTCAGGGAGTGGGAAAAAAACAAATCCATATCCACTTACCTGTTGCTTCCTCCAGCCCGTGGCAGGCAAGAGTTGCCATTGCCGCCGGTCCGCAGGCTCCCGGTGGTCTCTGTTGGACGACTCAAACTGGCCAGGCCGGCTGCCAGGTTGGGCTCTTCTGCGCTCCAATGTGCACCTCATGGGGGCGCGCTGACCTCATCGGCCGTCCTCCGGGCTGTAGTGCGCAGTGCTTCAGGGGCACATACATTTTCACTGGGTATTTTTTTATTTCCTTTTTCCTTTGGTGTCCCCGACTCTTCCCCCCCCGCCCCTCGGGGCCCCCGCCCACATGCGGTGGAAGAGCGGCAAATATAGGAAGTCTACGTTGGGTCCAGCAGGCGCAAGAGGTTCAGACGCCTGGTGTGCACTGTCTACTGTCCTAGAGTAGAGGAGACAGTTTAGACCAGGCGGCAGAACCTCTTGTGCCGGCTGTACCCAATGTAGAATTCCTATATTTGCCACCCTCTGGCTCTGACGCCGCGCGTCACGGGAGGGGGGGGCCCCTGATGTGAGGGAGGGAGGATTGTAGTCACCCGGCTACCTACCTAGCCACCCACCAGGCTACCTACACACCCACCCACCCATGGGAGCTGCACGAGTCACGGAGGCTGGGACAGGAGGTGTGAGGCTGCAGGCAGGGCCGGGCCAAGGCATAGGCTGGAGAGGCTCCAGCCTCAGGGCGCAGTGTAGGAGGGGGCGCACAATTCATTCAGCTGTCATTCCTAATTGTGTATGAAGCAGTAAGAAATAAGAAAAGGGGATACATGGCAGTGACATCAAGCCAGATAACTAGATATTAAGGTGTTGGGGAGGTTGTGGACCCTGTGGCCCTCTTAGTCTAATAGCAATCAGTGTGTGACGGCTGGGGTGGGAGGGATGGAGGGGCGCACTTTGGTGTCTCAGCCTTGGGTGCTGGAGGACCTTGTCCCTGCTCTGGCTGCAGGTGAGTTGTTTTTTTTTATGTATATTAGCAGGTGTATGTTCTGGGTAGGTCTGCCACATGATTGCATTTATTTTCTGGGCATATTAGTACACATGATTGAACGTGTTTTCAGCTCAAATATACAACATGATTTTATGTATTGTCTTGTCAAATCTGCTTACATTATGTGTATTTTCTTATAAAAACCTGCACAGTTTTGTTAATTTTCTTTGGAAATGGTAACAAACACTTTGGCCCACTATCTTTGCGTTGCAATTTGAAAATGAATTTGAGGTGAGAATAATATTGATGCTGCTATAGTTATCTCCTTTTTAGAAATCAAAATTGCCTGGCTGGCGTGCTGGTCCGATGCCTCATATTATTTCAACCATACACCCTGAACAACCATGCAGCAGAGTCAGGGGTTTCTGACAATATTGTCAGAACTCACAAGATTACCTGCATGATTGTTACTCTTGTAATTCAGTTCATTACTGCAGCCAAATACATCAGCAGGGCTTTCAGGCAACTACAATTGTTGTACAGGAAATAAATATGGCCGCATCCATAATCACTCTCACCCACCCCGTGTTCACTTTAAATGAAAATTAGCTCCGCCCTCATCTGGTTACTGAAGATCAAAATCATGCCAGGCAGGGTTGCTTTTTTTAGAACATAACTACTACTCACTGTGAAACAAGTGAGTCACTTGCAAATGAGAAAGTAACTCATTCAAAGTACTCACAGTCAGCAAGTGCTGATGGAGCAACTATAAGATTCATTATGAAGAATGATGGAAGTGACTAGCACCGACTCCACGGTACAATGAATAATGACTCCTTCATGATCCAGTTCTAATCCTATGATTGGAATTGTTACAATGAACCAATTGCATGAGATGAACCGAACTTTCATTGACATAAACATTGTAATGTAGCAGTATGGGCTATACTTACACGGCTACATATCCGGGCAATGACGTATGGGCAACTGCTCATTAATATTAATATTAAAACCATGAGGGAGATTTAAGGATATGGGTTACTCCGTATGACAGACGATTGTATATTATAGGCTAAAACAGCAATTTGGAAAGGTTTTAGCAGAATATGGGCTACAAGAAGCGCGCGATTTAGGAATATGGGCTACGAACGGAGTCCGTATTACAGACAACTGGATAATATGGGCTACAACAGAACTATTTGGAAAGGTTTCGCTCAATATGGGCTACAAGAAGCGTGCTTTAGGTATATGGGCTACGACCGTACTGCGTATTACAGACAAATGTACATTACAGGCTACTACAGAGCTATTTGGAAAGGATTCAGCAAAATATGGGCTAAAAACATCACAATCATTATGTGATTGAGTACATTGGCATATAAGGGCTACAGCTGTACCCGGTTTGTAGGCATACTATCTACAGTTTCAAACTTTATAGGCTACACCAGGTGGTTTCTGTAGCAGAGTTGCTCTAACTGTTTATGGGTTACACGGACATCCGGGTAGGAGTAGCCGAAATTCGTGTATATGGGCTAGAAATCGGTTCCCTTTCATAATCGAAGATACCATATATGGGCTAAACATTTGGGATCCCTTTTATAACCAAACTGAAGGATCCGTTTCATAACCGATTTTCAATAACATGGGCTACACAAGGAATTAAGATCCCTTTCTAAACCGAAGTGAACAGATATAGGTAACAAGATATGGGCTATAAAAAAGGGATCCTGTAACGCTCGGTGAAGCACAGAGAGGTCTGATTACCGGTGACCTGCAGCGTCACGGGGAATACAGACGTATACCAGATTATGTGTGATCTGCAGTATCACCGATAATCCAATATACCAGCTAACCTCTGTTCACCGGAGTAGAGTGTAGTGTTTTGGTGTAACAGTAACACTTAGAGGACTAGGCCTCAGTACAGTAAGGATTACTTCCGCAACCCTGAGCTCTCCAAGACGGGAGGAGTCAGACTGCTAGCAGGAAGTATCTTCTGAAAGTCACCCTCAGGCGGAAGGGTTACTAACAGAACGAAGAACCTCCTCCAATGATGAGGTCGGTTCTCGAGGTCGGACAAGCCAGGTCGTACACACACAGACAGATAAAGTACAAGATCGAGAGGCAGAGACGGAGTCAAAGTACAGGCAGGGTTCGGCAACGGGGTATCAGGTATATCGGGGTACAGAATCAGGAGGCAGAAACAGAGTCCAGGAGCGAGCCGGGGTTCGGCAACGGTGTATCAGAAATAACGAGGTACAAGATCAAAGTTCAGAAGAGTAGTCAAGGCAGGCAAGAAGTCATAACAAATAATCACAATCAAACTAGTACTTTAAGCTATCAACAAATCTATCTTAGTGTAGGATTACAGCTCCAGCTGGTCCCGGCACACTAACGGATCTGACTAACGGATCTGGGTGCTCCCACGTATGTGAACGCAACGCCAGACAAGGAACAAATGAACAGCTAGCAGTATATACACATATCCCCTCTCCAGCACCTCCCTAAGTGCTGGACCAATGAGGAGTGAAGCTATGGTCAGCTGACCTGCCTGGTCAGCTGACTCTCCCCTGAGAGTAATAAATTATGTTTGAGTGCGCGCGCGCGCGTCACTCTGAATCCTGTGGGACTATGAGTCCCAGCAACAGCAGCCCCGTTCTGCGGTGTCCCCGCAGCGGGGATCTGCTGGCTATCTGCCGCATTCAGCGCGGCGGTTTCGCCGCGTTCTGCGGCCTGATGCACGGAGGCAGCCGCCTCATGATGCGAGGAGGCGGCTGCCTCTCCGTGCGAGAAGTTCCTGTGTGCGGAAGGAGCCGCCCGCCGCTGGCTCATGGCGGCGGCTCCTCCGCGCTTTCTCACAGTACCCCCCCCCCCCGAGGAGTGGACTCCGGACAGCTCCTTCCAGGTTTTTCTGGATGTACAGTATGAAATTCTTTCACTAACTCGTCCGCATGCATGCGATTCCCCGGTACCCATTGTCTCTCCTCAATGCCGTACCCCTTCCAGTGTACGAGATACTGCACCGAGTTCTGTACCGTACGTGAATCTATAATCTTTTCCACTTCATACTCGGGTTGGGCATTGACTAAGACAGGAGGAGGGGGGGCGGGACCCACCTGGACTGCAGGTTTGAGAAGCGATACGTGGAAAGACCTCACTCCACGCATACTGGTGGGAAGATCAACGGAGTATGTGACATTGTTAATCTTCCTAGTAACTGGAAACGGACCCACGAACCTGGGACCAAGTTTGTCCGAGGGTTGTTTCAGGGTCAGGTGACGGGTTGACACCCAAACCAAATCTCCTGGTTGGAATTTCCATTCCAACGAGCGTCTCTTGTCAGCCTGACTTTTCTGACTCTGGAATGCCTTTACAAGGTTATTTTTGATGATCCACCACATGTCCTTAAATGATCTCAGCCACATCTCCAAGGCTGGGAACGGAGTGGCCGCAACTGGCAGTGGGGAGAATTTAGGCAGTTTACCGGTCACAATCTGAAATGGGCAGAAACCTGAGGACGAACTCTTTAAGTTATTGTGGGCAAATTCTGCATAAGGTAAATATTTCACCCAATCATTCTGTGCCTCAGCAACGTAGCATCTCAAAAATTGCTCCAGCGACTGGTTGACCCTCTCCGTCTGGCCATTTGTCTGTGGGTGATACCCTGAGGAAAATGACAATTTCATGCCCATCAAGTGACAAAATGCCCTCCAAAATTTCGAAATAAACTGAACTCCCCGATCAGATACTATGTCCTCTGGAATGCCATGTAGCCTGAAGATATGGATGATAAATAAATCGGCCAGTTCCTGGGCCGAGGGGAGTCCTTTCAAAGGCACGAAGTGGGCCATCTTGCTAAAACGGTCGACCACCACCCAAATAACTGACATGCCTTCAGATCTGGGAAGCTCCCCCACGAAATCCATGGACAAATGGGTCCATGGTTCGCTCGGGGTGGGTAAAGGCTGCAAGGTACCTACAGATGCCAGCCGGGAGGGCTTGTTTCTTGCGCACACCGCACATTCCCTGACAAATTCTTTACAGTCAGCGGCTAGCGAAGGCCACCAAGCACATCTGGCCACAAGATCCTGCGTCCTAGATGCTCCTGGATGTCCCGCATTCTTATGGGAGTGAACCATCTCCAAGATCTGGAGACGGAAGGGTAACGGAACAAATAACACCCCGTCTGGTTTCCCCTCTGGGATATCCTGCTGAAAAGGACTCAAAGTCTCTTCCCAGTCCTCCCAAGTCTCGGTGGCGGCTAAGACCACATTTCGTGGGACAATGGTCTCAGGAACAGGGGGCTGTGCTGTCTCTGGCTCAAAACACCTAGAAAGAGCGTCTGCCTTGGTATTCTTACTCCCTGGCGTATAAGTGATCAAAAATGTAAATCTCGAGAAGAATAGTGACCATCGAGCCTGCCTTGGGCTCAATCTTTTAGCCCCCTCGATGTATTCTAGGTTCTTGTGGTCGGTATAAACTGTGATAGTGTGCTCCGCTCCTTCTAGCCAGTGACGCCACTCTTCGAAGGCCAACTTGATGGCTAAGAGTTCCCTGTTGCCTATGTCATAGTTTCTCTCTGCCGGAGAGAACCTTCGGGAAAAATAGGCACACGGGTGTAGTCTACCCTGGAGACCAGAACGCTGGGACAGCACAGCCCCCACCCCGATCTCTGAGGCGTCCACCTCAACAATAAATGGAACGGAGGTGTCAACGTGTCTGAGTATGGGAGCTGAACAGAACAACCCCTTTAACTTAGAAAAAGCCTGTACTGCCTCGGGAGGCCAATGAGTGGTGTCTGCCCCTTTTCTAGTAAGGCTAGTGAGAGGAGCGACCACTGTGGAATACCCCTTTATAAACCTTCTATAATAGTTCGCAAACCCCAAGAACCGTTGCAATGATTTTAACCCCACCGGCTGTGGCCACTCCAGGACCGCGGAAACCTTGGCAGGGTCCATAGACAAACCTGAGGTGGAGATTATGTACCCCAAAAATGCAACCGACGTGACCTCGAAAATACATTTTTCGAGCTTGGCGTATAACAAATTTTGCCTCAGTTTGTCTAACACCATCCTGACATGGGTTCTGTGTTCCGAGAGGTTGTTAGAAAAAATGAGAATGTCGTCAAGATAGACTAGAACGAACTTTCCCAATACCTCCCGAAACACCTCATTGATGAGTTCCTGGAAGACGGCCGGGGCATTACACAACCCGAAGGGCATCACCCTATACTCGTAGTGCCCATCGGGGGTATTGAAGGCCGTCTTCCATTCATCGCCTTTCCTTATACGCACCAGGTTGTATGCCCCCCGTAAATCCAGTTTAGAAAATATGCTAGCCTCAGTGACCTGTGTGAACAAATCGTCAATAAGTGGTAACGGGTAGCGATTCTTCACAGTGATTTTATTGAGACCTCGATAATCGATGCAAGGCCGTAACCCCCCATCTTTCTTTTTGACAAAAAAGAAACCTGCCCCAGCGGGCGACCGGGACGGCCTAATGAAGCCCTTTGCCAAGTTCTCACGAATGTATTCCTGCATGGCAAGTTTCTCGGGGCCAGACAAGTTATATAAATGACCTCGAGGAGGCACACAACCGGAACGAAGATCAATGGGACAGTCGAAGGAACGATGCGGGGGCAACTTATCCGCGGCCTTGGGACAAAATACATCGGCATAATCTGCATATTGCTTTGGTACACCTTCCACCTGTACCTTGGTTAGACCCAACGTTAGTCTCCCCAAACACTGCTGGAAACAGTGAGGTGACCATGCCGTCAACTGTCCTGTGGCCCAGTCTATCTGTGGGGAATGTACCTGCAACCAAGGCATGCCTAGGATAATAGTGGAGGTGGACATCTGCAACACATAAAACTGTAACTGCTCCCCGTGTAAAACCCCTATGGTGAGTCCCACAAACGGAGTCTGTGACAGGGGACAGTTCCGCTGCAAAGGGGAGTCGTCAACTGCCGTGACCTGGATGGGGGGTCTCACGGGAGTGAGTGGTAACCCCAACTCCTGAGCAAACTCAAAATTCATAAAGTTAGCCGCTGAGCCGGAATCAATGAAGGCTTCAGTGGCAACAGATTTATCTTCCCATGTGACCGTACATGGGAGAAGTAATTTTTTTTCCTTAAGGGGTGAAATCTGTGTGCCTAGGGTGTCACCCCCCACTACTCCTAGGCAGACCCGTTTCCCGCCCTATTGGGGCAGTTTCGCACCCTATGCCCTGCCTCTGCACAGTATAGGCACAGTTGTTCCGTCATCCTCCGCCTTCGCTCCACCTGGGTCAATTTTGAACGACCAATTTGCATCGGCTCTGGTGGAGGCAAGGCCAGAAAGGGTGAGACAGGCGGAGGTGCTGGTTCAGAGGCTGCAGCAACCGGTGCCGTATACGAAGTCACCCTGACACGGTGACTTCCCCTAGCCTGCTTCTGATGGCGTAGCCTGCGATCTACACGAATGGCCGATGATATGGCCTCATCAACTGTCTTGGGCTCTGGTACTGTCAACATTAAGTCAGAGACCTCCTCCGTCAACCCAGACAGAAAATAATCCATCAGAGCGAAGTTATCAAATCTAGAGGTGATTGACCACCTACGGAACTCCGCCGCATAATCCTCGACCGACCCTCTGCCTTGCCGCAAAAGCTTGAGTTTCCGCTCTGAGGTCACAGCAAGGTCAGGGTCGTCGTAGATTATGGCCATGGCCTTAAAGAACTCGTCTACCGAAGTCAGAGCGGTATCGGTAGCAGGCAGGTTATATGCCCAGGACTGGGAGTCCCCAGTCAATAAGGTTTTAATAAAGATGACCCGTTGGGCCTCAGTCCCCGAGGATCGGGGTCTCAATTCAAAATACGACAATACTCTACTCCTGAAATTCCGGAAGTCCGACTTGTGGCCGGAAAATTTCTCAGGGACAGGCATACGGATGTCGTCACTAGGAGGGGATCGCACTGAATCGACTGATGTCTGGAGGGTTCTCACAGAGCCTGATAAGGCATCAATTAAGGCTTTGTGCTGGCCTAGTGCTTGATGAATGCTATCCACCGAAGTGGCAAGCACAGTCAGAGGATCAGTGCGTTCCATCGGTATTTTTGGTCTGGCGTTCTGTAACGCTCGGTGAAGCACAGAGAGGTCTGATTACCGGTGACCTGCAGCGTCACGGGGAATACAGACGTATACCAGATTATGTGTGATCTGCAGTATCACCGATAATCCAATATACCAGCTAACCTCTGTTCACCGGAGTAGAGTGTAGTGTTTTGGTGTAACAGTAACACTTAGAGGACTAGGCCTCAGTACAGTAAGACGTACTGTACAGATTACTTCCGCAACCCTGAGCTCTCCAAGACGGGAGGAGTCAGACTGCTAGCAGGAAGTATCTTCTGAAAGTCACCCTCAGGCGGAAGGGTTACTAACAGAACGAAGAACCTCCTCCAATGATGAGGTCGGTTCTCGAGGTCGGACAAGCCAGGTCGTACACACACAGACAGATAAAGTACAAGATCGAGAGGCAGAGACGGAGTCAAAGTACAGGCAGGGTTCGGCAACGGGGTATCAGGTATATCGGGGTACAGAATCAGGAGGCAGAAACAGAGTCCAGGAGCGAGCCGGGGTTCGGCAACGGTGTATCAGAAATAACGAGGTACAAGATCAAAGTTCAGAAGAGTAGTCAAGGCAGGCAAGAAGTCATAACAAATAATCACAATCAAACTAGTACTTTAAGCTATCAACAAATCTATCTTAGTGTAGGATTACAGCTCCAGCTGGTCCCGGCACACTAACGGATCTGACTAACGGATCTGGGTGCTCCCACGTATGTGAACGCAACGCCAGACAAGGAACAAATGAACAGCTAGCAGTATATACACATATCCCCTCTCCAGCACCTCCCTAAGTGCTGGACCAATGAGGAGTGAAGCTATGGTCAGCTGACCTGCCTGGTCAGCTGACTCTCCCCTGAGAGTAATAAATTATGTTTGAGTGCGCGCGCGCGCGTCACTCTGAATCCTGTGGGACTATGAGTCCCAGCAACAGCAGCCCCGTTCTGCGGTGTCCCCGCAGCGGGGATCTGCTGGCTATCTGCCGCATTCAGCGCGGCGGTTTCGCCACGTTCTGCGGCCTGATGCACGGAGGCAGCCGCCTCATGATGCGAGGAGGCGGCTGCCTCTCCGTGCGAGAAGTTCCTGTGTGCGGAAGGAGCCGCCCGCCGCTGGCTCATGGCGGCGGCTCCTCCGCGCTTTCTCACAGATCCCTTATGTAAGGAAAGTGACAGATCCCTTTATAACCGGTGTGAACATCAATCGGCTATACCATGATGTATTTTATAACCGATGTTACATGGGCTACACTAGGCGCCCTCTCTATAGCCGAATTTATAGAAATAGAGGCTCCACCAGGCGCCCTTTTTTACAGGCGCCCTTTTCAACCGATCCCGGCAGCAGACACCAGAAAATTGCAATGTGGGCAGCAATCACCCAAAAAATCGTAATGTGTGCTGCAGTCACCAGAAAAAAAAATGCCCCTGTAAAAAAACAACAACAACAATTCACTTACCTGTCAGGAGTCTCTCCCGGCCTCTGGTGCGCAGCTCCTCCAGCGACGATCCTCCTGTGCACTGCAGCACATCTCCCGCGCTGAGTTTGACAGGCAGAGTGCAGGGCTACGGCAAGATGGCGCCCGAAGCCCTGTACTGGAGACACAAATAGTCTCCAGTGCAGGCCTTCGGCAGCCATCTTGCCGTAGCCCTGCTCTGCCTGCCGGAGGAATATGCAGGCTGCTGGAGCGGGGCTGCGGGGAATGAACTGGCGCAGCGTCTATTAGATGCTGCGGCCAGTTGAGCACCTTGCTGGGGGATCCAGAATCGGGCGGGCAGCAGCACTCCCCCCGCGCACAGTGAGCGGGCCCCAGAGCGGCCCCGGGCCCCCTGCGGCTGATGGGGTCGCATCCCCGGTAGGTATGCCGGTGCTCAACATTATTTCCCAGCATCAAAGTTTTCCTGTCTCCGTTTTCAAAGTCTGCAGAGATTTCCAACCCCTTCCAGCCGGCTGTCATGTAAATTTCAAACCTTCAGGTGTCAACTTCCCCTGTTCCCAAGACTCTGGTAGTCTTGCTTTGTATAATGGGACAATGGCTGACTCTAGAGTTCAAAAGCCAGGCCGACCAGCCTATTCTTCCCCAACTGGCAGCCAATTAGCAGTAGACACCTCTTCCCCTGCTGGACAATGAGGGCAGAGGCAATGCACATCCACATACAGAATTTACATGTACATACAGGCTCCTATAAGCCGTTTCCTGGGGCCTGGTGGCACCTTCAAGAGCCAGACTAGCCTCTAGCAGACATAGTAGACAGAAAAAAGACAGAAACACGTTCCTGTATTCCCTAACATCATCAGCACCCCAATATATCACCACACAGGGCCACAGTAAATTGAAGTCACCGGTATGGAACGTTTTTGAGGTGTCAAGCCAGGACAAAAAATATGCAGTCTGTAAGTTATGCAGCAAAAATTTGAGCCGTGGAAAAAATCTGTCCAAGATGGGTACCTCATCCCTCCAGGGCCACCTGAAGAGCTGTCACTGCCCTCAGTATGAGGAGTTCAAGAGGAGGCAGGCACTGCAAGCAGGGGGTGCTGAGAGCACAAGGCCCACCACCACAGCAGCATCATCCCTCCCTCAGGGTCGTGAATCCCCCGCTGCAGCAGCAGTACACACAAGCGCTATTCCACCTCGGCTACTCAGGACAAAGACATTGAGGCTGGCAGCCTGTCGTCTCTCTCCTCTGTCTCCCCTGCATCACATCGTCATCAGACCCTGCTGAGCGACACCTTTCATGGTCTGACCAAGCCTCTGCCTCCAAGCCAGAGGTGCATCCTCAAACTAAATGGCTTGCTGACCCGGGCCATGGCATCACAGCTCCTTCCCTACTCCCTGGGGCAGGAGGGGAGTGATATGCGGACACTGCTCCAATTTGGCATCCCCGAGTGGCAAATCCCCAGTCGCCACTATTTTTCCAGGGACGCCATCCCAGCACTCCACAAGTTTGTGGTGGCAAATGGCCCACTGGGTGACACTGTTGGAAGGGAGGGAAGACAACAGCGCAGCAGTCCAGTTAGTGGTGCCACCACGCGGGATCAGGGGGGATGCAGCAGGCTCCTCTCATCCCACTCCTTCCACACCGGCAAAGCAAGCCCACCTCAGCAGCAGCAGCGCCAAGCCTCGGCACTGCCAAGCGCTGCTAAAATTGGTGACCCTAGGGAAGGAGTAGCTTACGGCTGCCAACGTCCTGGCCGCGCTCAGGAAGCAGGAGCAGAGGTGGCTGACCCCCAGAGGCCTGGAAGTGGGGTATGTGGCAGCTGATAACGGGGCCAACCCGGTGGCCGCAGTGCAGCAGGGAAACCTCCAGCACATCCCCTGCTTGACCCACATGCTGAATATTGTAGTGCAGTGCTTCCTGCGCACCCACCAGGGGATGAACGACCTGCTACAAAATGCCCGGGAGGAGGTACGGTTTTTCCGGCGCTCAGCCACTGCCTCTGCACTCCTGTCCACCTTACAGCAGCAATATGGCAAGCCACACCGCCTGCTAATAGATATGCCAACTCGCTGGAATTCTACTCTAGCCATGTTGGAGCGGCTGTGTCAGCACAGGCTGGCTGTTATGGCCTACATGTTAGACCAAACTGTCCCCAGCAACCAGAAAGTCCCCATCATCAGTGCAAGTCAGTGGAGACAAATGTGGCAAGTATGCCTGGTGTTGAGTCCCTTCCTGGAGGCAACAAAGATGGTCAGCGAGGAGCGGGCCTCCGTGTGTCAGTGGGTGCCCATGGTTTGCCTGCTGGAGCAGGCAATGTGCAATTTATTTGATCATGGGGAGGAAGCCCTGGGGCAGCTGGAAAAGGACCAGATGGCAGCACAAGAGGGCTCACAGGTAGTGTAGAAGTTGGAGGTCCCTAACCTGAATGCTGAGGAGGAGGAGCAGAGCGCCGAATGGCGGCTAGAGGAGGACGACACAGCACAGGAAGAGGACTGGCATTTGATATGGGACTACAAGGACGATGAAGATCATGTTGCCAAGGCCCAGTTGTTTCCCACTGGTGTGCACATGACATGTTGCGCTGCCTTCGCAGGGACCCCCGGGTGGTCCAGATGCGTTCTAGGGAGGACATCTGGATCACCTTGATGCTGGACCCACGTCTGAAGGGGAAGCTGGGAGAGTTCATGACACTATCCACCACCGAGAAACGCACAAGGGAGTTGCAGGGGGCCCTTGTGCGCAGACTACTGGAAGCATTCCCCCAGCCTTCCACCCCCACTGTAACTGCTCTGCCAACCCAGCAACAGGTGCCTGACATCTCCACCAGCAGCACAACAACTACCACCAGCAGCAGCAGCAACTGGCACCCCGGAGATCTGAAGAGCCTAAGCAAGAGCCTATATGCAGTGCAGCAGCCAACAGCAGAGGTGCCAGCCACAGCATCCACCACCACCCAGCACCAGCAGCGACTAACCAGCATGGTGGCTGACTACATGGGGTAATTCAGCGGGCTCAATGGCACCGACAGCCCCGTGAACCCCTTGGAGTACTGGGTCAAGAGACTGGACATCTGGAGGGAGCTTGCCTAGTACGCCCTCGAACTCCTGTCCTGCCGGCCTTCCAGTGTCCTCTCCAAGAGATGCTTCAGTGCGGCCGGTGGCGTGGTCACTGAGAAGGGCTCTCGGCTCTCCTACGCCTCTGTGGACAAACTCACCTTCCTGAAAATCAACCAGGCTTGGGTGGAAGGTGAGTTCCTGGCCCCTATTGTCGGACACAGGGGGACATGAAGTGGCTGCTGCAATGTGTTAACTAAGCCTGCCTTTCTAAACAAAGTTACTACCTACCTATCTTGGTTCATTTTTCGGCTGTGGTACTACCAGTGAGTTACCATGGTACTTCTGTGCTGCCGAACTGACCATCCGCTTTGTCCTCCGGACTCAGTTGCTACTGCACTCTGCGTTCACACTGCCCGGGTCACCGGATGCATTTAATTTTTTGGGCAGCACTATTACACTGTGGTACTACCAGTGAGTTGCCATGGTCCTTCTGTGCTGCCGAACTGACCATCCGCTTTGCCCTCCAGACTCAGTCGCTACTACACTCTGCGTTCACACTGCCCGGGTCACCGGACGCTTTTAATTTTTTGGGCAGCTCTATTACACTGTAGCGTCAGAAGGGGTTGAAGATTTATTAAATAAGGGGCTGAACTTCTCCCTGTCCTCTAGATTCGAATACTCCGACTTTAAAGTTGAACTTTACAAAGGAGTAAGAAAACTGAACATAAGACACCATTTTGAAAAAAAGAGGTTGGAAGAGTCCTCACAAGGAGGCACGATCCAGCCACCCTTCAAGCCTACAATAGGAACTTTGGGTTTCAGTGCTTCCAAGAGTTGGAACGACAAAGAACTAGAGGCGATCTCTGCTCTAAATGAACTACTGATGGAATCAGCTCCGACTGCAGTGTCGTTGCATGATCATTATAAATTCCAGCCTTGCAAATCAGTGATGCCTTTTCCTACACAAGCAGGATCTGCCATTGATATCTTTGAGAAACAAGTGGACAGAGAATTAAAAGCCCTTATTTACCCACAATCACAACCAAACCTAACCACCACTGAACTGCGGGCCCTGAAATGGCTTAAGAATCGTCCTGATCTAACAATCAGGAAGGCAGATAAGGGAGGATCAGTTGTTCTCCTCTATACTGCAGATTACAAAAAAGAGGCCTTGAGGCAATTGGCAGATGCCTCCACCTACAAACCCCTGAGGAGCGACCCCACTGCGGGTTTTGTATCTGCGCTGAGGTCTCTCCTACGACAGGGGGTAGAGTTGGGTTTCTTGACACCGAGATTAGCCAACGACCTCTTGCCTGAATTTCCAGTTAAACCAGTGTGGTACCATTTGCCAAAGATTCACAAATCTCTGACCGACCCCCCGGGCCGACCGATTGTGTCGGGCCTGGGGTCGGTCACAGAGAGATTGTCCAGGTATCTGGACCATGTCCTCAGGCCCCTCTTGTCTCATGTCCCCTCCCATCTAAGCGACACTCTAGACGTCCTGGAGGGCCTGGAGTCCACATCGTGGTGCGAAGGAGATCTGCTGGTGACTATTGATGTTACCAGCCTTTATAGTAGAATACCGCACACCGAGGGAGTTAAAGCTGTCAAAATGTATCTTGATAGAAATGAAAAAGACCCCCGCTTTAACGAATTTCTTTGTGATTGTCTAGCTTTTGTCCTTACCCACAATGCCTTTCTTTTTGGCGACACGTGGTACCAGCAGATCTCCTGCACTGCGATGGGGACTCCCGTCGCATGTACATATGCTAATTTGTTTCTCGGGGCATGGGAGGAGAGGCACATCCACGCTTTGGACAGCCCCTACAGAATGCACCTGAGGATGTGGTCCAGATACGTGGATGATGTCTTGGCCTTCTGGTCCGGAGATGTTCCAACCTTAATGGATTTCCTGGAGTACCTTAATACCAACAATGTTAATATGTTGTTTACAATGGAATACTCCAGAGAGAAGATTTGCTTTCTGGATTTGGAACTCTTGATTGAAGATTGTGGGGTCGTGACAAGAGGCTATCGTAAACCGACGGCCTCTAACACGATCCTACATTCAGATAGTTATCATCCCTCTCACGTCACCAGATCACTCCCGTTTGGCCAGTTTCTGCGTTTACGCAGAAACAACACCAGACTGGATGATTTTGTTGAACAAGCTAATGAACTCAAGTCACGCTTATTGTCAAGGGGCTACAACAGTATGGCTCTTGATTCAGCAATGAACGAAGCCCTAAAGAGAGACAGATTCGATCTGATCAATAGAAAGAAAAGTAACCTTAGACATCAGAAAAAAAGGACTAGGAGCCTTTACCTTTAAATATTCTCCAATGGAAAAAGAAATTAAGGATGTTATCAACAGGAATTGGCCGATCCTACTACAGGATCCAGTCCTGAAAGAATGTCTACCATCCAAACCTCTCATTGCGTTTAAGAAAGCACCCACAATTGGTGACCCATTGGTCCATAGCGACTTCCGCGAAAAATCCACGTCGCACATGGTTGGATAATATTGCCTCTGCAGGCAATCACCGCTGCGATTTTTGCAAAGCTTGTCGCCATATGAAAACAGGCGAGTCTTATCGACTTGGCCCTGTCCAATTTAAGGTCCCGTTCTTCGCTACCTGCAGGACGACTTTTGTCGTCTATGCATTATGGTGCCCCTGCCAGCGTTTTTACGTTGGCAAGACGACCAGAATGGTCAAGGACAGAATTTTGGAGCATGTACGCCTGCTCCCTAAAGGGAAAGGCTGCCCCAGGATTGTAGACCATATGGCCACAGCACACAATTCTGACCCAAGCTTACTTTCTTTTGCTTGCAATCTCCCCCACAGAGGTGGAAATAGAAAAAAACTACTTTTGAGATTAGAAGCTAAGTGGATTTTCAAGACGGACGCTATGGGCCCTTTGGGTTTAAATGACTATGTCGATCTGGCCTGTTTCCTGGACCCTTAGGTCCCTCCTGCTTGGGGTCTTATAGTCTACCTCTAACTCCGTTCCTCACTTTATACATAATGACCGCAGGTTTAATCTATTTTTTTAATGGGCATTAAAGCTTGTATTTTTGTATTCTTACCAATTTGGTTAATAGTATGCAGTCATGATGTCTTTTAAATTTTCCTACTGATACTATCCAGTGGTACCTGTCCTACACACTGGTTGTGTGGTCTCCCTTCCTCCCTTTCAGCGGGACCTCCCTTTGGGTTCTTTGTGCCCCGTCCTATCACCCCATTCCCCTGTTTTCCTCACTTTCACCTTCTTTCACCTCACACCTCCCCCACTCTTTCCTTCCCTCTTCCCCCCCCCCCCCCTTCCCCAGTGCCTTTCCCGTTTATGCTTTCTCACATGCATGGAGAGCCTCCACCGTGGCTTTTTATTATTATATTTTTTATAAATATAGATTTGCGTATTTTTTCTTAGCTAATAAGCTGGTTCCAGGCAGTTTCCCTGGCAACTTCATACGTAAACAACGGAGCCCTGCACGATACACGCCCCCTGGCTGCGTTTTGGCTGGGAGTTCGCTCGGCAGCCGGTGACGCGGCTTGGGGGTGGAGCAGTCCCCATGGGAACGTACGTACGTCCGTTGCTTCAGTAGTTCTGAGGAGCGGGCGGCGTGCAACGTCATCGCGCTCCCCTCCGTGCAGTGGCGTGCTCTCATTGGCTAGGCTACTGGGGATTGTGGGTATGGTAGGCAGGGACCTTTTACGGAAGTAAGCTATTTCACTAGCGTCTTCCGATCCACACATTGTGCACACAGGCCTCCGAAGAAGCAAGGCTTATTCCACAGCGAAACGGTCGTAAGGCCGTGCACCCACTGGCGCCCACAGATGTCTCCCTCACCTCGGCAGCAGCACGATAAGTACCTGTGAAACATATGTATCACTATGCCACATCACTGTTTTCACCTATGTATGCTTGCTGACATGAATTAAAGCTGCAGTGCCAGACCAGCTCTTTTCTTGAATGACGTTCCATGACACTGCTGATATATGGTCTTGAGCACGTAGTATCTGCTGAGGAACAGCTTTACAACCAACAATAGTTGCTGCGCTTTATCCTCGGGTCATTTTGAGTGCCTGCCTAATCTTTCTTCCATAGACCTATTACACTGTAGTACTACCAGTGAGTTGCCATGGTCCTTCTGTGCTGCTGAACTGACCGTCCGCTTTGTCCTCCTGACTCATTCGCTACTGCACTCTGCGTTCACACTGCCCGGGTCCACTGACGCATGTAATTTTTTGTGCAGCATTATTACACTGTGCTACTACCAGTGAGTTGCCATGGTCCTTCTGTGCTGCTGAACTGACCGTCCGCTTTGTCCTCCTGACTCAGTCGCTACTACACTCTGCGTTCACACTGCCCAGGTCCACTGACAACTCTGCTGTTATGTCTTCGCCCACTGAAGATCAGTCAGAGTGAGGCAGAGCTAGGGAGAGGATCTCTCTAGCAGAGCTCCTGCAGCTTCCAGCTGCTGGAGTGAATCTTCATCTGGTTTCCTTTACCAAGACCTAGGACTGTCAAGGCGGAGAGCGTGAGTAGGGGAGAAGGACTTTCCGGGTGTGTTTAGGCTCCCTTGGGCTGGATGGCTCTGGGGGGGCCTGAGCCAGAAGAAGGCATCCCTGTCCTCCAAGAAGGAGGACCATGTGGCTGGTGGCAGTGGGTCTGTTGAAAGAAATGTAAGTACTGTGGTCGCATGGCACCAGGAAGTGAATAAGGTGCAAGAGACTCTTAAAAATGTACGTTGTGAACTTAAAAAGCATATCAGCAAATATGGACAGGCTTGGAAGCCATCCTTTTTGAAATCAAATTCACAGTTGATGAAGTTGAATATGCAAATTATGGAGCAAGAGAAACAGTTAAAGGAATTAGAAAAGAGTGGTGGTATGTTTTCAGAAGGATTAAAGAATCAACATAGGTTTAAAGGAAAGATCCGCGGTAGATGTAGTAAAAATAAAAATCCCTTTCAAATACCTCATGTTATGCAGCCTTCTCCATTCTTCAAAATCGCTATTACAGATTGTTCTTCACTCCCTCCGTTCGGGAGTAATTCCCTCCGGTAATTTCCGTTGACCCGGAAGCAGTAACGCCAGTCCTTTCTTTGAAATGTTGCACGCAGGCGCAGAGTGTCTCTTAGTGTGTGGGCAGCGCCTGCGCAGTGTGCTTAGATGCTGGACGGAAAGCTGTTACTTTGCCCGTCCTCAGCATCACTTCCTGCATTCCTCCGCCCTCCTCCCCGCACAGCTCATCTGTGCCTCAGAGAGCGTGTTTACACTTTACAGCACATGTCATCAGCTCCCGAGCAGGCTAAAAATAGCTTTCTGCTCGGAGCTGTAAATACTACACTGGCTTTTGTCAGCAGCTCACATCTCAGCATCTGATGATAGCCAACACCCTGTGTCCGTGAAGTAGGCATCCCTAGTAATAGATAATAGAACTTTGCAATAGAAAAGAAATAAATATATATATATATATATATATATATATATATATATATATATATATATATATATATATATATGTTTTGGATTGCAAAGTTCTATTATATATAGATGTAGCTGCTTACTTTATAAAGAACTGGCACAGGGTGTTGGCTATCCTCAGCTGCTGAGATGTGAGCTGCTGACAAAAGCCAGTGTAGTATTTACAGCTCCGAGCAGAAAGCTATTTTTAGCCTGCTCGGGAGCTGATGACAGTCTACTACCGAGACACGCTCTCTCAGGCACAATGAGCTGTGCTGGCTCCCAGCACAGCTACACCCCGCAGTGCGAAGGAAAGCTGGAAATGATGATGGAGCACAGGCGCTTCCTGCGTTCCATATTACACAGCTCCTGCGTTCCAAATGACCTCACAGCTTCCGGGTCACTGCACCCGACCTCGGAGGTCGTAAACTGAATCGCTGCCTAACGGAGTAACACAGGAGAAATTCAGTAGCAGGATTAAAGAGGGCACAGTCTAAGCTACTTAATCAGGTAGGACATATAAAAAAAAAATCTTCGTGAACCTTCCCTTTAAGGAACAAGGACAGTCTAAGATGACAGAAGAATGTATGGAGGAAGAAAGTGTTTCAATGCAAACTGTTGGAATAAGTGCATCTGGAACATCTTTGCAGAGCTCAGGTGTTAAAGTGGATAGAGGATTTTCTCAGTCAACTGCATTAAGCAATCAATTAGCCATGCAATCTGTGCAGAATCATGCGCATTTGCAAAAGTCAATTAATAATGTTCCTTTTCAGTACAGTTCTTCTAATGTGCAGCAATTTCCTAATCAGTATCAGTCTTTTTCTGGCAATATGAATGGAGTATATTCAAATCAGCAATTTATGCAAAGCAATTTTCCTTTTTCCCAACACTCTCCTTTTTTTCCTTTTGTGGTACAAAATTTAAATCATGTCAATTATCCTAATGTTTCTAATCCTTTCCCTGTGGTTGCTTCCCCGTTTGTTTCATTCCCTGTCAGTTCTTTTGGACAGTGCATAGGTCCTGAAGGAGTCAATTATATGCAAAATGGTGTGGTTTTAAAGTCCCCATTAGGGGTTGATATGCAGGCTATGCAATCTGTGGAGGGTTTTTCTGTGGCTGGAGGTGCCTCTGCAGCGGCGTCTCATCACCTGCAGGGCATGCCCATTTTCAAAATGGAGGATGGTGTGGCTGGGGGATCCTCTGCACAGGTGCCTTATCACTTGCAGGGCTTGCCTAGCTCCAAAATGGCAGAAAATGTGGCGCATGATGCGTGCAGTGAAACCGGAAGTGACGCTTGCGTCAATTCTGGTAGTACGGAGAAGAAGGGGATCAGTGCGGTGGGGATCAGTGCAGCAGGGAAAAGCGGTGAAACAGTGGCCAGTGCTGCCCAGCCACAGGAAGACACCCTTAGCAGCAGGTTAAACCAGGTAAATAAGATAGTGGGACAAGGCAGGGTCTAGCAGGTTAAAGGGGCGCAACAGAGGAATTTGGGGGTGGGAGAACAGAAGCTTGGTGGGCAAGGAGGGAAAAGGAGGGGAGATTCTGATGATGGTGTGGGAGGTGAGGGAGGGAAGAAGAAGGTGGTGAGGACTATAGAGGAGAATTTGGAAGCAGGGAGGGTGGAAGATCAGGAGAAAAATAAATCAAATGTTTCTGTGGTGGTGGGAAAACAGCAGGAAAATTAGAAAGTGTGTGTGTGTGTGTGTGGGGGGGGGGGGGGGTAGTGGAACAGAACCAGAACAAAAAAAAGCAGGTGCTGTGTCATATGCTCAAATGCTAAAAAGAAAGCCTAATGTTGCAAGTAATGGTACAAGTTTTCATGATGAAGTTGAAATGTCTTCGAAAAATCGTAGGAATTTAGTGAAAATATGTTATTCAGGTGATGATGGTATTTCTTATAACCGTAAAACATTTATACAGTTGTTGTTAAAAATGGGCTTCAAGGCGGTGGATTTCTATGCTATTCTGGCTCCTGAAAACCACCCCTCTTTCTTCGATGTCAGCTTCTTGTCCCCGACGGGCCTGGACACTTTCTGGGAGAAATACGAAAAGACTTGGAAGGCGCGTGATAAATGGAAGGGTCTGTCTCCCCCGACTGTGTCCGGGCGATCGCTGGACAAGAAGGTGACTATCATGGTCCCGAATGAGTCCATACCTGTGCATGATTTACTGGTATGGATTAAGAACTATGGAGTACCTTTGAGTGCTCCAGTGAAGGTGATGGACGAATTCAGGATCTGGGGGGGGTGGTTGGGAGCTGATGGTTAGTTTGGATCGTACGGGGAATGTGGTAAAACACATTCCCAATTCTGTGTTTATAGGGAGAGACAGAGTGACAGTCTTCTATCAGGGGCAACCTCGTGCATGTTACAAGTGTGGCTCTAGGAGTCATTACAGTATATCCTGTAAGGAGTTAAAATATTTGCGATGTTATGCATTAGGTCACTTAGCAAAGGATTGCAAAGAAATTAGGTGTAGTGTATGTTTCAAGATGGGACATCCATATTCGCAGTGTGCTGAGACATGGGCTAATATGAGTGAAGAGGTCCATAAAGAGATGGAGAAAATTTTGGAAGAAGGGAATGCTGAGGTTGTCCCTGATAGGGAGCCGTCAAGTTCAGAATCCACCGCCATGAAGCCCTCAATTGTTGTTCCAGAGTTTTTGTTGGTATTGAAATCTTTACCTCCTCCTCTCCCCCTCCTTCCCTAGTTCCCTCAGCTGTTCCTCTGTTTTCATTTCCAGCTGATTGTTCTCAGGTTCCTGTTTCTAAAATCAGTAAAGTTAACAAGGAAGATAATATATTCTCTGGCATTGGGAAAAATGTTTCTTCTGAAGAAAAAGAAATCTCCTCTAGCGAAAAAAAGGGAGAAGAAAAAGAGGGGAGTAAGTTAGATGAAATGGAGATGGTCAAAAATGGTAGCCAAAAGGAAATTTTGGCTAAAGAGAAGGTCTCAGAAAAAGGGGAGGAGAAAATAGTGAATATTTTGCCAAAAAAGGGTAAAGATAGAGTTTAACAAAACTCGAAGATAGAAAGTAAAAATATAAAAGGAGCTAAACTGTTAGGAGTCAGTAGCAGGGGGAGGAGAAGAGGTGTATTATCTGATAAAAAAAAGCAACAGAAAAAATTGAGTAGATTAAAAAAGGGAAAAATATTGATTTAAAAATAGATTTGAAGTTTTGTCTGATAAATGTGATGATGATGGTGAAATTGATTTATTTGATGAGGATGAGAATGTCTCTGTCAAGAAAAAGACAGAAGACATGGAGGTATCTTCCTCTAAAGAGGAAGAAAGTACAGTTGAAGAAAGGGTAAGCAATATTTTTCATTTATCCTGATGGAGGTCCCCCCCCCCACCCTTTGAAACTAGCAACCATTAATGTTGCTAGTATGAGATCTGCGAGAGCTCGTAGGGAAGCCATATTTTTTCTCGGTCAGTTTGGTCTTTTGGTTATTGGTCTCTTGCGGGGTCTCTTGCGGCTGAGCCTTGCACTGGAGTGGCGGTCCTTTTTAAGACCGACATGGTAACTTTCCGGCGGATAAGTGAAATCGAGATGGGGCGTTGCTTGGTCATGGACGTCTCTGTGAATGGGAAGGTTTTGAGGCTGATTAACATCTATGGGCCTCAGTCTGAGAGGGAGAGGAGGCGCCTCTTCACAGAGATCAAGCCATTCTTGTTTACAGCCCAGGAAGTGGTCTTTGGCGGTGACTTTAATACCATAGTTAGGTTGAAGGACAGGAGAGGTGTCAGGACCCACCTGGGCTATGATAGTAATTTTTGAATAGTATGGTTAGGGATGCTGGCCTGGTAGATGTGCATATCAAGCACATCCCAGATTACACAGGGTTCACTTATTTCTGTGGAGAACGTAGAAGTAGGATAGATAGGTTTTTTGTTAAGGGGAGCTCTGCTACTTCGCCTCCTGAGGTGCAGGTGGTAGAGTTCTCCGATCACGGTCTGTGGTGTTGAATGTTGCAGATGTCCCTCCTAAAGGAAAGGGTATTGGAGAATAAATTTGATGCCATTGAAGGAAGAGAATGTAAGACAATCTTTCAGAGATTTTTTTCAGGCACAGGTTACTTTGCTGGACTGTTGTGACAGTAGGTCTGAGTGGTGGGAGATGGTTAAAAAGCGGGCCGTAGATCTTTTCAAGAACCTAGCAAAAAGAAGAGCTTTTGGTAAATATGTTGCCTACCAATGTTTGAGACAGAAATTGGAAATCGCGGTCTCGGGGGATGGTGATCCTGATGAGATCAGTAGGCTCAAGGATTTGATGCGCAAAAGTCAGTATGGTCGGCATGCTTCTTTGATTCTGGAGAGGGATTACAGTAAAAATTACTCGCCGGACCGTTACCAGAATTGCAAACAAAGTGTAGCAGTTAAGATCATTTATGGTCTCAAAGATAGTACAGGATCCCTGGTGAAGTCCAGAGCAGGGATTCTGGAAATCGTGAGATCCTTTTATGCTGAGCTTTTGGGTAACAGACCTCTTGATGAGACAGTGATGGAATCTTTCTTGTGTGATATTCCAGGACTGGGAAATTTGGATGTTTCTCTTACGTTTTTGACAGAAATAATCTCTGCTGAAGAAGTGGCAAAAGCCATTGAGCAGCTTGCTATTAAAAGACTCCAGGTCCAGATGGCTTGACTGCTGAATTTTATAAAGTTTTCAAGGATATTATGGCACCTGAATTGGCGGAGGTTTTTCAATCGCAGTCTTGCAGAGGATGAGCTTTTGTCAAAGGGTAAAGATTCTTCAATGATTGAGAATTGGTGGCCCATCAGCCTTCTCAATGTTGATAGAAAGATTCTGGCTAAAATAATTTTTTGGCGTCTGAGCCAGGTGGCAAATGAGATGCTTTCTCGCCAACAGCAGCACTGTTCTGTCTAGGGGAGAAGTACTTTTTCAGCCATATTAACGGTCTGGGAGATCTTGGAGAGATGCAGGGCTGCTGGCTGGGGAAAGTAATTACTGGCATTGGATCAGGCAAAAGCTTTTGATTGTGTCAATCATGAGTATCTGTGGATGCTCCTTAGTAAGTATAGTCTGCTGGGAGGTTTATTAATTGGCTTAAGATTTTGTATAAAGGTACTGAGAGTTTCCCACTTGTAAATGGTTGGGTTGGATAAACCTTTGAGGTTAGATCTGGGGTGCGCCAGGGGTGTCCTTTGAGTCCCTTGCTATATGCTTTTGCTATAGATCGTTTTATAAGAAGGATTGAAGGTGGATCTTTGTGTGGGGTACCTTCGGGCATAACTGGTGTATCTCCTCTCAAGGTGGTTGCATATGCTGATGATGTGACTGTGGTAATCTCGGGGCAAGAGGAGGCAGAAGGAGTCTGTTCTGAGATTGCTAGGTACTCATTTGCATCAGGTTCAAAGGTCAATCAGGACAAGTGTGAGGCTTTCTGGATGGGTAGGGAAAATGAGAACTTCAAACTTCCGGTCTCTTTTCCAGCACCAAAGGAAAAAAATTAAAATCCTTGGCATAGAATTTGGTCATGGTGATTATGGTCACCAAAATTGGGTATATTGCTTTAAAAAAGGACTTATATAATTGATGCAATCTCAGGATCACCCAAAAAAATTCCTCATGAAAAAGCTTTATTGACACATATACAAAACAGGTATATCAAAAAGTAGAAAATGTATAAAAACACGGTTCTTGAATTTCAAACAATGGGTCCTCATGGAGCCAGAATATATGAACAAAATCTTAATTTGACTTAGAGAGTAGTTGTAGCTTTATGGGTATTTGTTTTTTCAAGGCAACGACACACGTTCGTTTCGGGCTTCTATAACAGTGAATCTGCCCTTCATCAGGCCAAGATACCCAATTCTGTATGGCTCAATGGGAAAGACCAATAAGGAATTCAAAAATAACGTACTGGGGACGCCTGAACTTACCAGGCGTACAACCTTCCCAACTGCGAAGAGAACGCTGAAGCGTGGGAACCCATTAAGCCATACAGAATTGGGTATCTTGGCCTGATGAAGGGCAGATTCACTGTTATAGAAGCCCGAAACGAACGTGTGTCGTTGCCTTGAAAAAACAAATACCCATAAAGCTACAACTACTCTCTAAGTCAAATTAAGATTTTGTTCATATATTCTGGCTCCATGAGGACCCATTGTTTGAAATTCAAGAACCCTGTTTTTATACATTTTCTACTTTTTGATATACCTGTTTTGTATATGTGTCAATAAAGCTTTTTCATGAGGATTTTTTTTTGGTGATCCTGAGATTGCATCAATTATATAAGTCCTTCTTTAAAGCAATATACCAGTTTTGGTGGGCAAGGTGGACCGCCCCTAAGAAGGACTGTGTTTTGATCCTTCACAATATAAAGGATCTTACCCATTAGTATCTTTTAACACCAAAATTGGGTAAGCAGACTAGAATGTGCTGAGGCTAAGGTGGTCCGCTGGAAAGGTTGGCAGTTGACTTTCAGAGAAAGGATTGGCATTATCAAAATTACTTGATACCAATTATATTGTATGTCAGTTTTGTCTGTATTTTGCCAGTCTCTCTTCATACAAGAATGTACAGCTTGTTTTTCCAAATGCTTTGGGGAAATAAGATGAATCACGTAAAGAGGAACATCACTTATCGATCCAGGCAGGAGGGTGGCCTAGGTATGGTTAACCCATTGTTTTTTTCCTCTTTGTTATTTATTAAGAACAATTTTGGTAAAATGCATGTGGAGGAACTTCCTGGATGGATGGGTATTTTCCAGTCTTGGTTTAAGCCTTTTCTCAGATGTTGGGAAGAGGGTGGTTTAGTGAAAAGATCGAGGGCTAGTAATGATTATCTCCCGACCTATGTTGCACCGTTTATTTGTAAATATTTTCTTAAATAGAGTGTAGAGCTTTTTTGTTCAGTTGGATCATACCCGCCTATATATATCTCACACTGTTTGGCCTATGTTGCACCATGTCTGAAAGTTCTTAGGCAATGGGAATTGACGAGGGAAGATGTCATCTTGACCCCTAGGAAAGTCCTGGTGGAGAGAGTGATTGAAACCATCTTTCAAGATCCATTGGCTTTGAGAGATTGCCCAAGCCCGATTATGAGGGAGGGTTTGCGATTGCGATTTCTTTGTTCTAATAGGATTCCTAACAAATTAAGGGATTTGGCTTGGCTCTCCTTTCATGGCAGACTCTTTGTTAGGGGAAATTTGAAGTTGATAGGAGATCGGGATCGTGGTTGTCCTCATGAGGAGTGTGGTGGTATGGAGGAGACCATGAACCATTTCCTTTTGGACTGTTCCTTTAGCAAATAAGTCTATAAACAGGTGGGTAGGGCTCTGGGTATTCCTTTTCTTGAGCGGCTTAGTTATGTGGAGTGGTCATATGGAGCTTTCAATAACCGGGGGTCATTTAATTTGCACACTTTATTCTT
Source organism: Hyperolius riggenbachi (assembly GCF_040937935.1). NCBI lineage: Eukaryota > Metazoa > Chordata > Amphibia > Anura > Hyperoliidae > Hyperolius > Hyperolius riggenbachi. The sequence goes on along the minus strand of NC_090647.1, from coordinate 397,934,536 downwards.
AGTTAGTTTAGTAATTCGGTATTACACTTGGAATGCACGGTGTCAAATTACAATTCATAAAAAAGTCCTCCCTGCTCAGGTGGTGGTGCATGACATCTTGGGAGAGGTTGGGAAAATTCGGGGTCTTGAGGAGGGGAGGTTGAGTCGGGAGGAATGGTGTTTGTATTGGCAGAACATCAGACCTCCTTGATTCTGGCTAAACCTTCTTATGGGTGAGCTAACTATTTCTTCTTCACTTTAGTTAGATGATTCAAATTTGAAGAATGGCTTGCAAGCAAAAGAGGTGAGTGATTGCTTAGTCTTTCTTACTGTATGATGTAATATTGTATTTAGTGTATATAGTGTTATTTAATAGTTGTTTATGGCTTATTTGAGGGCAGGAAGGCTTGTGCTTTTCTTTTTCTTGGATTTCCAGATAGATGGACTTTTTTTGATTTAGTAACCAAGCAGCTTAGGGTGACCCAAACTACTAGGAATGTATAGGGGGATGAAAGGAACCAAAAAGCCCTCCTACTAAAAAAAGCAAAGCTTGGTGTAATTGCCTTCTTAAAACAGAAGGAAATTTGCAATAATTCAGTTATAAATGAACATTTGTGGTTACCCACAATGCACACCTACTAAATATGCAAATTATCCCTTTCCGCCCTTGTTAAGCCAAGCAAGCATCCAGAACCGCTGGTTTATAGCAAGCCTATAGCTTTAAGTTTTACACAGCCATACCAAACCCACATGTAGACAGCCTGTTTCGGACTTTTGGTCCTCATCAGTACATGGCAGGGATTGATAAGGCTGTATGAAATAGGGCTTGGTCGAGTACAACAGAGTAACCAAGCAGCTTAGGGTGACCCAAACTTTTTTTGATTTGATATGGACTTTTTGATTAAGCAAGCATAAAAATGTATGTTTCGTTAAGATATTTATTTGGTTATTTTTGTATTTTTGTATAAAAGATGCTGAATTCTTAATAAAATAATTTCTGCTGTTATGTCATTGCTGGTTAATGAGATGATTAAAACCAGTGAGCAGTGAGCACAGTACAACCTTACTGAAGGGTATTACTGGGTAATAAGATGATTAAAACCAGTGAGCAGTGAGCAGAGTACTACGTAACTGAAGGGTATCACTGGGTAATGAGATGATTAATACCGGTGAACAGAGTACAATGTAAGTGAAGGGTATCACTGGGTAATGAGATGATTAATACCAGTGAGCAGTAAGCACAGTACAACCTAAGTGAAGGGTATCACTGGTTAATGAGATGATTAATACAAGTGAGCACAGTACAACCTAAGTGAAGGGTATCACTGCCAAATGAGATGAATAATACCAGTGAGCAGAGTACAACCTAACTGAAGGGTATCACTGCCAAATGAGATGAATAATACCAGTGAGCAGTGAGCAGAGTACAACCTAAGTGAAGGGTATCACTGCCAAATGAGATGAATAATACCAGTGAGCAGTGAGCACAGTACACAATGTCACTCACGAAACTTAATGAATGACCAGCACTGGCAGTGGCAGTGTGACTGTCTGTAAGTAGTAGCTGTAGTGTATGCAGGGCCGGATTTGTACTTTCCAGCGCCCTAGGCCGGCTGTCACCAACCGCCCTCCTCCCCCCGCCCCCATTATGTCCAACTCTGACTAGTGATCACTGTGTTACATGGGCTCCTGTCTGTTTTGCTGCTTTGCCCTCCCTGTTCAAAGAAGCAGTGCATGCTCTGTCCACTCCATGTAATTTTGCACTCCAGCCTGGATGCACAGCAGCCAATAGTGTTCAGGGCTTGCATAATTCAGAAATGATGCTCATATATGAGCAGCACTTGTCAAGTACACATACCCATAACACCCCAAGCCTCGGCTGCTGTGCACATCAGTACAGGAGTGCATAATAACAAGAAGCCCGAGAGGACAGAGCATGCACTGCTTCTTTGTCCTTTGTGCGACTTGCTTCAGCCTTGGCTTAACAAGGGCGAAAAGAGATAATTTGCATATTCAGTAGGGCATTGTGGGTAACCACAAATGTTCTCTTATAACTGAATTATTGCAAATTTCCTTCTGTTTTAAGAAGGCAAATTACACCAAGCTTTGCTTTTTTAGTAGGAGGGCTTTTTGGTTCCTTTTATCCCCCTATACATTCCTAGTAGTTTGGGTCACCCTGAGCTGCTTGGTTACTCTGTTGCTTCAGTCAGAGTCACAAACAGGTGATGGTGCAGCGCAAAGGAGAGAAACCCATCCAAAACAGAACAGGTAAGTAGAAGGATCCAGCACTACACACGCTGCCATAGATGTAGTGTAATGCTAGGTACACACGATGCAATTCTGACAGATTTACTGTCAGATCGATTATTTCCAATGTCTGATCTGATTTCCGATCAATTTTTCAATCGATTTTCTGTTCATTTCTATGAAAAAAAATCATTCAGAAAATCTATCGGATAGCAGATCGGACATGTTGGAAATAGTCGATCTGACAGTAAATCTGTCAGAAAATTGCATCATGTGTACCTAGCATAAGCTCTGGTGTACTTTACACAGTGACAATTTAGCACTTGGGGCAAGTTAAGACAGATCTTAATCAGTCAGCAGGAAGTTTTTAAGTTTTGTAATAGAATGATAATATTTATTGGCTAACCAAAAGAAAATAGTGTGCCTTTGGCTAATGAGCCATCTTCAGACTTTGTTCCTGTATACAAGATGTTAGGACATACAGTTATATATACAGTCAGCAGGAGATGCATACATTGTTTTGTACATATAAATAAATGTAATACAGTTGTCATTCTGTTTCAAAACATCCTGCTTTCACTGAAGGCTAACACAGAACAATGCTTTGCTGTTTCTAAAACATGTCAGGAAAGAGTTAAACTGTAGCACAGAGAGAATGTTGCTGTCATTCCTTAGGAAATAAAAACAAACCATAAATCTAACAGGTCTCAGGTCTATAACAGCTCTGACCAAGTAATAAAACATCAGTCTGGGGGAGAGGAGAGCTGATAATTCCTATCCTTGAATGCGTGCATAAAGGAATTAATCTGAACTCAAAAGTTCTACTACTTGAGCCCATATATTTTTTTTCTCACAGCAGCTTGTATGTCCCCACTCATTATACTAAGGACAAAATCCTCAGATGACAACAGATGCTGTCATCACACACACTCTGCAGTGAGAGAGATGCAGGGATCTCTGGAATTCAGGCAGAATAGAGCAAAGCAGAAGTGATTTACTTTGACATGTGACCTCTTATCTCTCCAAGTCCTGCGCCCTGCTGAATTTTATCGCCCTAGGCCTTGACCTTTGTGGCCTTTCCAGAAATCCAGCCCTGAGTGTATGACTGGCTAGCTGAATACAAGTGAGCACTCTGAACCTGCCTGCCTGCACTAAACACACTAATCACTAGTACACTCTGACTACACTGACTACAGCAATGACTTACTGGCTAGCTAACTAATTACAACTGACAAGTACAATATAAGAGCACTGTTAGGAGTAAAAACGCTGGGTTTTGACACAGAAAACGCGCTTGCTGAAGGAACAATGGCCTGGAGATGAGCCTCTCAGTACCAGAGTCTAGCAAGGACGGAGCTTTTCCATCATGGCCGCCGCGTTATATGCAGGAGGGGCGGGCATAGCCTCCCCTCCTGTGATTGGTTGCTAGGGCCTGGCTGGGGGCCTCTGATTGGGCCAGGGAAGTCACTTCCGCCTACTTCCGCTATTCACGACCTAACCACGAGTTCTGCGCTGTTTTCACGAGCGTGAATGCGTTCATTCAGTCTGCCGAAGCGGATTTTAGTGAATGAAAATTGATCCACGGCGACGAATACCCGTGGCGGATAGCTGAAAAATGGTCGTGGAATCACGGCAAGTCGTGATCACGACCTCCATCCGAGCATCACTGATATACAGTAAATACACTCAGCTACACTGACTGAGCACTAGAGATGCTCTCAGCACCACAAGTCTCAAGCATGGATGAGATCCTTAAGATGGCCACCGCCTCCTATAGAGGAGGGGAAGGCAGAGGCTTCCCTCCTCTGATTGGTTTCTAAGGCCTCGGCTGGGGGCTCTCTAATTGGCCCAATGACATCATCTCCCTGGATACCTGAATCCGGACCTGTGATCACGACTTAACCCGTGATTACGACCGGAATTCCAGTGCACGGTTGCATTCAGATTCAGCATCCGTGATCGTGGCCGATCACAGATCCCAATACCGAGCCCATGATGGGGAAAACCGTCTCACGTGATCACGAGCTCTGTTGGACACATGGGGACAAAAGGGGACACATGGGGACAGAAGGGGATACATGGGGTACACAGGAGGACACATGGGGGTCACAGAAGGACACATGAGATACAAAGGGGACACCGTAATTGGGGAAGAACATCTATAAGATGCTCCTGGATCATGGACACACCAGGCTTAGTATATTTTTTCCCCCATGGTTTTTGCCCTCTAAACCTAGGTGCATCTTATAGTTCGAAATATCTCAACTACTTTAGGACCACGGTGATTGAAATCTACACCCTGTGGGCTCCTGGTTGGCAGGGCGTAGATTTCAATCACCGTCCGCAGCGCGCATTCACCGTTTCCGTCGCTCCCCGTCAATTGCGCCGCTCAAACCGACATTTCTCGCCGCAGCTCACAGGCTCTGCCTGTCTCTAATACAGCAGAGCCATGTGAGCCATTCAGGAGCCAATTTCATTGGCTCCTGGCTTTGTCTATCGATGTAAGCTGCTCCCATTGGCTTACATTAATAGACACGGTCAAGAGCCAATAAAAATGGATCCTGACCGGCTCATATGACTTTGCCGTCATAGAGACGGCAGAGTCTATGTCTTGAGGATCCCGACGTGCAGCGGTGACGGCGGTTGCGGGAGGTATGCGCGGCGATTCCATTGTTCTTTTACCAGCAGTCTCTGATCCTTAAAGGGGCAGAGACCACTGGTACTTAAGTGGTTAATTGCTGAAAAATACGAGTATCACATTTTATGATTTTGGTTGACAACAGATTGATGTCTAATATTTGTTTTAGGTTAAGATGGTTGGTTTTTCAACCTCCACATACAATATGTACTTTGCTTATGATGCAATAAACGTATTTGGTAAACTAAAAAAGTGGTACTTTTTAGTTTACCAAATAAGTTTATTGCATCATAAGATGAGAAGAGAAAACTGTGTGATTCATTGCTTTTATTCTATAGCTGTTCCATCCCATGAGCATTGTTACTTGTTACTATATTTTGTCATCAGTAAGCCATTTATTTATTCTGTGCATCTTGTAGATCTAAAACCTAAAAATATTCCTTTAGCTCATAAAAGTACGACTTGAAGAAAAAACTGTGTGATTCATTTATTTTATTCTATAGCTGTTCCATCGCATGAGGAGTGTTGCTCGTTACTATGTTTTGTCATCAGTAAGCCCTTTATTTATTGTTCTGTGCATTTCGCAAATCTACTAGCATACTATTTTGTTAACTGACCACAGAACATTGCTATACTGCATACAGGAATTTAGGGTGAGAATGTTTGTAAAGGTAAGGGAAGTATTACACACATTAGTACTTACATGACTGTCTAAAAAAACCACATAGCATGTCATCAAATAAAGCTGCTGTCTAATTGACCACAGAGTTGGGAGTTGTGTAAATGCATTAAAAGTATTGCAGTTACAGGAAATCACTACCGCTCTGGTTTTATAGTAGTGTAACTTTTAACTGACTCCCAGTCCATGTTACTTGAAAATAAACTAATTACTGTATGTACTGCATAATTTAGTATATTAAAATAAAGTTTCAGTAAAAAAACTATAAGGCCGGTTGCACACCTAATATTAGCGGTGCAATATGGTGCTAGCACCAAATCGCAGAAATCAGCTTTTATATGACCCTGTGCCATGGTGTGGCAACAAGGTCATATGCAAAGCACCTCCTGCGGCTAGTGACGTACTTCCTGCTGGCAGGAAGTACGCCACTGGGATTCCCTTTATTCTGCGCATTTGCGCTATGTCGCACAGGGCTCCCATCGTGTACACTTACTGCATCACCCATTGACTTGCATTACTGCATAATTTGTGAAGTAGGCATGGATCATGCAGTAATACACTGCAACCTTTGCAGCATTGCAGTCTTTGTTGGCATTGCGGTGATTGGGATATTTCCAACGCACCACATTGCATCGAATGAAGTGTGCAAGTCACCAGAGACTTGCATGGCATTTTCAGCGGGGAAGCCTCAGGGAAGAGTGATGTGGTGCGACACAGTGTGCAAGGGGCATTAACCACTTAAGGACCACAGTCTTTTCTCCCCTTAAAGGGAACCAGAGATGGCCAGCAAGGGAAAATGAAAAAAGCTTTTATACATACCTGAGGCTTCTTCCAGCCCCATACGCCTGGATCGCTCCCACGCCGCCATCCTCCGCTTCCTGTATCGGCGGTACCGGGTCCTGTCACTTCCGGCGGATGCGGCCAATTGTCCGCATGAACAAGGGCTCCCTCCATACCCTTACGCATGCGGCTGCGCAGTAGGGCGCCACACGCGTACGGGTATGGAGGGAGCCCCTGTGATGTGGACAATTGGCCGCGTGCTGCCGCCGACTAGCCGAAACTTCGGGACCCGGTACCGGCGGAAACAGGAAGTGGTGGATGGCGGCGTGGGAGCGATCCATGCGTATGGGGCTGTAGGAAGCCCCAGGTATGTATAATACCTTTCCTTGCATCATCTCTGGTTCTCTTTAAGAACCAAAGCCTTTTTTTCCATTCAGACCCCTGCAGCTTTCACGGTTTATTGCTCGGTCATACAACCTACCACCTAAATTAATGTTACCTCCTTTTCTTGTCACGAATACAGCTTTCTTTTGGTGCTATTTGATTGCTGCTGCGATTTTTAGTTTTTATTATATTCATCAAAAAAGACATGAATTTTGTCAAAAAATGATTTTTTTTAACTTTCTGTGATAAAATTTGTCAAATAAAGTAACATTTCTGTATACATTTTGTCCAAATTTATTGTGCTACATGTCTTTGATAAAAAAAAAAACATTCAGTGTATATTTATTGGTTTGGGTAAAAGTTATAGTGTTTACAAACTATGGTGCCAAAAGTGAATTTTCCCATTTTGAAGCATATCTGACTGTTCTGACCACCTGTCATGCTTCATGAGGTGCTAGAATTCCAGGATAGTAAATACCCACCAAATGACCCCAGAAAGAAGACATCCCAAAGTATTCACTAAGAGGCATGGTGAGTTCATAGAAGATTTTATTTTTTGTCACAAGTTAGTGGAAAATGACACTTTGTGACAACAACAACAAAAAAGTTTCCATTTCTGCTAACTTGCGACAAAAAAAAAAAAATGAAATCTGCCATGGACTCACCATGCTCCTCTCTGAATACCTTGAAGTGTCTACTTTCCAAAATGGGGTCATTTGGGGTGTGTGTTTACTGTCCTGGCATTTTGGGGGGTGCCTAATTGTAAGCACCCCTGTAAAGCCTAAAGGTGCTCATTGGACTTTGGGCCCCTTAGCGCAGTTAGGCTGCAAAAAAGTGCCACACATGTAGTATTGCCGTACTCAGGAGAAGTAGTATAATGTGTTTTGGGGTGTATTTTTACACATACCCATGCTGGGTGGGAGATATATCTCTGTAAATGACAATTTTTTTAAAAAATTTTTTACACACAATTGTCCATTTACAGAGATATTTGGAACCTGCGGTAGCGCTATGTATCTCTTCCTTCCTCCCCGTCCCCGCTCCCCAGCTCTGGACAGGCTCAAATTTTATAACTTGCGGTCTCCGCACCACACCCGGCCGGCACCCACACACCCAGGAGTCAGCAGCTCAGGACACAGGCAGCAGCAGCAGGCATGCACACACAGCACAGTGTCCCAGGCTGCGCAGATTTTTGGGGGCAGCTGCCTTCCCTGCCTTAATTGTAGCGCCGGCCCTGCAAGGAGGAGGAGGCGTTAGAGGTGGAGCAGTTTGTTGTTGGTGCTGAGGAGGAGGGGCGTGATGCAGGGGATGTTGGGGTAGTGGAGTTGGTTGAGGCGGGCTCACAGGAGATGTTTGGGGATGATGATGATGTGCTGCTGGATCATTCCTTTGTGCCACCAGTACCACCAGCACAGTTGGTTGAAGGCAGCTCGTCATCGGAGGAGGCGTCTCTGGCGTAGAGGCGCGGCAGCAGCAAGGCGGAAGAGCCGGATTAAGGCTAAATGGGACCCTAAGCAAAGTAACTGATTTGGGCCCCCCCATAATAGAATGAGAAGATGCAGCTGCTGTGTGCACAGCAACATGCCACACACACCGGGGCAGCCGCGCTACTGGTTGCTATGGGCAACAGCCCGCTTTCCTCTGTGGGTGTACAATGCACGGAATAGCAGCGGCAACATGCAGAGTGCGAGAAGAATGGCCGAGACGTTGTCACCCGGGGCACCCCTGTGAAGAGGATGCCAGATATCACAGCGGCGGCACTTTCCCCCTGCATCTCCAGCCTAGCAATAACAGAAAGCTCTGGACAACGCCAACCAGGAAGCCGCTCCCCAGACAGAATTACATATCCACCACTCCCACCACCGAACAACCAATTTCCTCCCAAACTAGGCAGCCACATCCACCATGCAGCCTCCAACCCCGTGATTACGATAGTTCCGCAGAGAAGGGCAGTTGCAGCGGTGGAGAATGACAGCACCAAATGACTCACATTCACCTATTGCAATCCAAGCAATAGAGGTCCCGTCATCTGGAGCCCATCTGTCTCCTCTACAGTGCCTACACATACAATCCAATCTGGACTCGACCCTTCTGTGATAAATTTCAGTTTTTTATTTGCTTTTCAACAGCGGTTATACAGCAACAAGAAAGCACAACGTTTCGGGCTGTCTGCCCTTTCTCAAGTGCTCACTAGTCTGAACACCAAACAGACTAGTGGTGTTGAAAAGCAAATAAAAAAGCTGAAATTTATTACAGAAGGGTTGAGTCCAAACTGGATTGTATGTGTATGGACTGTATTGCATTGGAGACTTGATGTCGCTCCTACCTTAATCTGTGACTCCCCGTGATCGATTTGTCACAGACTGAAGCCCATGGACTTTTCTTTGTTTTATCCTCTACAGTGCCGCCGCTCTGTTACTACTACTATTACTAATTCCTACTTCCTATCTGATCTGAGAAGCAGGAAGGACAGAGCGAGCGGCAGCACTGTAGAGGAGATAGATGGTTTCGGATGACGGGACCGCTGTCCCTTGGATCACGGATAGGTGAGTGGGCCTTTGTCATCTGCTGCTATTATTCTTGCCTGCTGCAGCTGTGGTTCTCTGTGGGAAGGGAGGGAGGAGTGGGCAGCGGCAGAGCGCATAGTAGCAGGAGGGGGTCCCAGGAGGAGAGCCCGGCTCTGAAGACAATCAGCAGCAAACGGCGTGCTTTGACATGATGGCGAGGGCTGGATTATGTGCTGATGGGGCCCGTTTGACTCTGAATGGGGCCCCAAGCGACTGCTTCTGTTGCCTGGTCAGTAATCCGGCCCAGGGGAGGGGATGGTACAGGTGAGTAGAGATGGCCCGAACAGTTCACCGGCGAATTTCAGGTGTTCACATCTGCGGCAGGGCAAGCGTTTGACCCGCCCCTATACCTCATCATTGGGCTAAACCTTGACCCCTTACATCACAGTCAGCAGATACATGACAGCCAATCAGGCTGCAATCCCCCACGAACCCCTTCCCCCCCCCCCCCCCCCCGCCCTGTAGAAAAATGCAGCAGCGGCCGCTATGTTCTCAGTCTCTGGCTGCTGCTTTAGTGAGAGGAAGGGAGATGTTGCTGCAGAGACAGGAAAAGTTAGCTAGGCTGTTGTTTAGCTTGCTCCTCGCTGAAATTTATTACTGAAAGCACCCCAAAAAGCCCTTTTGAGAGCTCATTTTGCTTGTGTGTGACATACAGCCCACAGTCGCAGCTGGGCCTTGTAGTCTGCCAGCACACTATTAGCAGTGCATAGCTTCCAACTGTATTTGTGATTGAAGTAAAGCCTATCTGTGTGTGACACACTGCATACAGCCCAGCCCACAGTCGCAGCTGGGCCTTGTAGTCTGCCAGCACACTATCATTAGCAGTGCATAGCATCCAGCTGTATTTGTGTTTGAACGTACTATAGGATATCTCTCTGTGTGGGTGACACACTGCTTACAGCCCACAGTCCATGCAGTCATTTGCTGGGCCTTGTAGTTGTCCAGTATCCTGTTCTATCCTTATTACAAGCCAGCACAGTATCATTAGCAGTGCATATCTGTGCATAGCGGCTGTGGCGCGCTTCTCCAATATTCATCGGCAAAAGAACTTGCCAGTGAGGCGCTTGATTTGTGATAACCCGACTTGCTGAAATTCATTTTTGACCACCTGCTACAACAGGAGAAAGCCGTCAAGGAGAATTTGTACAGCTATGGTGGTAGAGCAGACTCTGGGGAGCTGTGGATTTTATTGCCGAGGTACTGGACACTCATGCGTAATGCCTGCAGGCTTATGCTTAGTGAGTCGCTGTGAAGGCGCCATCAGCGACCTGGTCCCATACACTTTCTTCCTGGAGTGTGCCATGCATAGAATGGTGGATAAAGCTGTAGAGGAGCGTGAACAGGAAGAGGAAGAGTTGTGGGCACCATCACCACCAGAACCAGATTTGTTGTCAACATCTGCGGGAGGGCAGAGGAGGTAGGAGGGGGAAGAGAAGTCAGAGAAGGAAGGTGGGTTTGAGGAGGAGATGGAAGAACAGCCACAGCAAGTGTCGCAGGGGGCTTGTGCTGCTCACATAGTTACATAGTTATTTGGGAAAAAAGACATACGTCCATTGAGTACAACCAGAAAACAAAGTACAACACCAGCCTGCTCCCTCACATATCCCTGTTGATCCAGAGGAAGGCGAAAAAACCCTTACAAGGCATGGTCCAATTAGCCCCAAAAGGGAAAAATTCCTTCCCGACTCCAGATGGCAATCAGATGAAATCCCTGGATCAACATCATTGGGCATTACCTAGTAATTGTAGCCATTGATGTCTTTTAACGCAAGGAAAGCATCTAAGCCCCCTTTAAATGCAGGTATAGAATTTGCCAAAACTACTTCCTATGGCAATGCATTCCACATCTTAATCAATCGTACTGTAAAGAACCCTTTCCTAAATAAATGGCTAAAACGTTTTTCCTCCATGCGCAGATCATGTCCTCTAGTCCTTTGTGAAGGCCTAGGGTCAAAAAGCCCATCCGCCAAGCTTTTATATTGCCCTCTGATGTATTTATGCATGTTAATCAGATCCCCTCTAAGGTGTCTTTTCTCTAGACTAAATAAACCCAGTTTATCTAACCTTTCTTGGTAAGACCTTCCAGCCCTCATATAAATTTTGTTGCTCGTCTCTGCACCTGCTCTAAAGCCTCATTTACACGCGTAGATGAGGCTCCGATGTGTGTTATCATTGATAAGATCCGACAGGTCGGATCTTGCTACCTCCGATTCCCTGCTCGTTCCCTGCGTGGGGACAATGGCAGGGAATTGAGCGGAAGATAAACGGCGCGGCGCGGGGACGAGCGGGTATCGAATGCGGCGCTCACATGGGTGAGCGGGGACGCGGCGGGGATGCGGAAGAAGCTCGATTAGCCGCCGGATCGGAGCCTCATCTACGCGTGTAGATGAGGCTTAAAACTACAATATCTTGCCTGTAATGTGGTGCCCAGAACTGAATTCCATATTCCAGATGTGGCCTTACTAGAGAGTTAAACAGGGGCAATATTATACCAATATCTCGAGTTTTTATTTCCATTTTAATGCATCCCAAAAGTTTAGCTTTAGCTGCAGCAGCTTGGCATTGAATACGATTATTTAACTTGTTGTCGATGAGTACTCCTAAGTCCTTCTCCAACTTTGATGTCCCCATCTGTATCCCATTTATTTTGTATGGTGCTAGACTATTGGTACAACCAATATGCATGACTTTACATTTTTCAACATTGACTTTCATCTGCCATTGATGTGCCCATATAGCCATCCTATCCAGATCCTGTTGCAATATGACACTATGTTCCTGAGAGTTGATGATTCTGCACAATTTTGTATCATCTGCAAAAATAGCAACATTGCTCTCTACTGCATCTACTATATCAGGGGTCCCCAACCTTTTCCGGCCCGGGGACCACTTTCTGACCAAATTTTTCTCCAGGGACCGCGGGGGGTTTTACGGGAAGCCTGTTACGGGGAGGGGGGGGCTGGGGTGCGGCGGTATAGCTAGCATAGTTGCCCCAGTATAGGAAGTTTAGTTTCCATAGTGTGGCTAGTATAGTTACCCCAGTATAGCTAGTATAGTGCCCCAGTATAGCTAGCATAGTGCCCCAGTATAGCTAGTATAGTGTCCAGTATAGCTAATGTAGTGTCCAGTAAGGGTAGGTAGTGCCCCAGTATAGCTAGTAAAGTGCCCAGTATAGCTAGTATAGTGCCTAGTATAGTGCCCAGTATAGCTAGTATAGTGCCCAGTATGGCTAGTATAGTGCCCAGTGTAGCTAGTATAGTGCCCATTATGGGTAGGTAGTGCCCCAGTATAGCTAGTAAAGTGCCCAGTATAGCTGGTATATTGCCCAGTATAGCTAGTATAGTGCCCAGTATAGCTAATGTAGTGTCCAGTACGGGTAGGTAGTGCCCCAGTATAGCTAGTAAAGTGCCCAGTATAGCTAGTATAGTGCCCAGTATAGCTAATGTAGTGTCCAGTAAGGGTAGGTAGTGCCCATTATAGCTAGTATAGTGCCCAGTATAGCTAGTATAGTGCCCAGTACAGCTAGTATAGTGCCCAGTATGGCTAGTATAGTGCCCAGTATAGCTAGTATAGTGCCCATTATGGGTAGGTAGTGCCCCAGTATAGCTAGTAAAGTGCCCAGTATAGCTAGTATATTGCCCAGTATAGCTAGTATAGTGCCCAGTATGGCTAGTATAGTGCCTAGTATAGCTAGTATAGTGCCCCAGTATAGCTAGTATAGTGCCCAGTATGGCTAGTATAGTGCCCAGTATGGCTAGTATAGTGCCCAGTATGGCTAGTATAGTGCCCAGTATAGCTAGTATAGTCCCCAGTATAGTGCCCAGTATGGGTAGGTAGTGCCCCAGTATAGCTAGTATATTGCCCAGAATAGCTAGTATAGTGCCCAGTATAGCTAGTATAGTGGAAGGGGCGCTCCGTAGTGTGATACCTTTTAATAAATAAAAACTGCGCAAATACAAGAATGCACTTACTAAATATGTGCGAGTGACAAGCATTCAATAAGGCATGTAGCCTGAAAGAGAACCGTCCCCTCATAGGAGTGGAGCCTGGGGCTGCAGTGGCCGGCAGCAGCGTGGGTCCAGATGGTATATGGACATCAGGTCGATCTCCGAGGTGACTGTGTGCAGGTATCGTCAAGACGCGTTTCGCCGTATCCACGCCTTCGTCAGTTAACATAGTAAGTGCATTCTTGTATTTGCACAGTTTTAATTTATTAAAAGGTATCACACTACGGAGCGCTCCTTCCATTTTGTTGTTTTTATCTCACAGTAGTTCGCTCACAGCCGAGCATTAAAGGAGCTGCCATTGTGTGATCCTTGCTGGTCCACATTGACTTTTTTCCTGCAGTAGCGCAAGATTTCACATCTCTACTTTTTATAGCTTGTATAGTGCCCAGTATAGCTAGTATAGTGGCCCGCATAGCTAGTATAGTGCCCAGTATGGGTAGGTAGTGACCCCCCCCCCCCTGCGGTCCCCGCTCCTGTTACCTTATGAGCTGACGGCCCGCCGCGGCCCGGTGGAAAACTGCCAACGGACCAGAAGTGGGCTGCGGCCCGGTGGTTGGGAACCCCTGTACTAGATCATTAATAAATAAATTGAAGACCACTGGACCCAGTACAGACCCCTGTGGGACCCCACTGCTAACAGTCACCCATTTTGAGTATGATCCATTGACCACAACTCTTTATTTTCTGTCCATTAGCCAGTTCCCTATCCATGCACACAGACTCTTCCCCAGTCCTTGCATTCTCAACTTTTGCACCAGACTTTTGTGGGGAATGTTAGAATTTAAGTATTATATGAATTTGTAGGCCTCAGTTACTTTAACTGAGTTTAGTTAAAAGACTTGATTTGCAGAGTATATCTTTAAAGAGAACCCAAGGTGGGTTTGAAGAATATTATCTGCATATAGAGGCTGGATCTGCCTATACAGCCCAGCCTCTGTTGCTATCCCAAACCCCCCTAAGGTCCCCCTGCACTCTGCAATCCCTCCATAAATTACAGCCACGCTGCTGACAAACAGCTTGTCAGAGCTGGCAGTGTTTATCTCTATAGTGTCAGTCTGCTGCTCTCCCCGCCTCCTGCAGAACTCCAGTCCCCGCCTGCATCCCTTCCCTCTCTGCTGATTGGAGGGAAGGGACGGGGGCAGGGACCGGAGCTATGCAGGAGGCGGGGGAGCAGCTGAGACTGACACTACAGATGTAAACACAGCCTCACAGCACGGCTGTGATTTATGAGGGATTGCAGAGTGCAGGGGGAACTTAGTGGGGTTTGGGATAGCAACAGAGGCTGGGCTGTATAGGCAGATCCAGCCTCTGTATGCAGATAACATTCTTTAAACAAACCTGGGGTTCTCTTTAAGGAGCATTTCTAAAAGCACTGTAGAGCAGTGTGATTCGGACTGTACAAGGCTACGATGTACAGACAGGGAGGCAGTCTTGTTCTGTAAACATCGAGTATTTCCCTACTTCCTAAAGGTAAACAATGTTCTTTTTAGATTAAGAGTCAGGTCCCTGGAACATGGAATTTTCCAGGCCATGCGCAGTAGAGACTGTGCTTGTTCCTGTGCTTGTCCCTGCTCAGATGATGTCACATTTACGGTAACTCTTTAGAGTTAGTACAAGAAGAGCTAACGAGCTCCCGGGGGGGGGGGGAGGAGGGGCTGCTGCTTCTTTTGACTTCTGGCTGATGATTTCCACCCTTTACTCTTTTTGTAATGTCTTGTCATCTTATCTAACTGTATGCTGTATATAGGCCTAAGTGCAACGTAGTATAGATGTCACCAAAGCACTACTCCTGCTACTGCTGAAATTCTGTTTGTCCCCACGTTTATTGCCTGATGAAGCGGGTGTGGCCTGTGAAACGCGTTGCATTTTTGGGGTACTATATAATAAATGTGATTACTATTATACAGACAGTCTTTCGTGTCTGCTTCATGGAGGTAAGTCCACCGCTTCCTCCAAGCAAATTTTAAAGATTTTATCCACTTTTACCCTGCTGGCGCCTCTGTTCTCCTTTTGCTGTACTGTGATCACCTCTGGTGGAGGGGTGATCTACCCTTTTTCTGATCTACATAGAGCGACTTCTTAATCCTGAGTGAGGACAGGTCTAATCTCCTCACCTGCCTATACAGTGGTTGCCTTTGTGGTAACCCACGTTTGTGAGTATACTCTTCTTACTAATTATCTTTACTATATTTATGCTGAACATGCTAAACTATATTGGGCTCTTGGTTTCTCTAACTTTATAAGAGACAGCCTGGTTGTCATTCAAAAGAAATGGACCAAGAGCCTGTACCGCAAAGAGGACTTACTACAGACCAATTGCTTCGCTGAGGTGTAACGAACATGTAGAGATAAGCATCTGTATATCTTTTTACTGAATAAACCCCTGAAACTTTCCATCTCCTATGCTGTTGCTGTGATGAGAGTCGAGTTATCACACTTCCTGTGATATGGTGCCGAACGAAGGTGTAGTGTTGTTGCCCATAGCAACCAACAAAGATTTATAACAGGGAACAGTGTCGAAAAGGCCTTTGCAAAGTCCAAGTATATCACATCTACAGCATTCCCAATATCCACATTAGCGTTCACTACCTCATAAAAGCTGAGCATGTTAGTCAAACAGGACCTGTCTTGAGTAAACCCATGCTGATGCTGAGAAATAAGATTATTTTCTACTATGAAGTAATGTATAGTATCTCTTAGTAACACCTCGAATAGTTTGCATACAACTGATGTTAAGCTTACAGATCTATAATTTCCTGGATCTGATTTTTTGCCCTTCTTAAATAATGGGAAAACATGGGCTGTATGCCTTTCGGTTACCTGTGATATTGTTCGTGGCTGGGGGAAGGAGGAGAACTTCCCTGACATCAGTGAGGAAGAGGAGATGACTAGGTCTGCATCCAACCTTGTGCAGATGGTGTCTTTTATGCTATCCAACCTGTTGAGGGACCCCGTATAAAAAGACTTGAGGATCAGGACCTGTACTGGGTGGCAACGCTACTTTGTGGTGGAAATGTTATCAAATTACCAGAAGGCAGAAAGGATGCAGCACTTGCACAACAAGCTGGCAATTATGCTTTACACTTTGTTTAAGGGTGATGTCACAGCACAATGGAAAAGAGGTGCCACTAATCAGTGATGAGCGAAAATGCAAATATTCTTTTCGCCAAATTTTCGCCGAAATAAGTACAATTTTCGCTTCGACAAGCAAAAATTTGCCTGAATCTTTTAGCGTTTATTTTCGCCTAATGTCCGCAATTTTCGCGGTAAATTGCAAAGCCCCCTTATGTTATGTTAAGGAAAACAGTGGGTATAAGGGGAAAAATAATTTTTCAAAAAGACCTTATAGTTTTGGAGGAAATCAATTTTAAAGTTACAATAGGAAAAAAGTATACATTTATGTTATTTTTTTTGTTAAACGCCTCAATATACATAGTGATTTGAATAAAAAAAATTATTATATGAAGTGCACGTGTCAGTATTATTACAGTGCCAGGGGAGCATCGGCTTGGTCAGAGTGACCACCACCCCCATAGGTCAGGTCCAGGAGAAGCAGGCAATGTACATATCTCATAAATTGACAGTAGTGGGGGGAGCAGCGGCTTGGTCAGAGTGACCATCACCCCCATAAGTCAGGTCCAGGAGAAGCAGGCAGTGTACATATCCCATAAATTGACAGTGGCAGGGGGAGGGGAGGTCAGCGGCTTGGTCTGTGTGACCATCACCCTCATAAGTCAGGAGAAGCTGGCAGTGTACAAATAAAAAAAAACATTGGAACATCGGCTTGGACACAGCGACCATGCTTAACCTCCCTGGCGTTCTATTAAAATCGCCAGGGAGGCTGCGGGGAGGGTTTTTTTTTTATAAAAAAAAAACTATTTCATGCAGCCAACTGAAAGTTGGCTGCATGAAAGCCCACTAGATGGCGCTCCGGAGGCGTTCTTCCGATCGCCTCCGGTGCCCAGAATAAACAAGGAAGGCCGCAATGAGCGGCCTTCCTTGTTTTGCTTCCCTCGTCGCCATAGCGACGAGTGGAGTGACGTCATGGACGTCAGCCGACGTCCTGACGTCAGCCGCCTCCGATCCAGTCCTTAGCGCTGGCCGGAACTATTTGTCCTGGCTGCGCAGGGCTCGAGGGCTGGGGGGACCCTCTTTCGCCGCTGCTCGCGGCGGATCGCCGCAGAGCGGCAGCGATCAGGCAGCACACGCGGCTGGCAAAGTGCCGGCTGCGTGTGCAGCTTTTTATTTGGCGCAAATCGGCCCAGCAGGGCCTGAGCGGCGACCTCCGGTGGTAATGGACGTGTATACTCATCCATACCGCCAAGGAGGTCAAAGGACAAGTGTAGTGGGGGATATGGAGGCTGCCAAATGTATTTCTTTTAAAACAAAACTAGTTGCTTGGCAGCCCTACTGGACTTTTTGGCTGCAGTAGTATTTGAATCAAACCGGAAACAAGCATGCAGCTATTCTTGTCAGAAATCTGACACAAATATCAGAAACACCTGATCTGCTGCATGCTTGTTCAGGGTCTATGGCTAAAAGTATTAACCTCCTGAGCGATAATCCCGAGCTGAGCTCGGGGTATATCGCGCAGGAGGATTTCTCAGGCCCTGGTGGGCCGATTTGCATATTTTTTTTTTGTTACACGCAGCTAGCACTTCGCTAGCTGCGTGTAACTTCCGATAGCCGCCGCTCGCCGCCGATCCGCCGCCGCTCACCGTGCCGCGCAGCCCCCCCCCTCCCCGACCCCTTGCGCAGCCTGGCCAATCAGTGCCAGGCAGCGCTGAGGGGTGGATCGGGACTCCCTCTGACGTCACGACGTCCATGACGTCGGTGACTTCATCCCGCCCTGTCGCCATGGCGACCGGGGAAGCCCAGCAGGAAATCCCGTTCTGAACGGGATTTCCTGCTTACTCTGATCGCCGAAGGCTTGGGTGGGGGGATGCCGCTGTGCTGCGGCTATCATGTAGCGAGCCCTGGGCTCGCTACATGATTTAAAAAATAAAAAATTTAAAAAAATAGTGCTGCGCCACCTCCTGGGCGATATAATTGTATCGCCCAGAGGGTTAATGGTAGAGGATCAGCAAGATAGCCAGGGAACTGGTATTGCTTAAAAGGAAATAAATATGGCAGCCTCCATATACCTATCAATACTGTAGTCCTTTAAAGAACAACTGTAGCGAGAAGAATATGGAGGCTGTTATACAGTGGGTTGCAAAAGTATTCGGCCCCCTTGAAGTTTTCCACATTTTGTCATATTACTGCCACAAACATGAATCAATTTTATTGGAATTCCACATAAAAGACCAACACAAAGTGGTGTACACATGAGAAGTGGAACGAAAATCATAAATGATTCCAAACATTTTTTACAAATAAATAACTGCAAAGTGGTGTGTGCATAATTATTCGGCCCCCTTTGATCTGAGTGCAGTCAGTTGCCTATAGACATTGCCTGATGAGTGCTAATGACTAAATAGAGTGC
This sequence comes from Hyperolius riggenbachi, assembly GCF_040937935.1. NCBI lineage: Eukaryota > Metazoa > Chordata > Amphibia > Anura > Hyperoliidae > Hyperolius > Hyperolius riggenbachi. The sequence goes on along the minus strand of NC_090647.1, from coordinate 397,915,770 downwards.
ACCTGTGTGTAATCTAATGTCAGTACAAATACAGCTGCTCTGTGAGGGCCTCAGAGGTTGTCTAAGAGAATATTGGGAGCAACAACACCGTGAAGTCCAAAGAACACACAAGACAGGTCCAAGACAGGTCAGGGATCAATTGATTGAGAAATTTAAAGCAGGCTTAGGCTACAAAAAGATTTCCAAAGCCTTGAATATCCCACGGAGCACTGTTCAAGCGATCATTCAGAAATGGAAGGAGTATGGCACAACTGTAAACCTACCAAGACAAGGCCATCCACCTAAACTCACAGGCAGAACAAGGAGAGCGCTGACCAGAAATGCAGTCAAGAGGCCCATGGTGACTCTGGACGAGCTGCAGATATCTACAGCTCAGGTGGGGGAATCTGTCCATAGGACAACTATTAGTCATGCACTGTACAAAGTTGGCCTTTATGGAAGAGTGGCAAGAAGAAAGGCATTGTAACAGAAAAGCATAAGAAGTCCCGTTTGCAGTTTGCCACAAGCCATGTGGGGGACACAGCAACCATGTGGAAGAAGGTGCTCTGGTCAGAGGAGACCAAAATGGAACTTTTTGGCCAAAATGCAAAACGCTATGGGCTTGATTCACAAAAGAGTGCTAACTGTTAGCACGGGCGTTTTCATGCGAATTTTCGCATTGCGCGCGATCACGAATTTTCGTGCGAAATGATATCGTTTTCGCACTCAAACGCGAATTTTTGAGCAGAAACTATATCGATTTCACGCGAAAATTCGCGAGCGCGCGCAATACGAAAATTCGCACAAAACGGCCGTGCTAACAGTTACCACTCTTTTGTGAATCAAGCCCAATGTGTGGCAGAATTTCAGTCTCTAGATGTGCAAAGCTGGTAGAGACATACCCTAAAAGACTGTCAGCTGTAATTGCAGCAAAAGGTGGTTCTACAAAGTATTGACTCAGGGGGCCAAATAATTACGCACACCCCACTTTGCAGTTATTTATTTGTAAAAAATGTTTGGAATGATGTATGATTTTCGATCCACTTCTCACATGTACACCACTTTGTATTGGTCTTTCACGTGGAATTCCAATAAAATTGATGCATGTTTGTGGCAGTAATGTGACAAAATGTGGAAAACTTCAAGGGGACCGAATACTTTTGCAAGCTACTGTATTTATTTCCTTTGACACAATACCAGATGCCTGGCTATCTTGCTAGTCCTCTGCCCCTAATAGCCACAGACCCGGAACAAGCATGCAGCAGATCAGGTGTTTCTGACATTATTTTCAGATCTGACAAGATTAGCTGCATGCATGTTTCTGGTGTGATTCAGACGCTACTGCAGCCACATCAATCTGCAGGACAGCCGAGCAACTGGTGTTGCTTAAATGGAAATAAATATGGCAGCCTCCATATACCTCTCACTACAGTTCTCCTTTAAAAAAGACTTTTGTTTTGGAATGCAACTACAATCCAGTCTGCTGTAGCTTGTATTTGTGGAGATTTTCAAACCACAAACACACAGTAGACTGCAAATAAATGAGCAGTAGCTAGCCGTGGCGTAGCTAAGAAGCTGTGGGCCCCAGTGCAAGTTTTGCATTGGGGCCCCCCCAAGCTCTCTATACATAACAATTGATACGCCACACCAAAACCAATCAAGGACAATCACAGGGCCAGAGGTGCAAGAAAGGGATGGGAAACAGTATGTTAATGATCACTGCTATTCTAATCATCTATAGAAGTGAATATTATCAGCATAGGACCAATAAAGAGCTAATACTGTGGTTGAGGGTGGGCCCCTCGGGGCTCCTCTAGCCCAAGGGCCCTGATGCGGTGGCTACCTCTGCACCCCCTATTGCTACGCCCCCTGGTAGCTAGCTAAGCTCTCTCTACTCCTATCACATCCACTAACTCTTCCCAACAGAGGCTGGTGTGTCAGAGAGCTAGTCTTCTCAGGGGGCTGCCTGTTGTCTGATTGGTTGTAGTTATATGGTTCCTGGGTCAATTCTGCAGCTAAGAATCATGGGAGACCTAATATGGGGAGAGAAGACATTACTTCCTATCAATTTTTGAATTTTCATGCTAAGCACATGTCGAATATAGCAGTTATTTTTGGGAAATTAGTATTTGGGTGAAAATATAGCACTTTCCCTTTAAATTTCGCCATTGGGGAAAAAACGTGAAAATTTAAGCTAATTTTTGCAAAAATTTGGCAAAAGCAAAAACGGGATTTTCAATGCGAAAATGACTTTGGCGAAAATTTGCAAGCAACACTGCCAGTAATCCTCTTCCTCCTCCCATGTCCACGCAGGCAAGGACAGAACGCTCTAGCGATCTGATGGTGATGACGGACATGCAGACTTTCTTTAGTCCAACACCTTGCCTTAGCGATCCACCATCCAACAACGCCTCGACCGGCAAGTAGCTGACTACCTGGCCTTAAGTGGGGATATAAAGACTCTGAGCAGCAATGAACCCCTGGACTACTGGGTGCGCAGGCTTGACCTGTGGCCAGAACTGTAACAATGTGCCATCCAACTTCTGGATTGCCCTGCCTCAAGTGTCCTGTCAGAAAGAACTTCCGGAGTTCAAGCGAAGTCACCTAGGTCAAAAAAGTGTTCAGTACCTCACCTTTATTAACAAGTTCACCCCCAAGGGTTTTTACCCTAACGAACCAGAGCAATTTTCACCTTTCAGCGCTCCTCCCTTTCATTCACCAATAACTTTTTCACTACGTATCACAGCAAATTGATCAATACCTTGTTTTTATTGCCACTAAATAGGCTTTTTGGAGGCAATATTTATTTTCAGTAATACCTTTTCTTTTTATGCATTTTAAAGGGAAAAATAAGGAAAAAAATGAAAAAATACACGATTTCTCCATTTTCATCCCCTATAGTTTTAAAATAAACACTGCTAATGTGCATAAAACACACACATTTTATCTGCCTATTTGTCCTGGTTATCACAATATATAAATTATGTCCCTAGTGCAAAGTATGGTGACAATATATTATTTGGAAATAAAGGTGTATTTTTCCTATGTTGTGTTTTTTGTTTTCTCATTGCATACTACCAATGAATTCAAGCCCTTATTTGCAAATATAACAGTAGTTCACCCTCATAGCATACATATTTTAAAAGCTGAGTCCCCAAGGTAACTATTTATGCATTCAGTTTTCAATTCTGTCACTTTTGGTGTTTTTTACAAGTGTTTTATTTTGGTACAGAGTATATGGAAATAACAGTTTTATTGCTTCTCATTCAGTTTGCCAAAAAACAAAAATCAAATGACATACGCATAATCTCTCAAACACCCCAAATTATCTTCTCTTGCTTGTCACGGTTAAAATGATACCCTATACACATCATCAGATAGTGTTTTGGCCACATAATACACTGTTAATCATGAGCAGCACAATGTATTTTTCAAGGCCATTTTTTGCACCAGAAACAACACAGTCATACTTTCCTAGCAAAACCCCTGGTGTCTTAGAACATTGGATATAGGTCATAAATTATACCATTCTGAAAACTAGAGAACCAGACCTACCCAAATATACATATTTTGTAACATTTGCACTTTTTCGGTTTTGATGAAATTGCACCGTAACTTTGAAAATGTTTTTTTTTTACAGTTTTCTTTACTTTGGCATGAAAAAAACTATTCAAATGACATATGCATAATCTCTCAAACACCCCAAATTCTCTTCTCTTGCTTGTCACGGTTAAAATGATACCCTATACACATCATCAGACAATGTTTTGGCCACATAATACACTGTTAATCATGAGCAGCGCCAATGTATTTTTCAAGGCCATTTTTTGCACCAGAAACAATACAGTCATACTTTCCTAGCAAAACCCCTGGTGTCTCAGAACATTGGATATATGTCATAAATTATACCATTCTGAAAACTAGAGAACCAGACCTACCCAAATATACATATTTTGTAACATTTGCACTTTTGCGGTTTTGATGAAATTGCACCGTAACTTTGAAAATGTTTTTTTTTTTACAGTTTTCTTTACTTTGGCATGAAAAAAACAATTCAAATGACATATGCATAATCTCTCAAACACCCCAAATTCTCTTCTCTTGCTTGTCACAGTTAAAATGATACCCTATACACATCATCAGATAGTGTTTTGGCCACATAATACACTGTTAATCATGAGCAGCACCAATATTTTTTAAGGCCCTTTTTTACCAAATGCAACAATGTAATTCTTTCTTCTCAAAGCCCCAGGAGTGTAAGACCATTCAATAAAAGACACAAATGTTACCATTCTGAAAACTAGAGACTCAGGCCTACTCAGTTGCAAATAGAATAATTTAAGTGAGGCCTAAATCACTATCCATAACATGAATGACAGATACATTGGAACTCACCATTGCAGGTCTAGCAGGATGGAGAAAGGCCAGAGGTCATACGCCAAGGAAAGCCAGTGGTCAGAAGATGGGGGGTGGTCTGCAGAGTAAAGTCCTGTGGCGAACAATCTCGCCTTGCAGCAGCAAGTCCAAATGGGAATAAAACTATTTGCAGGTTGTAGGAGTCTTGGGTTTCCTCTAAGCTTCTGGGTTTCCTCCCACACCCCCAAAAAAGGTGGTAATGTTAACTAGTGGTAATTGTGAGTTCCTTTGAGGGACAGTAAGTGGCAAATAAAAGTAGAGCGGAAAAAGTCCAGTGAAAATTTAGGGTAATGAAGAAAAAAAATAAAAATAAAAAAAAAAGTCTAATAGCTGCTGAGGGTATGGTATGCCTCAAAGCAGCCGGCAACGCAGAGTCCCGGCTGTGAGGGGCACTTTGGGCAGTGGTATCTGCTGTCTTTCCGCCTCTTGTGCTTGGTGCACACCCGGCATTGCTTCTGTGGCTTCGCCTTAATTGGGTTCGGGGGGATCAGGGCAGGAAAATGTTTTCCCCTTAGGCGAACTGCTCCATTCAGTTGCATTGGATTGAATTCCTCCATAAGGTTTACGCTTTCATTGATCAGCGATCTCAAAGCTTGTCGCATAAACGGGAGGTAGCTGTCACCGTGGCATTTCTTTTTATAAAGCACAAATGCGTTGTGCATGGCCATCTGCAGGAGGTAAAAAAAAACTTTTTTGTACCAGGCCCTCTTTTTTTTTTTAAAAAAAGTAGTAGGAGAGCATTTGGTCCGCAAGATCCACCGCACCCATATTTTTTGTGTAGTCGACCAATGCCATTGGCTTCTCGATCCGCTCTCTGGAGGTTGTGACAGGAACCACTTCTTCATTGTGAATTGAAGTCAGGACCATGACGTCTCTCTTGTCCCTGAATTTTATAGCCAGGAGCTCACCACTTCTGAGACTGTGTGTTTCCCTTTTGGATAATTTTTTATTAACCACCTGTGGTGGGAGGCCTTTGCGGTTTGGCCTCACTGTCCCACAGGCACCAGTCTCTGCAGAATATAAAAATTTGAAAAGGGGAATGCTGGTGTAGAAGTTATCCACGTACAGATGATAGCCTTGGTGGAGGAGTGGGTTGGCTAGTTCCACCACAATTTTCCCACTGGTTGGCATGTATGGTGGGCACCCAGCTGGTTGCAAATGGCTATCTTTGCCCTCATACAGAAAAAAAGAATAGGTGTAGCCAGTGCTGCTCTCACATAGTTTATAAAATGTTATCCCATACGTGGCAGCCTTACTTGGAATATATTGTTTTATCCCTAATCTGCCATGGAAGGGTAGGAGGGATTCATCCACTGCAACCTCTCTCTCTGGGGTGTACACCTCGCTAAATTTTGTACTGAGGTGGGTGAGTATGGGCCTCAGCTTAAAAAGCTTGTCATGGGCAAGATCACCTTTGGGGACATTGTCCGAATTGTCGGCAAAGTGCAGGCACTTCATAAGAGCCTCATAGCGCTGCCTGCTCATGGAAGCTGGAAACAGGGGTGTTGCGTGCATAAAGTCCTTAGACCAGTACAGTCTTATTTCTGGCTGTTGGACTATGCCCATGTGTAGTGTTAGGGCCAGAAACACCTTTAGCTCAGGTATGGTGGTGGGCTCCCATTTCTCAGCCAAATAGCAGGTGGGCTTCTGGGCAATATACTGCTGCGCAAACAAATTGGTTTGCTCCACAATGTGCTGCAGCAAATCATCACCCACAAAGAGCTGGAAGAAGTCAGCAGGCCCAAAGTTGTCAGTGGGCACTACTATTTCGCTTGCCCCTGTAAAAGGCGGGATGTTGGGTGCTACAAGGTTAGCGGGTGACCAGGTGCCCCGAATTATGTCCTCAGGTACCGGTGGGCGTACCTGCCTTTTCCTGGCTCCCCTTCGGCCTCTGCTGCTAGCTGCAGCAGTGCTACCCACTGAGGCCCCTGCGGTGGCATCTGAAGGGCCCTGGACAGTGGTTCCCCTCTGGCCTGTGCTGCTAGCTGCAGCTGTGCTACCCACCGAGCCCCCTGCGGTGGATTCTGAAGGGCCCTGAACAGTGGACTCATCATCCTTCCTGAAGCGGCGAGACGGCTGCCCAACGCTCTCTGAACTGTCAGAATCTGACTCAGAGCTGCTGCTCGTTGGGTGCCATTCGCTCCCTTAATCGTCCCCACTGCTGCTGCTCTGTTGAAGGTAGACGGCTGCCTCCTCAACAGAATAGTCTCCTCGCCATAGTAAGCAAAGGGGATAGATAGATAGATAGATAGATAGATAGGATGGGATGGATGGATGGATGGATGGATGGGATGGATGGATGGGATGGATGGATGGGATAGACAGACAGACAGATCGATCGATCAACCAAGCGATTGATCAATAACAGATTTTTATTTTTTTTTTTGTTTTTTTTATTTGAAGATGAAAAGAAAGAATATAGATAGAAAGTATAGATAGAAATATCAGAGTAAGGGTAAAAGAGGGGTGAAAAAGTACAGAAAAGTACTAAGAAGTACTAAAAAGTACTAAAATAAAACAGAAAACCAGTAAATGGCAAAGGAGGGGGAGGATAAGGGGTTAATAAAAAAGTATGGGGATAAAATTTTATTTAAAAATATAAAAATCCTACCACAATCACAGTCTTTCTCCCTCACAGCTCCTGTCACCTCTGAATGCTGATTGACAGCAGTCTGAGGTGACAGATGAGCCGGGAGGGAGAAAGCAACTTTGTTTACTGACACTACAGGACAGATCATTGTTACTGGCTTGTAACAATGATCTGCCTTGTTACTGGCACTTGATTGGCCCAGGGACCATGTGATTCCCTGGTCCAATCACCAAGCCGCGGGACCCGACGTGCGCACGCAGCGGGAGCGCTCCCGCTCGCACACAGCAGCAGAGTTACAATGTAACTTATTAAAACGTCCTGTTGCCATTAATAGCGGCGAACATGACGTTTTAATGCGTTACATTGTCCCTAAATGGTTAAAATGAATGAGGCATGGATCCCGGATGGCTACTGCCTGTCTGAAGACTAAGTCTGTCCCCACATAGCATCTCTGCCTGCACGCCGCTTGACTGCCTTCTCCGCCGCATCTAGTTAAAAATGGCGCCGGCAAAAAATGGCTCCCCCTTCTGCCTGATTTATGTTTAAAACTATATTTATCGTTTTAAAGGTTAAAATAGTGCAGACCTTTTGAACGAAATTTATCGTTTTAAAACTTTTTTTTTTGTCCTGCCTGAACGATATTTATCGTTTTAACCCTTGCTTTGCTGCCGTTTGGAAAATATCTGCCCGCCGGCTTTAATGTTTAATAGCAAAGCCCCCTTAAAAGCTAAAAACACCAAATTTGCAGGGAATGTTAAGAAGAAAATTGTGAACAAGAGGAAAATATTTTTTTCAAAAAGACCTTATAGTTTTTGAGAAAATCGATTTTGAATATTCTTCTTCTGACCGTGGGAAAATTAAACGCCCGCCGACTTTAGCGGTTAATAGCAAAGCCCCTTTAAATGCCAGAAACACCAAATGTGTAGGGAATGTTAAGAAGAATAGTAGGAACACGAAGAAAAAAAATTGTTCAAAAAGACCTTATAGTTTTTGAGAAAATCGATTTTAAATCTTCAAAGAGGAAATGTATCTATTTAAATCGCGTACTGACATTTCCGTGGAAACTTTTTCCGCCGACTTTAGCAGTTAATAGCAAAGTCCCCTTAAATCCTAGCAACACCAAATTTGCAGGATATGTTAAAAAGATACTGGGAAACAATATTTAAAAAAAAAATTGAAATATTTTTTTTTTTTTTTAAATTAAAATTTGTGGGTTATGTTCAGAGTGTGGGAAATTTTTTGAAAAAAATGACGTGGGGTCCCCCCTCCCGAGCCTCTGTAACCCCTTGTCTCCCATGCAGGCTGGGATAGCCAGAATGCGGAGCCCCGGCCGACTGGGGCTTCGCACCCTGAGCTATACCAGCCCGCATGGTCCATGGTATGGGGGGGCTTTGGGGGGGAGGGGCGGCCAAGCCTTCCCCTCCCCCCCGGAGCCCTTGTCCAATCCATGGACAAGGGGCTCTTCCCCACCTCCGGTGCCCCAGAAGGAAGGTGGGGGCGACGACTCCCTGGGGGGGGGGGGTCATGGTGGCATCTGGGAGTCCCCTTTAAGAAGGGGACCCCCAGATGCCCACCCCCCTCCCAGGAGAAATGAGTATAGGGCTACTTTGTACCCCTTACCCATTTCCACAAAGGGTTAAATGAAATAAAAACACAACCACGAGAAAAGTCCTTTAATGTTCTAAATTAACCACAAATACTTACCTGTACCTTTAAGAAAAAAAATCCCACGCCAATCAGGTCCCACGACAGTATCCTCCATCTTGCGATCTTCTGATACATGTTGATTGAAGATCTCCGCCGCCCCGCCGCCACACACGCCGCCTCCGCCGCACTGCTCTTAGCTATACTTAGTATAGCTAAGAGCAAAAAGCATCTTTAAATTTTAGCTCCAATGGTCCCCATTGGTTCCTTAACAGACCAATGGGGATCAGGAGGATCCCCATTGGTCGATAAGGAACCAATGGGAAGCCTTGGAGCCAAAATTTAAAGATGCTTTTTGTTCTCAGCTATACTTAGTATAGCTGAGAGTTGCGTCTATGCATCTATATAGACGCATTAGCGCTAGCTGCCGCTGCCCTCCCTGCCTCCCCCACCTGTCACCCTCACCCATGCTGGCACCCATGGGTGCATTGGGTGCCAGCATGGGTGAGGGTGACAGGTGGGGGGAGGCAGGGAGGGCAGCGGCAGCTAGCGCTAATGCGTCTATATAGACGCAGGGGACTTTGCTATTAACTGCTAAAGTCGGCGGAAAAAGTTTCCACGGAAATGTCAGTACGCGATTTAAATAGATACATTTCCTCTTTGAAGATTTAAAATCGATTTTCTCAAAAACTATAAGGTCTTTTTGAACAATTTTTTTTCTTCGTGTTCCCACTATTCTTCTTAACATTCTCTACACATTTGGTGTTTCTGGCATTTAAAGGGGCTTTGCTATTAACCGCTAAAGTCAGCGGGCGTTTAATTTTCCCACGGTCAGAAGAAGAATATTCAAAATCAATTTTCTCAAAAACTATAAGGTCTTTTTGAAAAAAAACGTTTTCCTCTTGTTCACAATTTTCTTCTTAACATTCCCTGCAAATTTGGTGTTTTTAGCTTTTAAGGGGGCTTTGCTATTAAACATTAAAGCCGGCGGGCAGATATTTTCCAAACGGCAGCAAAGCAAGGCTTAAAACGATAAATATCGTTTGGGAGCAATACAAATATAAATATAAATGATAAATATCGTTTTTAAAGCCGGCGCCATTTTTTAGCTGTCAAAAACGAAAAATAACTAGCGATAGTGGTTCTCTATGGGGCGCCGTTTTTTAACTACGATAACTGGCGCCATTTTTAACGGACCCCTTCTCCGCCACCACCAAGAGGGTCCAGGATTCTAGGTGGATCTGAATGTTTAAGCTACCAAAAATTATAATTTTTCTGGTGTGTGTATATGCCTATTTTTTCTGGCTGCACTGTGGCTGCAACAACAACAAAACAAAAAGCATGTACACGTGTCAATACCCTTTTGTGATCGTTACCTTGTTGCGGTGAAGGGGCTTGCGTATCACAATGAAGCAATGATCTATATGAGTGTGTTGGGGGCACAGACCCAAGATAAAAAGGTAATTGCTTCATTGTGGACAGACCAAATTCAATCAGCTGGACAGTCACTGTTGTTCTGTCACTGAACTACCTCACCCCGACCATATGGGCTGGAAAACCGCCATCGCCTGCACTCTCGCCAATGTGCGCACAAGCACGGCCATCACTACTAAAACATTGCTGCCAAGAGGACTGACTGATTTTATGTCCTGAGAGTGTCAACTAATGACAGGCCCGTTTCTAGGGGCTGTGCAGCCGTGTGGCAGCCCTGAGTGCAGACAGGGTGCTGCAAACTCTCTCTCCCTCTCCCCAGGGGACTGCAGAGTAATTAGCTCAGAGAAGCACTGTATACAGCTACACTGACTGGCCAGGGGGGAAGGGGGCAATCTCCCCCCAGGCCGCCTTTCATTCAGTTATTTAGGGCAGGTCTGGTGTATTTGGGTTTGTTGTAAGGCAATTTGAAGCTTGAGGCTAGCTGATAAAAGTGCAATCAGAGGACACAGGACAGGCAAGCTGGTAAATATACACAGCATGATGCAGAGCTTGTCTGGAGGGTCCATGTGCAAACATCTGTCTGGTCTCTCCCCATTGTTATTATGACTGCATGTGTGGATAAGGTGTTATACAAGTTGAAAAGTTTTTGACAGTCCCTAGACTCCAGGAGGGCTACTTTCTGACTTGTGTGAGAGACTGGCAGGAACAGGAGTCATATTACAGGCAAGTAGCCTCTGTGTGATATGCAATACAGATAAGCTCTCTGCTCCATTTCAGGCTATTCTCAATTTCTCTCTACTCCTCTCTGAGCTATTTTTTAATGAATTGCTCCCAAAAATGCTACACACTGCATGTAGCATTTTTTGGAGCAATTCATTAAAAAAAATCGCTCTGAAAATCGCTTCACAAAATCACACTCACAAATTGCTAGCGATTGCTATCGCGATTTTGGTGTGCACTAGCCCAGAGAGAGGAGGAGTGGAGAGAAATTGAGATTAGCCTGAGATGGAGCAGAGAGCTTATCTGTATTGCACATCACACAGAGGCTACTTGCCTGTAATAGGACTCCTGCCAGTCTCTCACACAAGTCAGAAAGTAGCCCTCCTGGAGTCTAGGGACTGTCAAAAACTTTAAGTTGTATAACACCTTATCCACACATGCAGTCATAATAACAATAGGGAGAGACCAGACAGATGTTTGCCCACGGACCCTCCAAGCAAGCTCAGCATCATGCTGTGTATATTTACCAGCTTGCCTGTCCTCTGATTGCACTTTTATCAGCTAGCCTCAAGTTTCACATTGCCTTACAAAAAACCCGAATACACCGGACACCAGACCTGCCCTAAATCACTGAATGAAAGGCGGCGGGAGATTGCCCCCCTTCCCCCCTGGCCCCTGAACTATACGGGATACCTATACTGGAGGCACCTACCTGGCTAATCTATACTGGGGGCAATTATACTGGGGCACCTATGCCCGGCTACCTATACTGGGGGGACCTATAGCCCACTACCTATACTGAGTGCAACTAGACCTAGCTAACCTATACTGCAGGCACCTATACCTGGCTCTGGCACGGGGGGGGGGGGGGGGGGGAGGGGCGCAATTTTGACACTCTCGCACTGGGTGCATTTTAGCCTAAAAACTGCCCTGACTGATGACAACCATTTGCAGCTGTTTGCAGTGTGTTACATAGTGAGTTTGGTCTGTCAGTGTGGAGTAGTACACTACTTACACTACCTGATCGATGTATACACACGCAAGATGTTTTAAAGCACTTTATGCCTCCAATTTAGGAATGTAATCAGTGTCGGACTGGGAGCTGGAAAAGCTGAGGAAATCCACTTGCTGACCAACCAGCAGTAATCAGGTGTTGCTGCTCACAGTGTAGACTTGCGGCGGGTTTCTATTGGGAAGTGATAGCACAGGATTTCTGCTGCTTAGCCAGCAGGTGGATTTCCTCAGTTTTTCCACCTCCCAGTCCGACACTGAATGTAATGGGATTTCTGCCCTTTAGGGATTATAACCCTACTCTGCGTCAAATATGTAATTTTCAGAGGGACTTTTGGCATGTATCCTACTCCGGCATGCCCCCTCCAGGTGTTAGACCCCTTGAAACAACTTTTCCATCACTTTTGTGGCCAGAAATCTGTATGTTTTAAAATTCGCCTGCCCATTGAAGTTTATGGCGGTTCACCCGTTTCGCGCAAACTCAAACTTTTGCGGAAGTGTGCGTTCGTGGTTCGCAAACCCAAAATCTGATGTTTGGGCCATCTCTACAGATGAGGAGGGAGGTGAAATAAGAGGGAAACAAAAATATGATAGTTCATTTTTCAACAGTAAATATACAACTAAGGCTCCCTGCACATTGCAAATCCGTTTTCTGATTCCGATTCCAATTTTTCCTGAATGCATTCAACAGAAAAATGGATAAAAAAACGCAGCATGCAGTAAAGATTAAAAATCTGAATCGGAGGTAAAAACTGATTAAAAAGCGGAATTGGAATCGGAATCGCATGCAGCGTGCAAGAGGCCTAAAGATGTTAAATTAATCTGATGTTGGTGTTTTGCGGCAAAATCGTAATAAACCTTTATTGTATGCACAAACTAATAAAAAGAAAACTGTGGTTAATGGTGTTTCGACTATGTCAGATGAGTCTTGGAGAATTGGAGAAACCTGGTAAGAGTATGTTGTGGAAGTAAAGAATGTGTAACATATACAAGGAAAACGTTCATACAGTTGTTGTTAAAAACGGGGTCCAGGACAGTGGATTTTGTTTTGGTCTATTGAAACAAATGGTGGTAATCCTTTATCATATGCACAAATGCAAAAAAATAAAATAAAAGTGTGGTTAATGGTGTTTCAACTATGCCAGATGAATTGGTATGTCCTCCAGAAATCAGAGGAATTTGGTGAGGATATGCTATGGAAGTGAGGAGGGTGTGACATATACATGAAAAAAATGTTCATACAATTGTTGTGAAAAATGGGTTTTGGGGAGTGGATTTTTATGCCTTTTTAACGCCTGAATCTCATAAGAGATGGCCCGAACCTCAGATTTTGTGTTTTCACAAAATGCGAACGCGAACTTCCTCAAAAGTTCGAGTTCACTCGCACCGGGCGAACCACCATAGACTTCAATGGGCACGTGAATTTCTGGCCACAAAAGTGATGGAAAAGTTGTTTCGAGGGGTCTATCACCTGGAGGGGGGGGGGGCATGGCGGGGTGGGATACATGCCAAAAGTCCCTCAGAAAATTACGTATTTGAAGCAGAGTAGGGTTATAATCCCTAAAGGGCAGAAATCACATTACATTCCTAAATTGGAGGCATAAAGTGCTTTAAAACATCTTGCGTGTGTATACATCGATCAGGTAGTGCAAGTAGTGAACTGCTTCACACTGACAGACCTAATTCACCGTTTAACGTACCGCCGCAAACAGCCGTTTGTGTAGTGATGGCCGTGCTGGTGTGCACGTTGGCGTGTAGTACAGGTGATGGCGGTTTTCCAGCCCATATGGTCGGGTAGAGGTAGCTCAATGACAGAACAACAGTGACTGTCCAGCTGATCTAATCTGGTCTGTCCACAATGAAGCAGTGATCTTATTATCTTGGGTGTGCCCCCAACACACTCATAGGAATTCACCTGGAGTCTTGGACCCTGTTGGTGGAGGTGGAGAAGGCAGTCAAGCAGCCTGCAGGCAGAGATGCTGTGTGGGGACTGACTTAGTCTTCGAGCAGGCAGTCGCGTGGCGTGCAGGCAGAGATTCCGTGTGGGGACTGAGTTAGTCTTCGGGCAGGCAGTCGCGTGGCGTGTAGGCAGAGATGCCGTGTGGGGACTGACTTAGTCTTTGGACAGGCAATAGATCTCCGGGATCCATGCCTCATTCATTTTAATAAAAGTGAGGTGAAGAACACTTTTTTGACCTAGACTTCTATTGTCAGTGACAATGCCTCCTGCTGCACTGAAGGTCCTTTCTGATAGAACGCTTGAGGTGGGGCAAGCCAGAAGTTGGATGGCAAATTGTGACAGCTCTGGCCACAGGTCAAGCCTCCTCACCCAGTAGTCCAGGTGTTCATCGCTGCTCATAGTGTTTATAGGCCAGGTAGTCGGCTACCTGCCGGTCGAGGCGTTGGACTAAAGAAAGTCTGCATGTCCGACATAACCATCAGATCGCTAGAGCATCCTGTCCTTGCCTGTGTGGACTTGGGAGGAGGAGGAGAAGGATTACTGGCACCTCTTTCCCGTTGTGCTGTGACATCACCCTTAAACCCAGTGCAAAGCACACTTGCCAGATGGTTTTGCAAGCGCTGCATATTTTCAGCCTTCTGGTAATTTGGCAACATCTCCGCCACTTTGTGCTTATACCGAGGGTCTAGTAGCGTTGCCACCCAGTACAGGTCTTTCTCCTTGAGTTTTTTTATACGGGGGTCCCTCAACAGGCTGGACAACATGAAAGAACCCATCTGCACAAGGTTGGATGCCGACCTAGTCACCATGAGTACTGGTTAAGGGCTCTGCCTTTGACATGGGAGACCAGGGTTCGAATCCTGGCTAGGTCAAGTACCTATTCAGTAAGGAGTTCAAGGCAAGACTCCCTAACACTGCAGGGTGGCCTCTTGAGTGCGTCCCAGTGGCTGCAGCTCTTGAGCGCTTTGAGTCCGACAGGAGAAAAGCGCTATACAAATGTTTGGATTATTATTATCGGATTATTATCTCCTCTTCTTCTTCCTCACTGATGTCAGGGAAGTTCTCCTCCTCCCCCCAGCCATGAACAATACCAAAAAGGCGAGCAGCACAAGCCCCCTGCAATGCCTGCTGAGGTTGTTCTTCCATCTCCTCCTCAAAGCCACCTTCCTCCTCTGACTCCTCTTCCCCAGACTCCTCCTCCTCCCCCCTCCTCTGTGCTGCCACAGGTGTTGACAACAAATGTGATTCTGGTGGTGATGGTGCCCACAACTCTTCCTGTTCACACTCCTCTACAGCTTGATCCACCACTCTACGAACGGCATGCTCCAGGAAGAAAGCATATGGGATCAGGTCGCTGATGGTACCTTCACTGCGACTCACTAGGTTTGTCACATCCTCAAACAGATGCATGAGCCTGCAGGCATTACGCATGAGTGTCCAGTACCTCGGCAAGAAAATCCCCAGCTCCCCAGAGCCTGCTCTAGCGCCATAGCTGTACAGATACTTGTTGTATCAGGCGGTCTTGTATCTTGTTGTATCTCCTGTTGTATCAGGCGGTCAAACATGTAGAGCTTTGAATTAAAGTGAGTTGGGCTATTGCAAATCAAGTGCCTCACTGGCAAGTTCTTTTTCCGCTGAATATCGGAGAAGCACGCCATGCCCTGAAATGCCCACACACCTTCCTGGACTGCTTCAGGACCTCCTGTAAGCCTGGGAACTTAAACACAAATCATTGGATTATAAGATTCAGCACATGTGCCATGCAGGGCACATGTGTCAACCTGCCCAAACTCAAAGTCGACAAGAGATTGCTTCCATTGTCACACACCACGTTGCCGATCTCCAGTTGGTGTGGGGTCAGCCACTAATCCACCTGTTTGTTCAGAGTGGCCAGGAGTGCTGATCCGGTGTTACTCTCGGCTTTGAGGCAAGACATGTCCAAGATGTTGTAACACCATCATACCTGGCATGCGGAATAGGCCCTGGGGATGTGCAGTTTGAGAGGAAAGTACAGCAGTAGAGGAGGACAACAGCAAAGAGGATGTAGGAGGAGGAGTAGGAGGAGAAAAAGAGGAGGTGGCAGCAGGCCTGCCTGCAAGCTGTGGGGGTGTCACAAAGTCTGCTGCACAGCCACGTACCCCATGCTTGCCAGCGGTCAGCAGGTTTACCCAATGTGCCGTATAAGTAATATATCTGCCCTGACCATGCTTTGCAGACCAGGCATCCGTGGTCAGATGGACCCTTGACCCAACGCTGTGTGCCAGAGATGACACCACTTGCCTTTCAACGTCACGGTACAGTTTGGGTATTGCCTTTTTTGAAAAATAATTGCAGACTGGTATCTTCCACTGTGGTGTCCCAATCACATACCTTGTATGCAGGAGTCTAGTCCTGGAAAAAGAGGTGAGTGAACTCACATTAAAAATCTCAGCGCCGTGCGTAGCGCAGCGCGCCAAAAATGGGTGTGGTTAAGCATAGCGTGGGCGTGGTCATGGGTGGGGCCAAATATACATGGCCTTAGCAGTGGTATAAAAAGGTCTGCCAGGGGAAGTTTGAGCTCTGTTGTAGTGTATCCACAAAAAGTAGATGTAATCTGACAGCAGTTCACCAAAAATACACATAATCTGGCAGAGGTTCCTCCAAAATACAGATAATATGGCAGTGGTTCCCCAAATAGACAATCTGGTAGCAGCAGTTCCCCCAACATACACATAATCTAGAAGCAGTTCCCCAAAATACACGAATTCTGGCAGTGGATCACCCAAAATACACGTAACACTCAAAATACATGTAATCTGGCAGAAGTGGTCCATCAACATACACAATCTGGCAGCGGTTCCCCAAAATACACGTAATCTGGCATCAGCGGTTCCCCAGAAATACAGATCTGACAGCAGTTCCCCCAAAATAGGTACCCCCAGTATAGCTAGCCATGTCTATAGGTTTCCTCAGTATAAGTAGCCATGTGTATAGTTGTCATCAGAATAGGTAGCCAGGTCTATAGGTGTCCCCAGTATAGCCAGGTGTCCCCAGTATACTGTATGTAACCAGGTGTTCAGGTGTCCCCAGTATAGCCAGGTGTATAGGTGTCTGCAGTATATGTAGCGAGGTATATAGGTGTCCCCAGTATATGTAGTCCGGTGTATAGGTGTCCCCAGTATATGTAGCCAGGTGTATAGGTGTCCCCAGTATATGTAGCCAGGTGTATAGGTGTCCCCAGTATATGTAGCCAGGTGTATAGTGTCCCCAGTATATGTAGCCAGGTGTATAGTGGCCCCAGTATATGTAGCCAGGTGTATAGGTGTCCCCAGTATATGTAGCCAGGTGTATAGGTGTCCCCAGTATAGCCAGGTGTATATGTGCCCAGTATATGTAGCCAGGTGTATAGGTGTCCCCAGTATATGTAGTCGGGTGTATAGTGTCCCCAGTATATGTAGCCAGGTGTATAGGTGCCCGCAGTAAAGGCAGGTGTATATGTGCCCAGTATATGTAGCCAGGTGTATAGGTGTCCCCAGTATATGTAGCCAGGTGTATAGTGTCCCCAGTATATGTAGCCAGGTGTATAATGGCCCCAGTATATGTAGCCAGGTGTATAGTGGCCCCAGTATATGTAGCCAGGTGTATAGGTGCCCCCAGTAAAGGCAGGTGTATAGTGTCCCCAGTATATGTAGCCAGGTGTATAGTGGCCCCAGTATATGTAGCCAGGTGTATAGTATCCCCAGTATATGTAGCCAGGTGTATAGTGTCCCCAGTATATGTAGCCAGGTGTATAGAGTCCCCAGTATATGTAGCCAGGTGTATAGTGTCCCCAGTATATGTAGCCAGGTGTATAGTGACCCCAGTATATGTAGCCAGGTGTATAGTGGCCCCAGTATATGTAGCCAGGTGTATAGTGTCCCCAGTATATGTAACCAGGTGTATAGGTGTCCCCAGTATAGCCAGGTGTATATGTGCCCAGTATATGTAGCCAGATGTATAGGTGCCCCCAGTAAAGGCAGGTGTATATGTGGCCAGTATATGTAGCCAGGGGTATAGTGTCCCCAGTATATGTAGCCAGGTTTCCCCCCAGCTGGAGGGGAGCAGCGCAGTGAAGAGGAGCATTGGGCAGAGCAGCGGGGAAGGGCAGACGTCCCCCCCCTTCCCTCACCTTGGGGCTCCTCTTCCTGCCTCTCCCCTCCAGAACGATTGCGGCGGTGGCTGGCACTGGCAGCGGGCATCAGTGGGCGGGACTTACCTCCTCCTCCTTCCGGCGAGTGGACGCTGTGCGTGCGGCTAGTCTGCACAGCGTCCACTCGCCGGAAGGAGGAGGCGGTAAGTCCCGCCCACTGATGCCCGCTGCCAGTGCCAGCCACCGCCGGAATCGTTCTGGAGGGGAGAGGCAGGAAGAGGAGCCCCAAGGTGAGGGAAGGGGGGGGGGGAAATGTCCGCCCTTCCCCGCTGCTCTGCCCAATGCTCCTCTTCACTGCGCTGCTCCCCTCCAGGGTGCTAGGGTGGACGGCGTCCACTCTGCAATAATAGTAAGTGGACGCCGTCCACCCGCGTTCACGCAGGACTTGACCCCTGCTTGTATGGTAACAGCTGGCGGGCTAACAGCTCCGACAAGCCAGCTGTCCGACGCCAGGCAAGGGGGTGACTGGCAGACATTGGCTTCTTCCACTCAAATATTTCCTTAACGTACACCTGGTTGTGGGCAGAGGAACAGGAACTGCTCAAGGTGAGAGGCAGAGTGGAGGAGGGTGGCTGTGAAGGTGCAAGGGGAGCAGAGGATAAAGTAGCTGAAGATGCTGCACCTGGAGGAGGAAGAGGGTGACTTTGCGTTTGTGTGCTGCTTTTCCTTATGTGCTCATCCCATTGGTGTTTGTGATAGGAGATTAAGTGCCTTCGTAAGGCAGTTGTCCCTAGGTGGGTGTTGCTTTTCCACAACTCAGTTTTCGTTGGCAGAGATTACAGATGGCATTGCTGTAATCTGAGGCAGAGATGCAAAAAAATGCCACACTGTTGAGCTTGGGGATAACGGCATTGTGGTGGTGGCAGCAACTGGCGTTGAAGGGCGTGTTGGCTGGCTGACCCTAGGTGGCAATACATACCATCGGACACTGCCATGAGCTGTTTGTGATGAACTCCCCCTGCTGCTTAGAGAAACTTGTCTCCTCCTCCTCTCTGTCTCCACCAATCTGAACTATCCCTCTGTTAATCTCATCTTCCATGCTCCCACGTGGCATCCATGCCCACATCATCATCATCCCTAGCTTTGCTTGTTTCAGTCACTTCCAAAACTCCACCAACAACAGGTAGTTCATCATCATCCTCACACCTTACATCCATGTGTGTAATGACGCCTAACTCAGACATATGAGGTGGTGTTGGTGTAGCATCCTTAGTGCCTTCATCTTGTACCAATAATGATTGTTCATCAGTAAATTCATAAGAGGAATGTGTGAATAACTCCTCCAACATCTCATGTGGAGTGGCGGTGGTGCTAGTAGTAGTGGTAGTGGCTGCCAGCTGAGTGGTAAGTAATTGTGGGGGGCCCAAATCAGAGCAGGAGGAGGAAGATATGTCACGGTTCCATGCGGAAGTTGAGGAAGATTAGGGTTCTGTGTTGTTCACCAGTCAACTATGCCCGCAGAATTTTGAAAGTTGAGGGTATGTGCCCTCTGAACACATTGCGTTGGTCGAGGGCCGCACAAAATCACATCAGCACGACCTCCAAAAGGCCTGCCTCTGCCTGTCATTTTTTTCCATATTGGGGGTATGCAGTACTACTAACTACTAATACACATTGTTTAGTAAACAACGTGTATTTTACTAGCTGCCTCCTCCTCTGGTGGTCTCTTTGCACGATCGACCACCAGAGAGGACGGCAGCCCTGTAAGTAAACAAGCACACACACATTTTGAGGCACACTGACCCCCTGATCACCCTCAGATTCCCTCAGATACCCCTCTGATCACCCCCCTGTGCATTGTTTATACGTTATCTGCCCCCCTAATCACCCACTGTCACAGCCTGTCACCCCCTGTCACTATCAACCATCAGATTAGGCCCTAATCAGCCCCCTGTGGGCTCCTGATCACTAACCCTGCCCTTAGGCCAGTTAGTTAGCTAGACCCCTTTGTTAGGTAGTTAGCATCAGTTAGCGCCCAGCCCACCACACTGCAGTCACTAATTAGTCGCTGATTAGTGTCATCACTGTCGCTAGTCAGCATTGGTACTACAGTGGGATGCGAAAGTTTGGGCAACCTTGTTAATCGTCATGATTTTCCTGTATAAATCATTGGTTGTTACGATAAAAAATGTCATAATAAGTTTAAATAAGATTAGGCAGGCGCATAAATGTGGGCACTGTTGTCATTTTATTGATTCCAAAACCTTTTAAACTTGGTAAGCTCAGTGACCCCTGATCTACATGCACAGGTTAATCCAATTATGAGAAAGAGTATTTAAGGGGGTCAATTGTAAATTTCCTTCCTCTTTTAATTTTCTCTGAAGAGTAGCAACATGGGGGTCTCAAAACAACTCTCAAATTAACCTGAAGACAAAGACTGTTCACCATCATGGTATAGGGGAAGGATACAGAAAGCTGTCTCAGAGATTTCAGCTGTCTGTTTCCACAGTTAGGAACATATTGAGAAAATGGAAGACCACAGGCTCAGTTCAAGTTAAGGCTTGAAGTGGCAGACCAAGAAAAATCTCGGATAGACGGAAGCAATGAATGGTGAGAACAGTCAGCGTCAACCCACAGACTAGCACCAAAGACCTACAACATCATCTTGCTGCAGATGGAGTCACTGTGCATCGTTCAACCATTCGGCGCACTTTACACAAGGAGATGCTGTATGCGAGAGTGATGCAGAGGAAGCCTTTTTTCCGCCCACAGCACAAATAGAGCTGCTTGAGGTATTCTAAAGCACATTTGGACAAGCCAGCTTCATTTTGGAATAAGGTGCTGTGGACTGATGAAACTAAAATTTAGTTATTTGGGCATAAAAAGGAGCATTATACATGGAGGAAAAACAACACAGCATTCCACGAAAAACACCTGCTACCTACAGTACAATATGGTGGTGGTTTCTTCATGCTGTGGGGCTGTGTGGCCAGTGCAGGGACTGGGAATCTTGTCAGAGTTGAGGGACGGATTCCACTCAGTATCAGCAGGTTCTGGAGACCAATGTCCAGGAATCAGTGATAAAGCTGAAACTGCGCTGGGGCTGGATCTTTCAACAAGACAACGACCCTAAACACTGCTCAAAATCCACTAAGGCATTCATGCAGAGGAACAAGTACAACGTTCTGGAATGGCCATCTCACTCCCCAGACCTGAATATAATTGAAACTCTGTGGTGTGAGTTAAAGCTGTCCATGCTCGGAAGCCATCAAACCTGAATGAACTAGAAATGTTTTGTAAAGAGGAAGGGTCCAAAATCAGGGATGGTCGTAGTCAGCCAACTTCTTAGCTGTACTACACATGTAAATCATTATATCATATTTTTTTTTCTTTAAAAATGTCTCTTTAAAAGTGTCTCTTTAAAAATGAAGGCTAAAACCTTTCAGGAATATTAATAAAAACAATCAGTGGGACAGTTAGCTGCCTCCCCCCTCCCCCCATTTAGAATGATAGCACAGCACTGACAATTTGCAGTCACAGTGCGCCCCCCCCCCAAAAAAAAAAATGCCCTCAGACTCAGTATAGGTAGGTAGCCAGGTATAGGTGCACCCAGTATAGGATCTTATATGTAGGTGCCCTCAATATAGGTTGCCAAGCATGGGTGCCCCCAGTATAGGAAGTCAGTTGAAGGTCTCCATCCCCCCCATAGGTAGCCAGCTATAGGTGCTCCCAGTATAGGAAGTCAGATGTTGGTGCCCTCAGTATAGGTAGCCAGCTATAGGTGCCCTCAGTATAGGAAATCAGGTGTAGGTGCCCTCAGTATAGGTAACCAGCTATAGGCGCCCCCTTGGAAGCTGGCGCCCTGAGCGACCGCTCTGGTCGCTCATATCAAAAGCCGGCTATGATAGTAGAGAGTGGGACACATTCACACTGTTTTTTGCAGAGTGTTCGTGATATGATGCAATTATATTGTTGTAACTAGCTGACCTAAGCCCGTTTAAAAACGGGCTCTAGGTCTTTCACCGCCGCCCGCCGGCCAAGCGCTCAACTGTCCTGCACATGCGCTTGCACCCGCCCGCCATACGCATACGCACCCTCTCGGCCGTCCTGCCTCCTTCCCCGTCCTGTCCCAACGGCTGTGTCGGTGCAGTGAATGCGCAGTAGTGCAAATGCTCTGACACAGGGACAGAACGCAAGGACACTTGTATTTTATACATAGAGATAGTACTTGTAACAAGTAATGGCTTGGCGACTGCTGACACGCAGGAGGTGTCTGCAGCCGCCTTTCTCCCTGGCTCTCAAGGGTCTTCCGTTCCTTCGGCGTCTAGTACGCCGGGAACGGTCTTATCTCCAGCTCACAGGGTTTTATGCGGGCAGAAGACGCGTCAGCTGACCTGCTGGTCGACTGATGTCATGGGTGACTCTCGCCGCTCGGATTGG
Source organism: Hyperolius riggenbachi (assembly GCF_040937935.1). Classification (NCBI taxonomy): domain Eukaryota; kingdom Metazoa; phylum Chordata; class Amphibia; order Anura; family Hyperoliidae; genus Hyperolius; species Hyperolius riggenbachi. The sequence goes on along the minus strand of NC_090647.1, from coordinate 397,893,468 downwards.
CCAATTCCGAGATGGGAGTGGCTGAGAGTCTCCCTCTGCTTCTTAAGCCTTCGCTCGGCATTCTCTCACTGTCTGCTGTCGTGAATACTTTGTGTTAGCGCTCAGACCTTAGACTAGTATCCGGTGTGCTTTGATCTGGGAGGAAACCAGGGATTTCACACAGGACTAGGACTATTGTCATTATATTGTATTGATTACCTGTGTATGAATCTAGCTATACTCTGACCTTGCTTCTGCTTAACGTTTCTGTACTTCTGCCTATCTGACTAGTTGCTGAACTTCTGCCTGATTACTGATTACTCTTCTGCCTCACGATTCTGTGCTGATACTTACCTCTCTGTTGCCGAACCTTGCCTGTCTGACCTCTCTACTCACCAGTGGGCCCTTGCCACTGGTGAGGTGTACATTACCCACCAGCTCCTCTGGTGCGGTGTAGTCTAGTGTTCTGTTAGTGACTGATATTACCTTTCCAGCTCCACTGGAAAGGTCTGGACAAAACTATACAAGTCACCTTCCTTGCTATACCTTGCCAGCTCTTCTGGCAAGGACTAGTCGTACCTTTCTTATTATCATTGTTAGAACCTTTCCAGCTCCTCTGGAAAGGTCTGTGTTATAGTCTATATTGTACAGTACATCAAAGGCAGACTGGGCAACTGTCCCTTTAAGCGTTTTTATTCATCTTCATGCCACATTATACATCCATCAAACATGTAAAGGAATGATCAAACCTGATGATGCTGGTGCTGGGGTGTACAGGGTTCGGGTGACCAGGGATAGTGAGAGGACGGCACTACAGCCGTTTCACGCGCACCTGGTGCTTGTTCACGTGCTTGTCCTTGTCCAAAACAGCGCCGCACGGCTTCCTGTATGACGCTCGGGAGCCGCGCCCCCGGCGCTTGTGATTGGACAGAGGAGCTGTGTCTAGAAGGTCGGGGGTGAAGGGGCGGGGAAGCACCAACCTGCGGCGAAGTGATGATAAGAGCCGCATACGCTTGACAAGCAAGCGTATGTAGCATGACATGCCACAGACTGTGTGTGGTGATTACATATAGCAACCCTCATTGTGCTGGACATAGTAAAGTGAAGAAAACATAAAAAACGAGTAGTTTTTTTATGTTTTCTTCACTTTACTGTGTCCAGCACAATGAGGGTTGCTATATGTAATCACCACACATGTCCACAGTCTGTGGCATGTCATGCTACATACGCTTGCTTGTCAAGCGTATGCGGCTCCTAGCATCACATCACCGCTGGTCGGCGCTTCCCCGCCCCTTTACCCCGACCTTCAAGACACAGCTCCTCTGTCCAATCACAAGCGCCGGGGGCGCGGCTCCCGAGCGTCATACAGGAAGCCGCGCGGCGCTGTTTTGGACAAGGACAAGCACGTGAACAAGCACCAGGTGCGCGTGAAACGGCTGTAGTGCCGTCCTCTCACTATCCCTGGTCACCCGAACCCTGTACACTACACCCCAGCACCAGCATCATCAGGTTTGATCATTCCTTTACTTGTTTGATGGATGTATAATGTGGCATGAAGATGAATAAAAACGCTTAAGGGGACAGTTGCCCGGTCTGCCTTTTATGTACTGTACTTTTGCTGACTGCCTTTGCTGTATGACACCGGTTGCACATCCTTTTGTTTACATCACAGCCTCAGCAAAGGGGTGCTTAGGGGCGAAGATTGCCTGGTTGCCGGGTGCTTACGCGGGCCTGCATACCCCTCCTTTGGAGTACTGAGTGCCAAGTTGCCCCCATTCTCTTCCAGTGTACGATAGTCTATATTGTTACTAGCCTCTTGCCAGCTCCTCTGGTAAGGACTAGTTATTCTATTTCTGTACTTTCACTGTTAGTACGCGTCCTGGATTCGGGGTCCCCTGTCCCCGGCTGCACTAGGTCCTGGGAAACGTCCCACTTTCAGCCATGGGATGTCCCGGCCTCGGGACTCTGGTCACTGTCTGAACTGGCCGCGGCGTCTAATAGAAGCCATGCCAGTTCATAGCCCGCAGCCCCGCTCTCGCCGGCATAGTCTTCCGGCAGGCAGAGCAGGGCTACGGGAAGATGGCGTCCGAATCCCTGTACTGAAGACTATTTGTGTCTCCAGTACAGGGCTTCGGGTGTCATCTTTCCGTAGCCCTGCTATTTCATTCAGCGCAGGAGATTTGAGCTGAAGGATAGTCGGGGAAGCTGCACACCAGAGGCCGGCCGGGTGAGGGGACTTCTCCTGTCAGGTGAGTAAATTCTTTCTTTTGCAGGTGAAATGCTGCCCATATTGCGTTTATTTTCTGCTGACATGTTGCCCACATTGCCAGGGGCATAACAATAGGGGCTGCATGGGATGCCGCTGCGGGGGGGGGCCTTGGCCCCATTGGAACCTGCTCAGTGCCGTTTTGGGGGGCAGGAGCCAGGAGGGGACGCAGCGCATGGAGGGGGAGCGATGGCCACACACGGCGGCAGGGAGGAGGGGCCACTCCCCCCACCCTCACCTCGGGCTCCCCCATCAGCGCTTCCTCCTCCGGCATTAATTGGCAGCAGTAGCAGCGGCGGTGTAAAGGGAACGCGGACTTACTTCCGCGTTCCACACTGGAGGATCTTCTCTGTATCAGCGCCCGATGACGCTACTTCCTGATAAACAGGAAGTAGCATCATTGGGCACTGTTACAGAGAAGAATCTCCGGTGTGGAACAAAGTAGTAAGTCCGTGTTCCCTTTAAACCGCCGCCACTACTGCTGCTAATTAATGCCAGAGGAGGAAACGCTGATGGGGAGCCCAAGGTGAGGGAGTGGCCCTTCCTCCTAGCCGCTGTGTGTGGGCATCGCTCCCCCTTCATGCACTGTGTCCCCTTCTGGCTACACTGAGGGCACCCATACCTAGCTAAACTGGGAGCACCCATGCCTGGATATACTGAGGGCACCCATGCCTGGCCACACTGATGGCACCCAAGCCTGGCTACACTGAGGGCACCCATGCCTGGCAACACTGAGGACACCCATGCCTAGCTACACTGAAGGCACCTATACCTAGCTAAACTGGGGGCACCCATGCCTGGCTATACTGAGGGCACCCATGCCTAGCTACACTGAGGGCACCTATACCTAGCTACACTGAGGGTACCCATGCTTGGCTATACTGAGGGCACCCATGCCTAGCTATACTGAGGGCAGCCATGCCTGGCTATACTGAGGGCACCCATGCCTAGCTACACTAAGGGCACCTATACCTAGCTACACTGAGGGCACCTATACCTAGCTAAACTTGGGGCACCCATGCCTGGCTATACTGAGGGCACCCATGCCTAGCTACACTGAGGGCACCTATACCTAGCTATACTGGGGGCACCCATGCCTAGCTATACTAAGGGGACCTATACCTGGCTATACTGGGGGCACCCATGCCTGGCTATACTCGTGGCACCCAAGCCTGGCTAGTGGCTATACTGTGGGTACTCATGCCTGGCTGTACTGTGGGCACCCATGCCTAGCTTTCTTATGTCTCGCTGTTACATCATTACGTTAGCTCCGCCCATACAATGTCATGGCTACACGCGCCGCTCACCCTTCACATTTCCATTTAATTATATATTTGATGCTTGCTGTCACATGAACTTCTCTGTCAGTCAAATCACACATGAAATGAAATGATGTAGTTATTATGGCTAGCAATGTCAGCAGTTATAGGTGGCACTAGTCATCGTTGATCCTTAGTATCTGCCCAAAGTCATAGTTGGTTGGTTCCCACAATTTTTTAACACTGTCATTATAAATAAAATTATAATCTTTTACATTATGCTGTACGTAAGAAGATTCTTAATTAATTAATGTATAATACAGTGGTCATTAATACTGTAATATGTCTTTTTCAGGAATTTACCAGAGGCCGGTACAACCTCTCCACCGCTGCAGCCAAGAAAGGCATGGTCAGGAGGGTGCAGGGGATCCTGCGGACCCAGTTCCAGCAGGTCCTAACCCCCAAGCAGGTCCAGGTGCTTTGGAGCGACCTGAAAAGGAGGGACCAGGACCTGCTGAAGCGGGTGGTGGCAGAAATGGGATGTAAGTCTGCAAACTGTTTGTTTATGTATGTCTATCTTGGGTTTTATATGCTGTATGTATTTATCCTAAAAAAAATTCCATGGGCTATGAATAGTATAGAGTTCTGCAGTATGTACAGTTAAAGTATATATCCGTAAGGTATTCACAGTGCATCACTTTTCCCACATTTTGTTTTGTTACGGGCTTATTCCAAAATGGCTTACACATTTATTTTTCCGTGCTCCTGTGTAGGCATAGTGATGATATTTGTGCAATATGTGCTGATTATACAGCATTCATGCAAATAAAATTATTTAAAAAAATGAGCCCCTAGGCTTAACATTGGTTCACTGATGATCACCTAGCTTTTTTTTAGAAAAATTTGATAGGTGCTGTCGTCCATCTGGACCCTAGATCCTCTCCAGGCCCTAGGCAAGAGCCTTGATTTGCCTTGTGGATGATCCGGCTCTGGTGCACAGCCATTTTTTTTAAGATCTCTCCAGAGCTATTCAACTCTACTGAAGCGTATGCTCTTGCTGGGTCACTCAAGGACATACTGTACATAGAGTTGTCTCGAAGCCACTCAATTGATATCTTGGCTGTGTGCTCAGGGTCGTATTATTACTACAAGATGAACCATTGCCCCAGTCTGCGTTCCAAGTGCTCTCTTTAAAGCCTATCCTAGTTTTATTTTACTGTATTGAAGAGTCATATTCTTTCATGTCCAATAAATAAATAAAAGGTATAAGAATATGATGTTTGTTCTGTGCTTAAATAGAGTAAGGTCCTTATCAAAGTTCACTTGAAAATAGAAATAAAAGTAATTGTAGTTCAAACAAAAAAGTTATTACTTTTTATCCATTTTAACATATATTTTGATCACATTTTATTATTCATTACTCCTTACTACAGCTGCAAGTGGTACCCAGGGAACGTCTTCAACAAGGCCTCCTTCCTCGAGGTCCTCCTCACTTGGCCCCAGTCATCATAGCCAGAGGGCTTACCGGAGGAGAGCCAGCACACCGCTATATGGTAAAATTCTCTTACTGTATGATTAACATTGCATACTATGGAAAAGTGAGTAAATGCTATGTTATATGTATTACAAAGGATTACAAAGGATGAGATACAGAGCCTGAAACTGTCTCTGAATGATGACTCCACTGGATATACATGGGATAAACTACAAACCTTCTATGGGAAACTACAGAGATTCCTAATTAACAACAAAAAGAAAAAACTTCAGAGACTTAGAATTAAGAGTGGACGCCTGGATGCACAAGCAGCAGAAAAAGAGCAACCCACCGGTGTAATGAATCTTTCCTCTTATCAGGCTACTGAAGCTGAAATGTCAGTACTCTCCAAAGGCCTGTCATTCTGCCCTGCGAGACCCATAGTCAGGATTGCACTCTGTGGAGATATGGAGGAATTTTTCAGAAAGCTGCGACTCAAGGAACACTACCATGATAAGGAAGCCTGTGATACAATGGATAATGGACCAAAAGCACCAGATCTAAAAAGAAAAAAAAGAAAAAAAGATGGACCCCCAAAGAAAGAAAAAACACGGCCCTGGATGAATACATCAACAAATTCAGACGCAGAATCTCTGACAGGATCCTGAGTAAAAGAAAGACACTGGCCCAGAACGTAACACCACTGGAGCAACAGGCCATCAGATCCCTTAAGGAGAATAAGGACATTATTATTAAACCAGCGGATAAAGGTGGTGCCATAGTCATAATGAACACCAGTGACTACATCCAGGAGGCACAAAGACAATTATCCAACACCGCTCACCATGCCAAATTACAGGGGGACCCCACAAAAGGCTACAGGATGGCACTTAATAGGATGGTTAACAGATTGCCTGCAAACATCAGACTACATGTAAGGACCCTTATCCCTGAAGAGCCTAGAACAGCCTGCTTTTACATGCTTCCCAAGATCCACAAAGAGGGAAACCCAGGCAGGCCCATAATCTCAGGGAGCAGAACTCTTACAGAGAACATCTAAGGGTGGCAGGAAAACATCTTGAAACCTCTTGTCTGTAAAAGACCCAGCTACTTACAGGATAACACCCAGGGGCGTCGCTAGCCCTATTTTGGGGTGGCACGTGCCCCCAATCTGTCCTGGGGTGCCATGGATCTCAGAGGCTCCCTCCAGCCACCGCCGCATCACTCAGACCTCAGGATCAGGCGGCGAGTCGGTGAACAATCGTGCGGGCGCTAGGACCCAGCGCCCGCACTGATATGCGGAAGTGACATCACTTCCGCATATCGAGCGGGTGCGTCCGGCGCCCGCTGGTACTGGTCGGGTCGCCGCTGATCCTGAGGTCTGCTGCAAGGTAAGGGGGCGGGGAGCAGCGGCGGCTAGAGGGGGGGCCTCCCTGTCACTCACTCACTCCCTAAAGGGCCTCCCTGTCACTCACTCACTCACTGCCTAAAGGGGCTCCCTGTCACTCACTCACTACCTAAAGGGCCTCCTTGTCACTCACTCACTACCTAAAGGGCCTCCCTGTCACTCACTCACTTCCTAAAGGGCCTCCCTGTCACTCAATCACTTCCTAAAGGGGCTCCCTGGCACTCACTCACTCCCTAAAGGGGCTCCCTGGCACTCACTCACTCCCTAAAGGGGCTCCCTGGCACTCACTCACTGCCTAAAGGGGCTCCCTGGTACTCACTCACTGCCTAAAGGGGCTCCCTGGTACTCACTCACTGCCTAAAGGGGCTCCCTGGCACTCACTCACTGCCTAAAGGGGTTTCCTGGCACTCACTCCCTAAAGGGGCTCCCTGGCACTCACTCACTACCTAAAGGGCCTCCCTGTCACTCACTCACTCCCTAAAGGGGCTCCCTGTCACTCACTCACTTCCTAAAGGGGCTCCCTGGCACTCACTCACTGCCTAAAGGGGCTCCCTGGCACTCACTCACTGCCTAAAGGGGCTCCCTGGCACTCACTCACTGCCTAAAGGGGCTCCCTGGCACTCACTCACTGCCTAAAGGGGCTCCTTGGCACTCACTCACTCCCTAAAGGGGCTCCCTGGCACTCACTCACTCCCTAAAGGGGCTCCCTGTCACTCACTCACTTCCTAAAGGGGCTCCCTGGCACTCACTCACTGCCTAAAGGGGCTCCCTGGCACTCACTCACTGCCTAAAGGGGCTCCCTGGCACTCACTCACTGCCTAAAGGGGCTCCCTGGCACTCACTCACTCACTCCCTAAAGGGGCTCCCTGGCACTCACTCACTACCTAAAGGGGCTCCCTGTCACTCACTATCGGGGTTCCTGTCACTCACTACCTAACTGGAGGCACCTGTCACTCACTAGCTAACCTGGGGGTCCCTGTCACTCACTACCTAACTTGGGGGCTACCATATTAAGGGGGCATTCTGCCTATTTATGTGAAATGCTGTCTATTTATGTGCCTCATGACTGCTGAATTTGTCTTGTTGGGAGCCTTATGATTTGTTGGGGGCCTCAAGATTGCTGAATTTGTCTTGTTGGGGGCCTCATGATTTGTTGGAGGCCTCATGATTGCTGAATTTGTCTTGTTGGGGGCCTCATGATTTGTTGGGGGCCTCATGATTGCTGAATTTGTCTTGTTGGGGGTCACATGATTGCTAACTGCGAGACTATGGGAAAAGCTGAATCCTTATCATATGAGACAATAGCATTAAACTTACCTTTTTAGCTTTTTAAAACAGAAAATAAAACTGGGAGGTTCTAAAAAATTTAATACATTTTTCAGGAGTAGGATGGATGAAATTGTTTATCTTCACAGTTTATTTTCAACTTGGATTTTCCATAATGTTCATGTATGAGTTAAAATGTTTGTACAGTATTTAGTTTAAATTGCTGTTGCCACTTTGCGATAGATAAGTGACTTTTGGGTTGCAGTTTGGGCACTCGGCCTCCAAAAGGTTCGCCACCACTGTCATAATCTAATATCCCACCATTGCTAGGTTCATGTAAATTTGTCTCCACCCGTTACCACACCTATATTCTGGTCCATGGCCCACCCATTTTTCCGTGCGGCGCGATAAGCACGCCGCACAACGTGATCCTCATATTTTTGGCACGCTAGCTGCAGTGTGCTGAATTCTGCTGCCTACAGTATGTACAGTATACGCTGTTCTCTAGTGCCTGCACTGTGTGCTGATTTACCTCCAGTGTGTACAGTGTAAGGTGTTACTTTGTGCCTTTACTGATTGTAAACCAGCTATATTGTATGCTGATCCCTGCTACTTTCAGTATGTACAGTATTAGCTGTAAAGCCTGGTACACACATATAATTTTGATTAGCCAATTTTAGCTCTGTTCATAAAATTCATTGTCTGTTGGCCCACTTACTGCACGGGGGTGGTAAAATTGGGGGTCAGTGATTGACCAATCAAAATTGTATGTGCGTATACATCTTTGATCTATGCCTATACTGATTGTAAATTATCTAAATAAAGGACAGGGGGCTCCATCCAATATTTCGATGGGCAGGCCCGTTATCTGTAGCTTACACCGCTGCTAAGTTCATGTACATTTGGCCCCACCCATGGTCACGCCCACTCACCTCATGGCCACGCCCATTTTTGACGCGGCGCGCGCATATACCTCCCCGCCTGGTGCCCACAGGTGCCCCCGATCTCCAAGGACCGTAGAAACGCCCCTGATACCACCCACCTCCTGAACAAACTGACAGCCATCGGCCCAGTACCTGAGGGAACCATACTGGCCACGATGGACATGGAGTCCCTGTACACGAACATTCCCCATGATGATGGTATTGCGGCCTGCCGTAAATATCTTCAGCGTCAGGGCATACCTGTAAAGCCTATTACTGGACTGATCAAATTCATTCTCACTCATAATTATTTCACTTTTGGACAGGACCTCTATTTACAGCAGATGGGCGTGGCAATGGGTTCGCGATTCGCTCCACAGTATGCAAATCTATTCATGGCCAAAATCGAAGAGGAATACCTCAATGCATGTGGCATAAAACCCTTGGCCTACTTCCGCTTCATTGATGATATTTTAATCATCTGGTCCGCAAGTGAGGATGATCTTCTCCAGTTCCACAGGAACTTCAATGCCTTCCATCCTACAATCAAATTGAAACTTACCTACTCTCACACAGCGATTAACTTTCTGGACACCACCATATACATCAGGGGTAACAACATACAAACCTCTGTGTATTGCAAACCTACAGACCGTCCCACATACCTAAGATATGACAGTTTTCATCCCAAGCACATTAAGAACTCTATAATTTACAGCTAAGCTATAAGGTACAACCGGATTTGTTCTGACAGGATGGACAGAGACAAGCACCTGGATCACCTTAAGAACACTTTTATTAAACAAGGTTACAGTCCTCCCATGGCTGAGGCCCAAATCAGGAAAGCCAGCAACATCCCCAGGACTGAACTCACGAAATATAAGCAAAACCAGGAAGAGGAACGTGTCCATTTGGTTGTCACCTACAACCCACACCTGGAAATCTTAAGGAGGATTGCTAAGGAACTTCATCCCATTTTACACAAGGATCACAGACTGAGAACAATATTCCCTAAACCTCCACTCTTGTCATATCGGCAACCACACAATCTAAAACAGATGATTGTCAGGAGCTCTTTGAATAGGCCTCAACAAAACGGAACATCACCCTGCCGACAAAAAATATGTGGGACCTGCAGACACATTTACTCCACTGACAGGGTAACGATACCAGGTTCACAACAGGAGTACAGAGTACAAGGTAAATTTTCCTGTGGGTCCACCAATCTGGTATATCTGATCATGTGTGCTAAATGCCCTAATGTTATGTACGTGGGAGAAACTGGACAAACACTGCGCAAACGTATGAATGGACACAGGCACACTATTAATGATACCAAATCTGGACTCCCAGTTGTTACACACTTTCGGTCCAACAGACACAGCATGGATGATCTTCGTATCACTGCCCTGAAGGGCGGCTTCAAAACGTCAAATGACCGATTAATAGCAGAAACAAAATTTATAAATTGGTTCAAAGCTGTGCAGAAGGGTTTGAATAAGGACAACAACTTTCTATAGTGGTATGAGATTGATGATATATGAACTGTCTCAGCCACTCTAGCTGAACTTGTGAACTAAGAATTTACGATACCTCTGGGTCAATCCTAATACCAGGTCTGTGAGCAATGGAGTAAACAAGGATCCTTATCTTACCCCATTTAGATGGTCTGTTTGTATTAAGGCGTCTTAATGACGTATTAATGCTTGAAAAAAATATCTGTTTTCCCTTTTGATGTTGCATGTATATAAGCTGTCTGTACCACCAGCTTGCAAACTAACAGGATGTAAACCTGACGAAGGCTGCAAGGCCGAAAGCTTGTTTATTCTTATTCATTTGTAGTTAGCCAATAAATGGTATCATCCTGATTTAAAACTTCTTGCTTTTACTGATGGCTAACACGGTACAATACCCTACTGGTATTACAATACAGGTTCTTATTTTTAGGGATGATCATTGAGATTGAAATATGCACAAGTTGATGGTTTGCTGGGTTAACCTATTTTCCCCATTTTTTTTACAGTTCCTCTATCGACATACATGTGGCTGAGGCGCCAGGTGAGGAGGAACCGGCGGATCCAGGACCGTAAAATCAGCATCCTCCAGGCCCAGGTGTTTGAGCTGTGGGAGAATATGGCCCGAGTGCAGGAGTTGGTCCGCCAGCTCAAGGGCACAGGGGGTAGAGGGGACTCTTGAGAGTTGTTTTTTTTTTTATCAAATGCAAGTCTTGATTCTGGTTGATGGTATTTGGAACATTCTTTGCTGTGAACTTACCCCCCCCCCCCCCCCCCAAAAAAAAAATTGCACTTTGCAAAAAAAAAAAAAAAATTGCTCATTGCAGAACAAAAAAAATATTTTTATTAAACAAGTATAAGTTTCTTCTCTTTTGTTGTATGATCTCTGACACTGACACATTGTTTTGGACTAAATAATCGCAAAAGAAATGCAATGACATTGTTAGTACAATGCATTTCTGAGACATATTTTTATGCAGAATGCTTGGTTGTATGTGTCACATTGCTTGTGAGGCAATCCCTTAATTTTTTAGATCTTCAATGTCCAACACAAAGCACCAGTGTGAAAATGTACAGTGTGAAGAGTATATGAAGCAATTATTCATTGCTTTTTAGTTCTCTTTTACAGCGTATGTGCAGGCTCAGTCTCCTCTAATTTCTTCCTCCCTACTTCTGCGTGGCCCGCGTCATAGTGCACCGAACAATGATGTGCTTTAGAGAGTCGGAAATAATTAGAGGAGACAGAGCCTGCGCATGCGCTGTAAGGACCCGCAGACATCATTTTTCAGGTTACAGCTCTACTTTCTGTAGGAGCCATGGTTTCAATAGCATTGAGAGCGAGCATACCGAGCATAAGAGAGGGAGTGTATACTCTTCATATACACTTGGTTATACTTAAAAGCATACCCAGTGCCCTTGCTCAGTGTCCCTTTCAGTTTTTTGTTTTTTTGGGGGGGGAGGTAGTTTGGACTGGTTTGCAAATACTTTGCTTTAAAATACTTACTGAGCCTCCAGCGACGTTTTGTAGCCTTCCTGAAGCTCCTAGCATGCTCCAAGTGGCTTTTCGATGTCCTCTGTGCACGGCAGCAGGTGTATCACTTGACTCTAAGCAGGTCAGGTAACACACCGGCTTCCATGCAAGGAGGATGGCAGAAAGCCGCTAGGAGTTTCAGGAGGGCTGCAAGATGTTGCCTATAGGTTCAGTGAGTATTTTGGAGCAGGTTTGTGTTTTTTCTGCTGGTGGTTCAAGTAACCGACAAGCAAATGAATACGGCATCACGTGATCCCTGCTGGTGGTGGATATTGGGGACTTAACATATATATAAATAGATAGATGGATAGATAGATAGATAGATAGATAGATAGATAGAGATATATATCTACATCTGATAATATATCTGTATGCATATATATCTGATACAGTATACATATAAATACAGGTAGCCAGACAGACCTCTCCATCCAGTTAAAGGGAACCTTAACTGTGGGCCCAAAAAATAATTCACTTACCTGGGGCTTTCCCAAGCCTCCTGCAGCCGTCCTGTGCCCGCGCCGGTCCTTCGGTGCCCTCCGGTCTCCCTCCGCGGCTAAGTTTTGTTTTCGCCCGACTGCCAGTTGTCCTCCGGCAAAGCGTCCTCTTCTTCCGCATTCCCCGTCGTAAAGAGACGTAAAGCGCGTCCCGCATGACGGCACCGAAGGACCGGCGCGGGCACAGGACGGGTGCAGGAGGCTTGGGAAAGCTCCAGGTAAGTGAATTTTTTGGGGGGCCCACAGTTAAGGTTCCCTTTAAATATACATAGCCAGACCTGCCCCCTCTCCCCCCAGGAATTCATAGGTAACCAGACCTGTCCCTACTACCCCCAGTAACTCATAGGTAGCCAGACCATTCCTTCCTTCCCCCCCCCAGTAATTCATGGGTAGCCAGACCTCTCCCCCCCTTCCCCCAGTAACTCATAGGTAGCCAGACCTCTCCCCCCTCCCCCCAGTAACTCATAGGTAGCCAGACCTCTCCCCCCTCCCCCCAGTAATTCATAAGTAGGCAGACCTGCACCCCCCCCCCCCATTTAAATATAACAGTTCTTTTTGTATTGAATCAAATGAATCGGTTCAGAGCTGATTCATTTGATTCAATACAAAAAGAACCGGCTCATTGATGAGCCGGTTACTATAGCTTAGAATGCGTCCTGTGCAGGACATATAGTGTCGGCTCTCGCTGTCTCCCCACCTGCCTGCACCTGTCACCATTTTTTTAAAGGTACAGGTAAGTATTTCTGGTTAATTTAGAATAATAAAATACTTTTCTTGTGGTTGTGTTTTTATTTCATTTAATCCCTTTGTGGAAATGGGTAAGGGTACTTTATACCCCTATACTCATTTCTCCTGGGAGGGGGATGGGCATCTGGGGTCCCCTTCTTAATGGGGACTCCCAGATGCCACCATGAACCCCCCCAGGGGGTCATTGCCCCACCTCCTCCTGGGGCACCGGAGGTGGGGAAGAGCCCCTTGTCCATGGATTGGACAAGGGTTCCGGGGGGGGGGGGGGAGGGAGAGGCTTGGCCGCCCCTCCCCCCAGAGCCCCACCATACCATGGACAATGCGGGCTGGTATAGCTCAGGGTGTGAAGCCCCAGTCGGCCGGGGCTCTGCATTCTGGCTATCCCAGCCTGCATGGAGGACAAGGGGTTACAAAGGCTCGGGAGGGGGGGACACCACATAATTTTTTTTTTCAGATTTCCCACACTCAGCACATAAAAATAATAATAATAAAACAAATTTTTAAAGGACTTCCGAGGCCACAAATATGAAAAAGGTTAAATACCATTTCATAATCCAGATCCATGGAGGACTCCATCCGCGCCCTCCCGTTCATTCCACCATGGCACCCGCAGTAATACCGGCCCCGGTCGGGTCCGGACCCCAACGAACGGGTCGGGTTCTCATTCCCCCCCCCCCCCAATATGGCCACCACAAATTGCCGCGGCTGCGCAGTCTGCATAGACGTGATTGCAGCTGAGCAGCTCTAGGGCCTCCTCCCGCCGTGTCATCAATATGCGTGCATACATCGGACGCATCGGGAGTAGGCCCTAGAGCTGCGCAGCCACAATCGCGTCTATGCAGACTGCGCAGCCGCGGCAATCTGTGGTGGCCATATTGAGGGGGGAATGAGAACCCGACCCGTTTGGAGGGGTTGGGACCCGACCGGAGCCGGTATTACTGCGGGAGCCATGGCGGAATGAACGGGAGGGCGCGGATGGCGTCCTCCATGGATCTGGATTATGAATAGGTATTTAACTTTTTTCACATTTGTGGCCTCGGAAGTCCTTTAAATATTGTTTCCTGCTATCTTTTTAACATATCCTGCAAATTTGGTGTTGCTAGGATGCCTTTGCTATTAACTGCTAAAGTCGACGGGTGATAACCAACCAGAGTTATAGGGGTGCAAAGGTGCTGAATTTTGCCATTGGCTTTTATTGGGCTCCCTATTTCACTTTCAAAAATCTCAAATCTTTTCAAAGGGCGATGGCTCAGCAGTGGCACATTTTCATGACTGGTGAGTTTCGGGCCCCTAGGCCAAAGAGGTCATAGCCTAGGGTCACAAAATTTATTTGGGCAATGTTAATGGTGGCGATTCTGATGAACATAAATCGCAGCCATGGCCGTTAGCAAAGTCTGAATATCATGACATGTCTCATGCAGGTAGAAGGCATATTGTTGTACTTGCACTCCAATTTTGGGTTCCCTCCATCTCTGCAAAACCAGAGTTACGGGGGTGCAAAAGTGCTAAAATCCCCCATAGGCTTTCATTGGGCTCCCTATTTCACTTTCAAAAATCTCAAATCTGTTCAAAGGGTGATGGCTCAGCAGTGGCAAATTTTCTAGCATTGTAGGGACTCTTACGGGGATCATGACTGGTGAGTTTCGGGATGCAGCAAGAAAAGTGATCCCTCAGCTCTACCGCAAAGTAATAGATATACCAGGGAGTCAACCAGTCCACACCTGGATCCCTCTTAGGTGTGTAACATTCACAGCAGCAAAGACAAAATGACTGGGTCTCCACCTGGATTTGTGCAAAAATGCTGGTTTATTGTACCATAGTAATAGAAAAAACACATGCAGTTTCGGCCAGCGGCCTTTTCGGACGCTGGCCAAAGAGGTCATAGCCTAGGGTCACAAAAACCTGCTTATTTGGGCAATTATTATTATTATTATTTATTATATTTATAAAGTGCCAACATATTACGCAGCACTGGACATTAATTTAGGTTACAGACAATATTTAGGGGTGACATACAGCAATTAGAGTTGGGCCGAACGGTTCGCCTGCGAACGGTTCCATGCGAACTTCCGTGGTTCGCGTTCGCGTCCCGCAGGCGAACCTTTGCGGAAGTTCGGTTCGCCCCATAATGCACATGGAGGGTCAACTTTGACCCTCTACATCACAGTCAGCAGGCCCAGTGTAGCCAATTAGGCTACACTAGCCCCTGGAGCCCCACCCCCCTTATATAAGGCAGGCAGCAGCGGCCATTACGGTCACTCGTGTGCCTGCATTAGTGAGAGTAGGGCAAGCTGCTGCAGACTGTCTCTCATAGGGAAAGATTAGTTAGGCTTAGCTTGTTCCTGGCTGCATACCTGTTCTGTGAACCCACCACTGCATACCTGTACTGTGAACCCACCACTGCATACCTTTTCAGTGAACCCAACACTGCATACCTGTTCTGTGAACCCACCACTGCATACCTGTACTGTGAACCCACCACTGCATACCTGTTCAGTGAACCCACCACTGCATACCTGTTCAGTGAACCCACCACTGCATACCTGTTCAGTGATCCTGCCACTGCATACCTGTTCTGTGAACCCACCACTGCATACCTGTTCAGTGAACCCACCACTGCATACCTGTACTGTGAACCCACCACTGCATACCTGTTCAGTGAACCCAACACTGCATACCTGTTCTGTGAACCCACCACTGCATACCTGTACTGTGAACCCACCACTGCATACCTGTTCAGTGAACCCACCACTGCATACCTGTTCAGTGAACCCACCACTGCATACCTGTTCAGTGAACCTGCCACTGCATACCTGTTCTGTGAACCCACCACTGCATACCTGTTCAGTGAACCCACCACTGCATACTTGTACTGTGAACCCACCACTGCATACCTGTTCAGTGAACCCAACACTGCATACCTGTTCTGTGAACCCACCACTGCATACCTGTACTGTGAACCCACCACTGCATACCTGTTCAGTGAACCCACCACTGCATACCTGTTCAGTGAACCCACCACTGCATACCTGTTCAGTGAACCTGCCACTACATACCTGTTCTGTGAACCCACCACTGCATACCTGTTCTGTGAACCCACCACTGCATACCTGTTGTGTTCAGTGAACCTGCCACTGCATACCTGTTGTGTTCAGTGAACCCGCCACTGCATACCTGTTCTGTTCAGTGGACCCGCCACTGTATACCTGTTCTGTTCAGTGAACATGCCACTGTATACCTGTTCAGTGAACCCGCCACTGCATACCTGTTCTGTTCAGTGAACCTGCCACTGCATACCTGTTCTGTGAACCCGCCACTGTATACCTGTACTGTTCAGTGAACCCGCCACTGCATACCTGTTCTGTTCAGTGAACCCGCCACTGCATACCTGTTCTGTTCAGTGAACCCACCACTGTATACCTGTACTGTTCAGTGAACCCGCCACTGCATACCTGTACTGTTCAGTGAACCCGCCACTGCATACCTGTTGTGTTCAGTGAACCCGCCACTGCATACCTGTTCTGTTCAGTGGACCTGCCACTGCATACCTGTTCTGTGAACCCGCCACTGTATACCTGTACTGTTCAGTGAACCCGCCACTGCATACCTGTTCTGTTCAGTGAACCTGCCACTGCATACCTGTTCTGTGAACCCGCCACTGTATACCTGTTCTGTTCAGTGAACCCACCGCATCAGTGCGCATACCTGTGCAGTTAAGCGAACCCACCTACCTACGTGAGTGCACGCAGTGTGATATACCACTCCGTGCATACCCGATATGGACAAAACAGGTAGAGGAAGAGGTAGTGCCAGAGCCAGAGGAAGGCCACCCGGCAGGTCTGCGCGAGGTCGTGTAAATGTAATTTCGTGTGGACCTGGCCCACAGTACAGTGCACGGAAGAAGGCACGTCCCATCACCTCCCAAGATTGTCAGGACGTGGTTGAGTATTTAGCGACACAGAACACCTCATCTTGCTCAGCCACCAGCGCTACTACTAGCACCACTTCCGCTGCATTTGACACTTCGCAAGAATTATTTAGTGTTGAAATCACTGATGCACAGCCATTGTTGTTACAGCCAGATGAATTTTCACCAGCTCATATGTCTGAGTTACGCGGCAACACTATGGATGTAACGTGTAAGGAGGATGAAGGACCTACTGATGGTGCATGTTTGGATTTGTCTGAGGCAAGCGAAGCTGGGCAGGATGATTACGATGATGACGATGATAGGGATCCTCTGTATGTTCCCAATAGAGGAGATGAAGAGGGGGACAGTTCAGAGGGGGAGTCAGAGAGTAGTAGGAGGAGAGAAGTTGCTGAAAGAAGCTGGGGCAGCTCTTCATCAGAAACAGCTGGTGGCAGTGTCCGGCACCATGTATCGCCACCTATGTACAGCCAGCCAACTTGCCCTTCAGCATCAGCTGCTGAGGTCCCCATAGTGCCCACATCCCAGGGTGGCTCAGCGGTGTGGAAATTTTTTAATGTGTGTGCCTCAGATCGGAGCAAAGCCATCTGTTCGCTCTGCCAACAAAAATTGAGCCAAGGAAAGGCCAACACTCACGTAGGGACAAGTGCCTTACGAAGGCACCTGGAGAAAAGGCACAAACAGCAATGGGATGGCCACCTGAGCAAAAGCAGCAGCAGCACACAAAAGAAAAGTCACCCTCCTTCTCCTCTTCCTCCTTCAGGTGCATCATCTGCTTCTGCCGCTTTCTCCCTTCCACCTTCACAGGCACCCTCCTCCACTCCGCCTCTGCCCTTGAGCGGTTCCTGCTCCTCTGCCCACAGCAGCAGTCAGGTGTCCGTGAAGGAAATGTTTGAGCGGAAGAAGCCAATTTCGGCCAGTCACCCCCTTGCCCAGCGTCTGACAGCTGGCGTGGCGGAACTGTTAGCTCGCCAGCTGTTACCATACCGGCTGGTGGACTCTGAGGCCTTCCGTAAATTTGTGGCCATCGGAACACCGCAGTGGAAGATGCCAGGCCGCACTTATTTTTCGAGAAAGGCCATACCCCAACTGCACCGTGAAGTTGAGAGGCAAGTGGTGTCATCTCTTGCGAAGAGCGTTGGGTCAAGGGTACACCTGACCACGGATGCCTGGTCTGCCAAGCACGGGCAGGGCCGCTACATTACGTACACAGCCCATTGGGTCAACCTGGTGGTGAACGATGGCAAGCAGGGCGCAGCGGACCAAATTGTGACACCTCCACAGCTTGCAGACAGGCCTCCTGCCACTTCCTCTCCTCCTGCTACATGCTCTTTGCTGTCCTCCTCCTCCTTGGCTGAGTGGCAGTTCTCTCCAGCTACACAGCCCCAGCTCCGCAGGGCCTATGCTGCATGCCAGGTACGACGGTGTCACGCCATCTTAGACATGTCTTGTCTCAAAGCGGAGAGTCACACTGGAGCAGCTCTCCTGGCTGCTCTTAAAAAACAGGTGGATGAGTGGCTGACCCCGCACCACCTGGAGATAGGCAACGTGGTGTGCGACAACGGCAGCAATCTGCTTGCCGCTTTGCATATGGGGAAGCTGACACACATACCCTGCATGGCACATGTCATGAATCTAGTTGTTCAAAGATTTGTGGCAAAGTACCCTGGCTTAGCGGATGTCCTGAAGCAGGCCAGGAAGGTCTGTGGGCATTTGAGGCGGTCTTACACAGCCATGGCACGCTTTGCGGAAATTCAGCGGAAAAACAACATGCCGGTGAGACGCCTCATTTGCGATAGCCCGACTCGCTGGAATTCGACCCTGCTCATGTTCTCCCGCCTGCTAGAACAGAAGAAAGCCGTCACCCACTACCTCTACAACTACAGTAGAATGAAACAGTCTGGGAAGATTGGGATGTTCTGGCCCGACAACTGGACACTGATGGAAAATGCATGCAGGCTCATGCGGCCATTTGAGGAGGTGACCAACCTGGTGAGCCGCAGTGAGGGCACCATCAGCGACTTAATTCCCTACGCTTACTTCTTGGAGCGTGCTGTGCGTAGAGTGGCAGATGAAGCTGCGAATGAGCGTGACCAGGAACCGTTACGGCAGGAACAGGCACGGGACCAATTTTCATCAGACCCAGCTGTTTCCTCAACACCTGCGGCAGCACAGAGGGGGGAGGAGGAGGAAGAAGAGAAGTCGTGTGCAGAAGATGAGTCAGACTCAGAGGATGATGAGCAAGGTGTTTCTTTGGGGGAGGAGGAGGAGGAGGGGACAGCGGCAGGAGAACACCCGCAGCAGGCGTCGCCGGGGGCTTGTGCTGCTCAACCTTCCCGTGGTATTGTTCGCGGCTGGGGGGAGGAGGTTGACTTACGTGACGTCACTGAGGAAGAGCAAGAGGAGATGGAGGGTACTGGATCCGACTTTGTGCAGATGTCGTCTTTTATGCTGTCCTGCCTGTTGAGGGACCCCCGTATAAAAAACCTCAAGGGGAATGAGCTGTACTGGGTGGCAACACTACTAGACCCTCGGTACAGGCACAAAGTGGCGGACCTGTTACCAACTCACCTGAAGGTGGAAAGGATGCAGCACATGCAGAACCAGCTGTCATCTATGCTTTACAATGCCTTTAAGGGTGATGTGACAGCACAACGCCAGCAAGGTACCACTGCCACTAATCCTCCTCCCGTGTCCACGCAGTCAAAGACAGGACGCTCCAGCGATCTCATGGTGATGTCGGACATGCAGACGTTCTTTAGTCCAACGCCTCGCCGTAGCCCTTCCGGATCCACCCTCCACCAACGCCTGGAACGGCAGGTAGCCGACTACCTGGCCTTAAGTGTGGATGTAGACACTGCTGTGAACAGTGATGAGGAACCCTTGAACTACTGGGTGCGCAGGCTTGACCTGTGGCCAGAGCTGTCCCAATTTGCCATCCAACTTCTCTCCTGCCCTGCCGCAAGCGTCCTGTCAGAAAGGACCTTCAGCGCAGCTGGAGGCATTGTCACTGAGAAGAGAAGTCGCCTAAGTCACAAAAGTGTTAAGTACCTCACCTTTATCAAAATTAATGAGGCATGGATCCCGGAGGGCTGCTGCTCGCCCCAAGACTAAGTCAGTCCCCGCACACACAGCATCTCTGCCTGCACGCCGTGTGACTGGCTGCCTGGCCTGACCCAAGAAGACTAAGTCGCTCTCAGTCCCTCCACACAGCATGTCTGCCTGCAGGCCGCTTGACTACCTTCTCCGCCACCACCAACAGGGTCCGGGACTCCAGGCGGATTGCTGAATTTTTTAGGCCGATGCTAGCAGCGGCAGCTGTAATAATTTTTGTTGTGCGTGTACATGACTGCCTAATTTTTCTGGCTGCACTGCGGGCAGCTGCAACAACAAAAGAAAAGGCACCTAGATGAGTGTCTCGGGGGGCACACAAAAGATAATAAGGTCGTTGCTTCATTGTGGTCAGACCAAATTTGATCAGCTGGACAGTCACTGTTCTGTCATTCAGCTGCATCAGCCAGGCGACCATATGGGCTGTAAAGCCACCAAAACCTGCACTCTCGCCATGGTGCGCACCAGTCCAGCACGGCCGTCACTACACAAACAGCTGTTTGCGGTGCGTTACACGGTGAGTTTGGTGTGTCAGTGTGAAGCAGTACCTTAATTACACTACCTGATTGATGTATACACATGCAAGATGTTTTAAAGCACTTTAGGCCTGTCATTTAGCATTCAATGTGATTTCTGCCCTTAAAACGCTGCTTTGCGTCAAATCCAGATTTTTCCCGGGGACTTTTGGCGTGTATCCCACTCCGCCATGCCCCCCTCCAGGTGTTAGACCCCTTGAAACATCTTTTCCATCACTTTTGTGGCCAGCATAATTTTTTTTTTTCAAAGTTCGCATCCCCATTGAAGTCTATTGCGGTTCGCGAACTTTAACGCGAACCGAACGTTACGCGAAAGTTCACGAATCCGGTTCGCGAACCTAAAATCAGAGGTTCGGCCCAACTCTAACAGCAATATGACAATACAGGAATACAAGAAAACCAGATCACACAGCACAGTATGAGTACAAGGTAATGCTTAGTCAGTCACTGGATGGGAGCATGGAGATTAGGCAAGTTAGGTTCACTCAAATGCATAGCATAAGTTTACAGTAATGGAGGTGCATGATCAGGTAGGAAACAAAAGAAGGAGGACCTTGCCCAAAGGCTTACAATCTAGCAGAAGAGGTAGGGACACGAGAGGTAGGGGACCAGAGTTCAGCTGTGGGTTTAGAGCAATTGCGAGGGGTGGTAGGCCAGAGTGAAAAGGTGAGTTTTGAGGGCCTTCTTGAAGGTGTTGAAGGAGGGGGCTGCCCTAATGGGTGGAGGTAGGGAGTTCCATAGTGTTGGAGCAGCTCTTGAGAAGTCCTAGAGGCGTGCATGGGACTGGGTGATGCGGGGGACAGTCAGGCGAAGTTCATTGGAGCAGCGGCTTGGTGTGTATCTCTGAGTAAGATCAGAAATGTAGGTTGGACAGGTTTTGTGGACGGATTTATAGGTCAGACACAATATCTTGAATCTGATTCTGGACTGGATAGGAAGCCAGTGGAGGGATTCACGGAGGGGAGCCGCCCTGGTGGAGTGATGGGAGGAGTGGGTAATTCTGGCTGCCGCATTCAAGATGGACTGCAGTGGGGCTATTCGGGTCATAGGGAGACCAGACAGAAGGGCATTGCAGTAGTCGAGGCGGAAAATTATGAGGGCATGGATGAGGAGTTTGGTGGTGGGCAGAGGTCAGGAAAGGGCGAATCTTAAAGATGTTATGAAGGTGGAAGTAGCAGGACTTTGTGAGGTTTTGGATGTGGGGAGTGAAGGAGAGTGCGGAGTCCAGGGTGACACCCAGACAGCGGGCTTGAGAGGTAGGGTGAATGGTAGTGTGGTTAACAGTAACCTGCACATCTGGGAGGTCCAGGGATGACCGGGGTGGGAAAATCATAAATTCCGTTTTGTCTAGCTTTAGTTTCAGGAACCTAGCGGACATCCAGGAGGAGATGGCAGATAGGCAGGAGGAGACCTTGTCCATGGTAGTGGTGGATATGTCAGGGGTGTGGAGGTAGATTTGGGTGTCATCTGCATACAGATGATAGTTTAAAGCCCATGGAGGAGATAACCTTGCCAATGGAGGATGTGTATAGGGAGAACAGTAGGGGGCCAAGGACCGAGCCTTGGGGGACTCCCACTGAGAGGTGGTTGGGGGTGGACGAGGTCTCATTGAAGGAGGTCATGAAGGAGTGGTTGGAGAGGTAGGATGAAAGCCAGGTCAGGGCAAGATTTTGAATGCCCATGGACTGGAGGGACTTGAGGAGTAGATGATGATCTACTGTATCAAAAGCTGCTGAAAGGTCAAAGAGGAGGAGAATGGAGTATTTACCTTCAGCTTTAGCTAAGGCAAGGTCATTGACCACTTTGGTGAGAGCCGTTTCGGTTGAGTGGGCAGGCCGAAATCCAGATTGCAGTGGGTGTAATAGTGAGTTGGCATTGAGGTACTGGGTCAGGCGTTTGTGAACCAGACGCTCAAGGAGTTTTGAAGCAAATGGGAGGAGGGAGATCGGGCGTTAGTTGGAGGGTAGCGAGGGGTCGAGGGAGGGTTTCTTGAACAGAGGCAGTACTGTGGCCTGCTTGAAGTCTGAGGGGAAGGTGCCTGTGGATAGGGAGAGGTTAAACAGGGTAGTTAGGACTGGGGCCAAATCCGTGAAGTGAGGCTGAAGTAGATCAGAAGGGATAGGGTCAAGGGTGAAGGTAGTGGTATGGGAAGTCTGCAGTAGGTGGTTTACTTCCTCAATGGTAGTAGGAGTGAAGGAGGTGAGGGGAGGATAGGGTGGAGGAGGAGTTGGTTGTGAGCAGGTGGGAGGTGAAGATTGGAGATTGGATATTTACTGACGGATGGAGACTATTTTGTTGGTGAAGTGGGTGGCTAAATCTGTGGCAGAGAGGGAGGAAAGGGAAGGTGGGGGGGGTGGGTTTAAGCAGGGAGTTGAAGGTGCCAAAAAGACGCCGGGGATTGGAAGCTTGTGCTCTGATGAGCTTGGTAAAGTATTCCTGCTTCGCATGAGCAAGGGCAGTGTGGAACTGCAGCAGGTTAGTCTTGTACTGTAGGAAATCCTGGTTTAGTCGAGTTTTCCTCCATTTTCGTTCAGTGGCACATGTTTCCCTCTGGAGGTTGCGAGTATGAGTAGTGCGCCATGGCTGGGGGTTAGGGGGCCGGTTGCGGCGGAATATTGGCGGAGCAGCTTTCTCTAGGGCTGATGAGAGAGTTTGGTGATACTGAGCTGCAGCAAGATTAGGACAGGTTAGGGTGGGGAGAGTGGAGGCGAGGGCATGGAGGGAGTCAGCAAGGACACCAGGGTTGAGCTTGCGTAGGTTTTGCTGCCATCGACCAGGTGGGTGGGCGGGTAGTTTTGAGGTGCCTTCCGTGAGGAGGTTGAAGGTGAGAAGGTAATGGTCTGAGGGTGGAATAGTGCGATATAGAGGTCTGGAATGGTGGTGGATTTAGTGAATATAAGGTCGAGAGTGTGACCTGCAGTGTGAGGAGGGGCGTTGGTGTGTTGTACTAGGCCTTGTGAGTTGGCTATGGTGAGTCGCTGGGTCACAACAGAGTTCTTGGGTTCATTGATGGGAATATTGAAATCCCCTAGGGTGATGGTGGGGAGGTCAGAGGAGAGGATGTGTGGGAGCCAGGAGGCAAAATTGTCGAGAAATTGTCGTGTGGAGCCCGGAGGGTGGTATAAGACTGCAACAATGGCTGGGAGGGGATTGTAAAGGCAGATAGTGTGGGTGTAACGATTGTGGAACTTTCCCCGTGATCAGCGCACAACGCGTGCGCTGACACGGCGGAAATCCTCCACAAGCGTATAATTTGCAGGAACCCAGCAAAAGGTGCTACGCACCCGTAGAGGGAAAATTCCTGTCGGCAGATGGCGCTGGGGAGTGCAGAGGAACCAATCCTCTGTACCTCCACAAATGCCAGGCAGGAATTGTACAAAACGCAGAACGCAATCGCAAGAGAGGCGATTGCGAATGAGAATGAGCAAAGGGACAGGTTGTATGTGTGTGTGCCAATCCAGTCGCCACCCCGCAACCGCACACACACAACAGCAGATATGAAATAGGAACGCGATCGCCAGAGGTGCGATCGCCAGACAAGACACAAGGCAGATCAGAACAGAATACGAGGTTAGCAAAGGCACAGCAAATAATACAATGAGGAGATACGGAAAATAACAAATGCTAGCTAACCGCGAACACCGCACTCATTCGCAACAGTGCACGCGGTTATGCGCGGTCTCCACGTGATAAGCACAATAGAGACAAGCACGCCTAACTAACCATTAACAGACAAACATGAAACAGAGGACGCGAGCGCTTGCTTAACGGTTACCTCACCGAGCCTCCAGCAAGCGTAGCAGACAGACACACGAAAACAGGGACAAGCGAGAGATAGGATCCACAGCACTAGCGAAAAGTGGCTAGCGCGATCCAAGTACAGAGTAGCAGAACAGAAGGATCCCCAGCGCCAGCGAAAAGTGGCCAGCGCGATCCCAGAAGACAGAACAGAAGGATCCCCAGCGCTAGCAAAAAGTAGCTAGCGCGATCCCAGGAGACAGAACAGAAGGATCCCCAGCGCTAGCAAAAAGTAGCTAGTGCGATCCCAGGAGACAGAACAGAAGAGATAGCTGGTAGCAACCGCTGCACCAGCTATACTCCAAGAACACAGATCAGAACCATTTCCTGTCAACCACCATAGGGACAGGACAATGGCAAACAGGCAAGACAAGACAGAACAGGCAATACAGATAATACAATTCTAACAGCACTAGGGAAATCTGCCTAGCGCAGATTTAGGAATTACTCTAAGCTGATGTTCAAACAGAGAGCAAGGCTGACACCCCACCAGGAGTGTTACATAGGACGAAATCCTTATGAACAGCGAAGCATTGTGGGAAAGACATAGTACTTATAGTACACGCCTCCAATGAATGTGGCCAGGCAATTTGCATGACAACGTATGCAAATTCCTCTGCAAGCACAAGCTGCAAAACTGACAGAAGCTGTTCTTTCCAGAGTCCTGCAGCATGCAAACCTACACAATGGTCAAAAGGCTGGCTGCCTGCACAGGCAGCTGAGCAAATCATCACAGTGGGCCTCACATGATGTGAATTGTAGGGAAGAAGGTGGAGTGAGGACACGGAATGTGCAGGATGGGGAGAGGAGCAGACCCACCCCTCCCTCTGGCCTGTTGACTGGTCTGGGAGTGTGACTGAGGTGAAGCCCCCCGTAGGAGAGGGCAGCCTCTGCGGCAGAGTCAGAGGGGGTGAGCCATGTCTCAGTGAGTGCGAGGATGGTGAAGGATTTGGAGAGGAAGAGGTCGTGGGCTGCTGTAAGTTTATTGTGGATGGATCTGGCATTCCAGAGACCGCAGGGTAGGGGGTGCATGTGTTTGTGGGTGGGATGGATGGATATAAGGTTGGGGCGAGGATGGATGTTGAGGTTATTTGTGGACAGAGAGCTGTGAAGCGGGTCAGCAGGGGATGCTTGTTAATGGTGGCGATTCTGAGGAACTTAAATCGCAGCCATCGCCGTTAGCAAAGTCTGAATCTCACGACATGTCTCATGCAGGTAGAAGGCATATTGTTGTACGTGCACTCCAATGTTGGGTTCCCTACATCTCTGCAAACCAGAGTTACGGGGGTGCAAAAGTGCTAAAATCCCCATAGGCTTTCATTGGGCTTCCTATTTCACGTTCCAAAATCTCACATTTTTTCAAAGGATGATGGCTCAGCAGTGGCAAAACTCACCAGTCATAAGCCCCCTAAGAGTCCTTACATTGCTAGAAAAGTTGCCACTGCTGAGCCATCGCCCTTTGAAAAAATGTGAGATTTTGGAAAATGAAATAGGAGGCCCAATGAAAACCTATAGGGGATTTTAGCACTTTTGCACCCCCATAACTCTGGTTTGCAGAGATGTAGGGAAACCAACATTGGAGTGCAAGTACAACAATATGCCTTCTACCTGCATGAGACATGTCGTGAGATTCAGACTTTGCTAACGGCCATGGCTGCGATTTACATTCGTCAGAATCACCACCAGTACCTTTGGCAAAATAAACAAGTTTTTGTGATCCTGGGCTATGACCTCTTTGGCCTAGGGGCTCGAAACTCACCAGTCATGAGCTCCCTAAGAGTCCCTACAATGCTAGAAAATGTGCCACTGCTGAGCCATCACCCTTTGAAAAGATTTGAGATTTTTGAAAGTGAAATAGGGAGCCCAATAAAAGCCAATGGCAAAATCCAGCACCTTTGCACCCCTATAACTCTGGTTGGTTATCACCCGCCGACTTTAGCAGTTAATAGCAAAGGCTCCTTACAGGGGCATAGCTAGAAATGCCTGGGCACCATAGCAAATTTTTTGTAAGGGGTCGCTGATGTATACGTACACGAACTGTTTATATCCTGTGTGCAGTTAGTCAGCTTTCCAGCACGTTTTGGTAGTTTGCGCGTATCGTGAGCACCCGTGCTGAGCTAGTATCCTGCTCCTGGTCCTGTTTGTGGATTGCGTTCATCTCTGCGAGGAGATAATGAATCCTTCTGAATCCTGTCCTGTTACCGTTTGTGGATTGCGTTCATCTCTGCGAAGAGATAACGAATCCTTCTGAATCCTGTTCTGTTACTGTTTGTGGATTGCGTTCATCTCTGCGAAGAGATAACGAATCCTTCTGAATCCTGTTCTGTTACTGTTTGTGGATTGCGTTCATCTCTGCGAAGAGATAACGAATCCTTCTGAATCCTGTTCTGTTACCGTTTGTGGATTGCGTTCATCTCTGCGAAGAGATAGCGAATCCTTCTGAGTCCTGTTCCCTGTATTACTCCAGTCCTAGTCAGCGTTCCTGCTTATGTCATATATCGGTTCATTGCCGATATATACATATGTTAGTCAGACGTTACAAATAGTTTCATTGATAGCTGTAATTGTAATACATACTTATTGTATATTTGTCTGTGTTACGTTCATCTATCTTGATCCTGCTATTTCCTGACTATCCTGTCCTGTCTTTGTGAGGCACGCCATCGCTGCAATCGCATTGGCTGCCTCATTCCAGTCTGTCTTGTTTTGGACGCTTGCTGTCGCTAAGTAGCCGCTAGCTAGCAAGTGTTCATTCTGTCTACCTGTCCTGATCTCCTCAGTTCTGGTTTATGCGCTCAGCGCTACTTTGCGCTGAGACGTTATAACGAAAGCATTGTTTGTGGCTGTCGGATCTGCACCGGCTCTGTGCGCCACAATCTCCTTTTGGAGTCAGTCCTCCCCTCCACTATACTAGGGATAGCCTGTTTCCTTGTGCTAGTGTGTGTACCTCCTCCACGTCAGCTCATGCGTTGCATGCTGACTGTGGAGAATACACCACCAAGCCTTACATTATGAAAACCCCATTACCAATCCCCATTGTGGGGGGGGATTCCCAGAAAGTATGACACTGTTAATTATGGTTCCTGTTCCTTTAAGAAATTTGAAGAACTTAACTCTGAAATAGAAAATGAGTTTTTCTCCGAATGTGCCAGGTTCCTGGCCAATCCCGATCTCCAAGCGACTCCTGTTTCAACCTGGGCACTCCAACTAAGTTATATTTTGTTTAAAGGGGAATTATTCCAGTGGGCATTTGATGTTCTCAATCATTCCGATTTGAAAGAGAGACCGCTGGAATTTCTAGCGTTTGTGATCCATAACTGGTTGCGCATAGATCCATTGCCTTTTCCTCTTAATGAACTCCTGGCAGCAGGCCAATCAGCTTCTCCTTCAATTGCTTGCAAAAATGTTCAGCAAGCAGAAAGTGTTACTGATAATTTTCCTGCAGCCTTGAATAAATCACCAAAAACAGCAGGGTCTAAGGCAAAACGCAAACGTTCTAAGAAACGTGTCCGATCTGCAGAGTCGTTATCCTCAGCGACTGAGACCTATAATGAGATTCTGCCATTAACAGATAATGAAATGCAATTGTCTTTCAGGGGAGTTAAATGGACTTATGAAACTACTAATGAACTTTCCTCCCTGGCTAGGGAAAATAAAGATTTTTGTTTAAAAGAATTATCTGAGTATGATTATGAGGAGATATTACAGAGTATTGAACAAATCAACTTATTTGTGAAGCAAGGAAAGTTTGCATACACTACAGTTCAGCACTTGCTACAGGTATTGGAGATTCTTAGGAATAAGGAATCTGCCAATCACCTGCTAATTAACCCAATATATGTCCCTGCTACAATCATATCTGCAAACCATGATCTGCCTGTTAAGTATGCTTGGAATCCTCCATTTGAGAAAGGAGAGATAAAAGCTCTGGTCAATGAATGGAAGAATGATTCAAGTTCATTTTGTCAATTTTACAGTGCAAAAAGTGAATTAGTATTGAATGCATGCATTAAGTCTGCCTATAACCTAATAAAAACTGGTGTGTGTGGGTATGACTTTGTGGCTCCATTGATTGATGTGTGGGAACTGATTTTGGATGATTTTTATGTGACTCCGAATTCGCAAATTTGGCGTTCTGACCCGCCTGCTTCAGCACCTTTGGCTGATTCAGCAGGTGATTCGGAGTTCTTTTTGTGTGAAATTGAAGTTCCTGCAATTCCACCCTGTACCATGGATAACTCAGTGTTACTTACCAGTAAAACAGAAGCCACTGATACATTCTTAACCTTGCCCTGCGCAAATTTCTCAGCAGAGAATCCAGAGGTCCTGCTGACTTCCGAGTCCAGCCTAGCCAGTACTCATGACTCTTTGTTCAGTGAAACAGACACCAGAAAAATCTTGCCTGCCTCTGCAAACACTTCTGCAGAAATTACCTGTGTTAATAAAGTTCAACTCCTGTCTGATCCAGCAGATGCCAATAGATGCACTACATCAGTTTCCGAGTTCCAGCAATCCTGTCTAGAAACCTCAGAACCCCAGCATCTGAATTTTCCAATTTTACAAATGAATGGTGATTCAGATGCGCAAACATTGTGTCTTGATCTTCCTGTTTCTACACCTCGCTCTAGTTTCGTGAATAGCTCAGAGCATCTGCTATGTGAACCTGAAATCGCAGAATTATTACCTTGTTCAGAAAATGTTCCAGTAAATTTGCCCTGTATCGTGAATAGCTCAGAGCATCTGCTATGTGAACCTGAAATCGCAGAATTATTACCTTGCTCAGAAAATGTTCCAGTAAATTTGCCCTGTACCGTGAATTGTGCAGTAGATCTCTCCAATGAAACTCAGGTCACAGAATCATTATGCTGTCCAGCAGGTGCTTCCATGGTTTTGCCCTGCAATATGGACTGTTCAGTGATCCTGTCCAGTGAAGCTGTGGTCGCAGAGTCTTATGCTTCACCCAGTACTTTGGATACTTCAAACCCTCTAGCAGAGGAGTCTGAGGCACTGCTTACCTCAGTTGGTGTTGCAGTAATATTCACTTGTCTAGCAGCTGTTTTGGAATTACAGTCTGCTCTAATAAAACTTGATGAATTTCTGCCCAGCAAAGCAGAAGCCATTGAAATATTGTCCTCGTCAGCAAGTGTGTTAGATACCTTGCCCTGTACACAGTCTGATTTAACCAATGTTGTTGAGTCCCTCTCCAGTGTTGTAACAGCCGAGGAACTCCAGCCCTGTCCTCTGAATGTTTCAGAAGCCTTGCCCTGTAACATGGATAATTCTGATTCTCTGGTCAAAATAATAGAAATCTCAGAATTTCAGTCCGGTCTGATGAGTGTTCCTGAAACCCAGCCCTGTATCCTGAAAGATTCTGGTTCTCTGGTCGCTGTGGCAGAGGTTCCAGAGTCCCCTTCCTGTCCAGGGAATTCCTCAGTTTTGCCTAGTCCAGTGGGGGCTGCTGCAATACTGACTTGTTCTGCAGCGCCTCATGAGCTCCAATCCAGTGTATTAGATGAGTCTCTGTCCAGTCCAGTGGTAGTTGTGGAGTCCCTATCTGGTTCAGTGCATACATCGGAAGATTTGTCCTGTCTTGTTAGTGCCCCTGAATCTGATTTGTTACTGACTTTGCTGGAATCAGCGACATCTAAGTCTGATCCTGCATTCTCGTGTAAAAGTCCAGTAGTTGCGAAGTCTAGTCATGATGATTTTTTTTTGGCCAGTCCTGGTTTTGGTCCTGTCTTGGCTGACCCTGAGGCTCACAGTTCCTTGACATGCCCAGAGGTTTCTCTTGTACCAGTGTGCCCAGATGTTCTTTGTGTGCCAGAATGCCCAAGTGTGTCTAAGGTGTTAGCGTGCTCTGATGCTTCCTTAGTGGGAACATGTTCTGATGTTGCCAGTCTGCCTGCATGCCCAGAGATTGTTCTGGTCCCTGAAAGCCCTGATCTTGATGTTTGTCCTTGTGGCCCTGACTCGGGAATTGCCCTAGGTTCCATAGGGGTTCTTGATAGTTCTCCATGTGAGCCTAAGGGGCGTTCTGACCTATGGGGATCTCTTTGGAGCTTCAAGGTGTTCTGGGAGGTCTCTGAGAAAACTTGTCCTGGTGCCTTGGACTGGTTCAACAGTGGGTTTTGTGTTGGTAAAGACAGTCCCGGTGGGCATTGCAAAGGCTTTGGCGTTTTTGAACGGTTCCTGGAAGGCGGTGGGTATCGCTCAGGGAGTTTCGGAGGGCTTTCTTCTGGAAATCATGGTTCTGATGGGTGTCACACTGGGGCTTGTAGTACTGATGGGCATGGTTCTGTAGGGTCTGGTTCTGATGGGTCCAGTCTTGTGGGGACTGATTCTGGAATTCGGTCTTGCCGGGCTGTCCCGGTCATCATGAATTATCAGTCAGACTGTTTTGTTGGGAATTTCAGTTTTGAAAAGCGTCTGGAATCCGCTTTTAAGGGCGGGGGTACTGTAATGATCGCTGCTGCAGCAGGCATTGCTGGAAGTAGTAGTGCTGCAGCTCAGGTAGTTCTGATCTCTTTTCATGCAAGCTGCATAGCTTTTTCTGCCTTTCCCTGCTGTCAGCTTGTGACTGATTATCATTCACCTGTGTGGGAATCTGCATGTCTGCTCCCATTGGATGACCTCAGTATAAAGATCTGCTTCCTGCAGGACTCCTCGGGTTTTCATAGCTTCAGTTTAAGCCTGTCTTGCTGTCGCTTCAGCCCCCGATCGTGTTTCTTGTTCTAAAGATACTTTGCTGGTTTTGCATCATATATTGGTTCATTGCCCATATATATGCATACCAGCACGTTTATTATTTTCCTTGTATTCGTGTTACGTTGATACATCAGTGTCGCTGATGTATACGTACACGAACTGTTTATATCCTGTGTGCAGTTAGTCAGCTTTCCAGCACGTTTTGGTAGTTTGCGCGTATCGTGAGCACCCGTGCTGAGCTAGTATCCTGCTCCTGGTCCTGTTCGTGGATTGCGTTCATCTCTGCGAGGAGATAACGAATCCTTCTGAATCCTGTCCTGTTACCGTTTGTGGATTGCGTTCATCTCTGCGAAGAGATAACGAATCCTTCTGAATCCTGTTCTGTTACTGTTTGTGGATTGCGTTCATCTCTGCGAAGAGATAACGAATCCTTCTGAATCCTGTTCTGTTACTGTTTGTGGATTGCGTTCATCTCTGCGAAGAGATAACGAATCCTTCTGAATCCTGTTCTGTTACCGTTTGTGGATTGCGTTCATCTCTGCGAAGAGATAGCGAATCCTTCTGAGTCCTGTTCCCTGTATTACTCCAGTCCTAGTCAGCGTTCCTGCTTATGTCATATATCGGTTCATTGCCGATATATACATATGTTAGCAGAGCCGGATTAAGGCTAAATGGGGCCCTAAGCAAGGTAACTGATTTGGGCCCCCCCATGATGTCGTAATAGAATCAGAAGATGCAGCTGCACAGCAACATGCCGCACACACCGGGGCAGCCGAGCTACTGGTTGCTATGGGCAACAGCCCACTTTCCTCTGTGGGTGCACAATGCAGGGAATAGCAGCGGCAAAATGCAAAGTGAGAGATGAATGACTGGGATATTTGCACTCAGGGGCTGTGAAGAGGGCGCAAGATATTACAGCAGCAGCACTTTCCCCCTCCTGCATCTCCAGTCTGGCAATAGCAGAAAGCTCTGGACACCGCCAAACCAGAAGCCATTCCCCAGACAGAATTACATAACCACCCCCACCATTGAACAACCGATTTCCTCCCAAACTAGACAGCCACCATGCAGCCTCCATCCCAGTGAATACGATAGACCAGCAGAGAAGGCAGCAGCAGCGGGGGAGAATAACAGCACCAGATGACTCACATTCACCTATTGCATAGCTCCCAACTGTCCCTCTTTTGGAGGGCCTGTCCCTCTTTGGGAGTCCTGTCCCTCTGTCCCTCTTTCCTCCTCATTTGTCCCTCTTTCAGGACTTTGTCACTCTTTCTATGTAATTATATATATTGCTCTACTAAAAAATGTATTTGATTGACTCTAAACTTTATTTCCATCCTTTAATTGATTCCTTACTAATTTTAAAATGTTAATATGAAGGAAAATGAACCAGGATAGAAAGGACCAGTGTGGTTTGAATTATAAAACATCATATTTTTCTTATGAAATGTTTATGGTATGTGTGACTAGGGGTGTGATAAGGGCGTGATCAGGGGTGTGGCAGGGGCATGGCTTAAGTGTCCCTCTTTACCATCTCAAAACGTTGGGAGGTATGCCTATTTGCGATCCAAGCAATAGAGGTACCGTCATCCGGAGCCCATCTATCTCCTGTAGAGTGCTGCCACTCTGTTACTACTACTACTACTACTTCCTACTTCCTGTCTGATCTGAGAATCAGGAAGTTCAGAGCGAGCGGCTGCACTGTAGAAGAGACAGATGGGTTTCAGATGACGGGATTTCTATCGCTTGGATCATGGATAGGTGAGTGAGCGTTTGCCATCTGCTGCTATCATTCTTGCTGCAGCTGTGGTTCTCTGTGGGAAGGGAGGGAGGAGTGGGCAGTGGCAGAGCGCACAGTAGCAGGAGGGGGACCTAGGAGAAGAGCCTGGCTCTGAAAACAATCAGCAGCGCACGACATCATTTGACAAGACAAGACAAATAACATTTATATCGCGCTTTTCTCCTGGCGTTACAACACAGGCACAAACAGAGAGGTGAGAGGAAGCAGGTAAAAAAAAAAAAAATGTAAACAATATTGCAGTTCTTTGCATTAGTTAGGATGTGCTAACACATTGTGGTGTAGTCTTTAAGTTTTGAGGACTCCACCCCAGCTTCACTCACTCCCCCTCCTCCACCCCAACCTTACTCACTCCCCCTCCTCCACTCCAACTTCACTCACTCCCCCTCCTCCACTCCCCCTCCTCCACCCCAACTTTACTCACTCCCCCTCCTCCACCCCAACCTTACTCACTTCCCCTCCTCCACTCCAACTTCACTCACTCCCCTGCACCCCTCCCCCTCTTCCACCCCAGCTGCACTCACTCCCGAACTTCACTCCCTCTCCCGTTTCAACTTTTACCGCCACAGTTTACTTTAAATAAAATTTCCCCACACAATAGTCATCATGTTGGACTATGCTGTACAGTGTACATCCTGTGACATGTATGCATGCCTTGATCAGGGGATTGAGGGTGTTTACTGTTGCCCTGGGTGTGTGCGTGTTGCTCAGTTAGAGGCGGAAGTCGCAGAGCTAAATAAGCATCTCGCAACACTGAGACGCATACACAACATGGAGATGAGCTTGGATCTCACGATCCAGACACTGGATGGAATCGGTGAAGATGAGGTGGGTGGAGTAAAGCCGGAGCAAGAAGCAGAGGTAGCCGCTAGTTGGGTCACAGTTAGAAGGGGTAGGGGAAAAAGTGGCAGGGAGGCTAGTCCCGAGTTGTCCCTCACTAATAAGTATGCTTGTTTGCGTAATATTGGGGAGGATGATTCAGGAGTAGCAATGCTGCAGCAGGATGTGCTCCTTAGCAACCAAGGGGCAGACTGCTGTAACGAGAAAGGGAATAGGAGTGCAGCTAAGGCTAGACAGGTACTGGTGGTAGGGGATTCAATTATTAGGCGCACAGATAGGGTAATCTGTCGAAAAAACCGTGAATGCCGTACAGTCTGTTGCCTCCCGGGTGCTCGGGTTCGGCATGTAGCGGAAATAATTGACAGATTATTGGGTGGGGCTGGGGAAGACCCAGCTGTCATGGTACACATTGGCACCAATGACAAAGTTAGTGGGAGATGGAAGGTCCTCAAAAATGATTTTCAGGTACTTGGAGATAAACTTAAAGCAAGGACCTCCAAGGTGGTGTTCTCTGAAATACTGCCAGTGCCACGCGCTACATCTGAGAGACAGAGGGAGCTTAGGGAGTTAAATAAGTGGCTGAGAAATTGGTGTAGGAAGGAAGGGTTTGGGTTCCTGGAGAACTGGGCAGACTTTGCAGTCGGCTACAGGTTCTACAGCAGGGATGGGCTGCACCTTAATGGGGAGGGTGCAGCTGCATTGGGGGAGAAGATGGCTAAACAGTTGGAGGAGATTTTAAACTAGGATCTGGGGAGAGGCGGAAGGATAAAGTCTCAATATGTAGACAAGATAAGGTAAAAAGACAGTGGGAGCCTAACATTATGGGGGGTGGAGAGGGGGGTGGGGACAGTGTAAAGATTAAGGAGGTTGGTAAAACTTCAAGTAGCCCATTTCGTGTAAACAAAATTGGTAAATGTGTTGGTAAAAATATAAAGTGCATGGTAACCAATGCTCGGAGCCTTGCAAATAAAATAGACGAACTAGAGTTCATTCTGAATGACAAAGGCTATGACATTGTGGGAATAACCGAGACATGGATGGATGAAAGCCATGACTGGATAGCTAATTTAAAAGGATACAATGTGCTTAGGAGGGATAGAACAGGGAAAAAAGGTGGAGGGGTGTAATGATCGCTGCTGCAGCAGCTATTACTGGAAGTAGTAGTGCTGCAGCTCAGGCAGTTCTGATCTATTTCCATGCAAGCTGCATAGCTTTGTCTGTCTTTCCCTGCTGTCAGCTTGTGACTGATTATCATTCACCTGTGTGGGAATCTGCATGTCTGCTCCCATTGGATGACCTCAGTATAAAGATCTGCTTCCTGCAGGGTTTCCTTGGGTTTTCATAGCTTCAGCTTAAGCCTGCCTTGCTGTCGCTTTAGCCCCCGATCGTGTTTCTTGTTATAAAGATACTTTGCTGGTCTTTGCATCATATATTGGTTCATTGCCAATATATATGCATACCAGCACGTTTATTATTTTACTTGTATTTGTGTTACGTTGATACATCAGTGTCGCTGATGTATACGTACACGAACTGTTTATATCCTGTGTGCAGTTAGTCAGCTTTCCAGCACGTTTTGGTAGGTTGCGCGTACCGTGACCACCCGTGCTGAGGTAGTTACCCTGCTCCTGGTTCTGTTTGTGGATTGCGTTCATCTCTGCGAAGAGATAACGAATCCTTCTGAATCCTGTTCTGTTACCGTTTGTGGATTGGGTTCATCTCTGCGAAGAGATAGCGAATCCTTCTGAGTCCTGTTCCCTGTATTACTCCATTCCTAGTCAGCGTTCCTGCTTATGTCATATATCGGTTCATTGCCGATATATACATATGTTAGTCAGACGTTACAAATAGTTTCATTGATAGCTGTAATTGTAATACGCTAGGAAAACATACTTATTGTATATTTATCTGTGTTACGTTCATCTATCTCGATCCTGCTATTTTCTGACTATCCTGTCCTGTCTTTGTGAGGCACGCCATCGCCGCATCGCATTGGCTGCCTCATTCCAGTCTGTCTGGTTTTGGACGCTTGCTGTCGCTAAGTAGCCGCTAGCTAGCAAGCGTTCATTCTGTCTACCTGTCCTGATCTCCTCAGTTCTGGTTTGTGCGCTCAGCGCTACTTTGCGCTGAGACGTTATAACGAAAGCATTGTTTGTGGCTGTCAGATCTGCACCGGCTCTGTGCGCCACAATCTCCTATTGGAGTCAGTCCTCCCCTCCACTATACTAGGGATAGCCTGTTTCCTGGTGCTAGTGTGTGTACCTCCTCCACGCCAGCTCATGCGTTGCATGCTGACTGTGGAGAATACACCACCAAGCCTTACATTATGAAAACCCCATTACCAATCCCCATTGTGGGGGGGATTCCCAGAAAGTATGACACTGTTAATTATGGTTCCTGTTCCTTTAAGAAATTTGAAGAACTTAGCTCTGAAACAGAAAATGAGATTTTCTCTGAATGTGCCAGGTTCCTGACCAATCCTGATCTCCAAGCGACTCCTGTTTCAACCTGGGCACTCCAACTAAGTTATATTTTGTTTAAAGGGGAATTATTCCAGTGGGCATTTGATGTTCTCAATCATTCCGATTTGAAAGAGAGACTGCTGGAATTTCTAGCGTTTGTGATCCATAACTGGTTGCGCATAGATCCATTGCCTTTTCCTCTTAATGAACTCCTGGCAGCAGGCCAATCAGCTGCTCCTTCAATTGCTTGCAAGAATGAGCAGCAAGCAGAAAGTGTTACTGATAATTTTCCTGCAGCTTTGAATAAATCACCAAAAACCGCAAGGTCAAAGGCAAAACGCAAACGTTCTAAGAAACGTGTCCAATCTGCAGAATCGTTATCCTTAGCGACTGAGACCTATAATGAGATTCTGCCATTAACAGATAATGAAATGCAATTGTCTTTCAGGGGAGTTAAATGGACTTATGAAACTACTAATGAACTTTCCTCCCTGGCTAGGGAAAATAAAGATTTTTGTTTAAAAGAATTATCTGAGTATGATTATGATGAGATATTACAGAGTATTGAACAAATCAACTTATTTGTGAACCAAGGGAAGTTTGCATACACTACAGTTCAACACTTGCTACAGGTATTGGAGATTCTTAAGAATAAGGAATCTGCCAATCACCTGCTAATTAACCCTATACATGTGCCTGCCACAATCATATCTGCAGACTGTGATCAGCCTAAATGTTTCGCTGTTAAGTATGCATGGGATCCTCCATTCGAGAGGGGAGAGATGGAAGCCCTGGTCTGTGAATGGAAGAATGATTTAAGTTCATTTTGTCAATTTTACAGTGCAAAAAGTGAAATGGTATTGAACGCATGCATTAAGTCAGCCTATAACCTAATAGAGGCTGGTGTGTGTAGGTATGACTGTGTGGCTCCCTTGATTGATGTGTGGGAACTGATTTTGGATGATTTTTATGTGACTCCGAATTCGCAAATTTGGCGTTCTGACCCGCCTGCTTCAGCACCTTTGGCTGATTCAGCAGGTGATTCGGAGCTCTTTTTGTGTGAAATTGAAGTTCCTGCAATTCCACCCTGTACCATGGATAACTCAGTGTTACTTCCCAGTAAAACAGAAGCCACTGATACATTCTTAACCTTGCCCTGCGCAAATTTCTCAGCAGAGAATCCAGAGGTCCTGCTGACTTCCGAGTCCAGCCTAGCCAGTACTCATGACTCTTTGTTTAGTGAAACAGACACCAGAAAAATCTTGCCTGTCTCTGCAAACACTTCTGCAGAAATTACCTGTGTTAATAAAGTTCAACTCCTGTCTGATCCAGCAGATGCCAATAGATGCACTACATCAGTTTCCGAGTCCCAGCAATCCTGTCTAGTAAACTCAGAACCCCAGCATCTGAATTTTCCAATTTTACAAATGAATGGTGATTCAGATGCGCAAACATTGTGTCTTGATCTTCCTGTTTCTACACCTCGCTCTAGTTTCGTGAATAGCTCAGAGCATCTGCTATGTGAACCTGAAATCGCAGAAGTATTACCTTGTTCAGAAAATGTTCCAATAAATTTGCCCTGTACCATGAATTGTGCAGTAGATCTCTCCAATGAAACTCAGGTCACAGAATCATTATGCTGTCCAGCAGGTGCTTCCATGGTTTTGCCCTGCAATATGGACTGTTCAGTGATCCTGTCCAGTGAAGCTGTGGTCGCAGAGTCTTATGCTTCACCCAGTACTTTGGATACTTTAAACCCTCTAGCAGAGGAGGCTGAAGCACTGCTTACCTCAGTTGGTGTTGCAGTAATATTCACTTGTCTAGCAGCTGTTTTGGAATTACAGTCTGCTCTAATAAAACTTGATGAATTTCTGCCCAGCAAAGCAGAAGCCATTGAAATATTGTCCTCGTCAGCAAGTGTGTCAGATACCTTGTCCTGTACACAGTCTGATTTAACCAATGTTGTTGAGTCCCTCTCCAGTGTTGTAACAGCCGAGGAACTCCAGCCCTGTCCTCTGAATGTTTCAGAAGTCTTGCCCTGTAACATGGATAATTCTGATTCTCTGGTCAAAATAATAGAAATCTCAGAATTTCAGTCCGGTCTGATGAGTGTTCCTGAAACCCAGCCCTGTATCCTGAAAGATTCTGGTTCTCTGGCCGCTGTGGCAGAGGTTCCAGAGTCCCCTTCCTGTCCAGGGAATTCCTCAGTTTTGCCTAGTCCAGTGGGGGCTGCTGCAATACTGACTTGTTCTGCAGCGCCTCATGAGCTCCAATCCAGTGTATTAAATGAGTCTCTGTCCAGTCCAGAGGTAGTTGTGGAGTCCCTGTCTGGTTCAGTGCATACATCAGAAGATTTGTCCTGTCTTGTTAGTGCCCCTGAATCTGATTTGTTACTGACTTTGCTGGAATCAGCGACATCTAAGTCTGATCCAGCATTCTCGTGTAAAAGTCCAGTAGTTGCGAAGTTTAGTCATGATGATTTTTTTTGGGCCAGTCCTGGTTTTGGTCCTGTCTTGGCTGACCCTGAGGCTCACAGTTCCTTGACATGCCCAGAGGTTTCTCTTGTGCCGGTGTTCCCAGATGTTCTTTGTGTGCCAGAATGCCCAAGTGTGTCTAAGGTGTTAGCGTGCTCTGATGCTTCCTTAGTGGGAACACGTTCTGATATTGCCAGTCTGCCTGCATGCCCAGAGATGGTTCTGGTCCCTGAAAGCCCTGATATTGATGTTTGTCCTTGTGGCCCTGACTCGGGAATTGCCCTAGGTTCCATAGGGGTTCTTGATGGTTCTCCATGTGAGCCTAAGGGGCATTCTGACCTATGGGGATCTCTTTGGAGCTTCAAGGTGTTCTGGGAGGTCTCTGAGAAAACTTGTCCTGGTGCCTTGGACTGGTTCAACAGTGGGTTTTGTGTTGGTAAAGACAGTACCGGTGGGCATTGCAAAGGCTTTGGCGTTTCTGAACGGTTCCTGGAAGGCGGTGGGTATCGCTCAGGGAGTTTCGGAGGGCTTTCTTCTGGAAATCATGGTTCTGATGGGTGTCACACTGGGGCTTGTAGTACTGATGGGCATGGTTCTGTAGGTTCTGGTTCTGATGGGTCCAGTCTTGTGGGGACTGATTCTGGAATTCGGTCTTGCCGGGCTGTCCCGGTCATCATGAATTATCGGTCAGACTGTTTTGTTGGGAATTTCAGTTTTGAAAAGCGTCTGGAATCCGCTTTTAAAGGCGGGGGTACTGTAATGATCGCTGCTGCAGCAGCTATTACTGGAAGTAGTAGTGCTGCAGCTCAGGCAGTTCTGATCTATTTCCATGCAAGCTGCATAGCTTTGTCTGTCTTTCCCTGCTGTCAGCTTGTGACTGATTATCATTCACCTGTGTGGGAATCTGCATGTCTGCTCCCATTGGATGACCTCAGTATAAAGATCTGCTTCCTGCAGGGTTTCCTTGGGTTTTCATAGCTTCAGCTTAAGCCTGCCTTGCTGTCGCTTTAGCCCCCGATCGTGTTTCTTGTTATAAAGATACTTTGCTGGTCTTTGCATCATATATTGGTTCATTGCCAATATATATGCATACCAGCACGTTTATTATTTTACTTGTATTTGTGTTACGTTGATACATCAGTGTCGCTGATGTATACGTACACAAACTGTTTATATCCTGTGTGCAGTTAGTCAGCTTTCCAGCACGTTTTGGTAGGTTGCGCGTACCGTGACCACCCGTGCTGAGGTAGTTACCCTGCTCCTGGTTCTGTTTGTGGATTGCGTTCATCTCTGCGAAGAGATAACGAATCCTTCTGAATCCTGTTCTGTTACCGTTTGTGGATTGCGTTCATCTCTGCGAAGAGATAGCGAATCCTTCTGAGTCCTGTTCCCTGTATTACTCCATTCCTAGTCAGCGTTCCTGCTTATGTCATATATCGGTTCATTGCCGATATATACATATGTTAGTCAGACGTTACAAATAGTTTCATTTATAGCTGTAATTGTAATACGCTAGGAAAACATACTTATTGTATATTTATCTGTGTTACGTTCATCTATCTCGATCCTGCTATTTTCTGACTATCCTGTCCTGTCTTTGTGAGGCACGCCATCGCCGCATCGCATTGGCTGCCTCATTCCAGTCTGTCTGGTTTTGGACGCTTGCTGTCGCTAAGTAGCCGCTAGCTAGCAAGCGTTCATTCTGTCTACCTGTCCTGATCTCCTCAGTTCTGGTTTGTGCGCTCAGCGCTACTTTGCGCTGAGACGTTATAACGAAAGCATTGTTTGTGGCTGTCAGATCTGCACCGGCTCTGTGCGCCACAATCTCCTATTGGAGTCAGTCCTCCCCTCCACTATACTAGGGATAGCCTGTTTCCTGGTGCTAGTGTGTGTACCTCCTCCACGCCAGCTCATGCGTTGCATGCTGACTGTGGAGAATACACCACCAAGCCTTACAAGGGGTTTGTCTCTTTGTTAAGAATTCTTTTACAGCTGTCCTCAACGATGAGATGGAGGAAGATTGCGAAGATGTGGAGTCCGTTTGGGTAAATATTCATGGTGGAAATAAAAGTTGCCAATTGCTTATTGGGGTATGCTACAGACCACCTCTTATTAATGAAGCTGCAGAACTGCGATTACTACAGCAGATTGAAAAAGCTGCAAGTAAAAATGAGGTCATAATTATGGGCGACTTCAACTTTCCAGACATTGACTGGGGTATTGAGGCTACCCATTCTGGTAAAAGCAGCAGATTTCTGGCAGCACTACAGGACAATTACTAGACTCAAATGGTAACGGAACCAACTAGGGGGAATGCGTTACTGGATCTGATCATTTC
Source organism: Hyperolius riggenbachi (assembly GCF_040937935.1). Classification (NCBI taxonomy): domain Eukaryota; kingdom Metazoa; phylum Chordata; class Amphibia; order Anura; family Hyperoliidae; genus Hyperolius; species Hyperolius riggenbachi. The sequence goes on along the minus strand of NC_090647.1, from coordinate 397,852,614 downwards.
TAATAGACCACATAATGTATCAAATGTGCAGGTTCAAGAACATTTGGGAAATAGTGATCACAACATGATAACGTTTGATCTGGTGACTGATAGGCCACAGGGCAGCGGGACCACTAAAACTATGAATTTTAGAAAAGCAAAGTTCAATCAGATTAGGCAGGCACTAAGTTTGGTGAACTGGGATAATGTACTACAAGGGAAGGACACTGAAGGGAAATGGCAAGCTTTTAAACGTATTCTCAATCAATATTGTAGTATGTATATCCCATATGGAAACAAAATGTCTAGGAATAAAAAAGGGAGCTGGGAAAAAAGGGCGCAGGCAGCTAGTGGACAAAAAGGGCGCCACCATTCACTCCCATAATAAATAACGTTTAATGGGCGCCGAGCAGGAAAAAAGGGCGCCGGAGCTAAATAAAGTTTACAAACGGCGCCCGGAGCTAAATAAAGTTTACAAACGGCGCCCGGAGCTGTTTAATGATTTATAACTGAGCTTGTGTTGATTTACGTTTATAAAATGCACCCGTGCCAAATAACGTTTATGAAAATACTAAATATATTTATCTTATTTAAATAATTAAAACATTATTTAAAGTTTTATCCCTTACTGTTTTTAAAACATTATTCACAAAATAAAGCGATCAGTACGTAATGTAAATTGCAATATATTTTTTTATTTAAAGTTTTATCCCTTACTGTTTTTAAAACATTATTCACAAAATAAAGCGATCAGTACGTAATGTAAATTGGAATATATTTTTTGGAGTCACAATTTGTAAAACATTATTATCCACATAATAAAAAACATTATTATTCACAAAATAAAGCGATCAGTACGTTACGTAAATTGCAAAATATTTTTTGCATCCATAATTAGTAAAACATTATTATCCACATAATAAAGGGGGGTCTTAGGTTTAGGCACCAACAGGGGGGGTCTTAGGTTTAGGCACTAACAGGGGGGTCTTAGGTTTAGGCACCACCAGGGGGGGTCTTAGGTTTAGGCACCAACAGGGGGGTCTTAGGTTTAGGCACCAACAGGGGGGTCTTAGGTTTAGGCACCAACAGGGGGGTCTTAGGTTTAGGCACCAACAGGGGGGTCTTAGGTTTAGGCACCAACAGGGGGGTCTTAGGTTTAGGCACCAACAGGGGGGTCTTAGGTTTAGGCACTACCAGGGGGGTCTTAGGTTTAGGCACCAACAGGGGGGTCTAGGGGTTAGGGGTAGGTACAGGGAGGGTTACTTAGGCACCAACGGGGGGGGGGGCTTAGGTTTAGGCACCAACAGGGGGGTCTTAGGTTTAGGCACCAACAGGGGGGTCTTAGGTTTAGGCACCAACAGGGGGGTCTAGGGGTTAGGGATAGGTACAGGGAGGGTTCTGTGTAAGAGTAGGCTTAGGTATAGTTTTAGTAAAATTTTAGTAATAATTACTAATGTTTTACAACACTTATTACGAACGTACTTATATTTATATCATCGTTATAAAGAATATTTTTAGATTTTATTATAAGAACAAACCATAAATGAAGGTTATTCACAATAATATACAATTATAACAATTAAACATATATTATTGTTTTTTTAATAAACGGAATTATAAGTTTAACTTTACAAATAGGGAAGATTAACGTTTTCACAATTTCCGATTTTATAAACATTATTTAATGATTTATAATTTTGTTTAACTTTATTTGTAAACGAAATATAGCACACTATTTTTATAAACCCTATTAATGATTAATTATTATTTAGAGTTTACACCCCGCGCCCTTTTTGTCCAGGCGCCCTTTTTGTACGTACGCATAAAAAAGGCCTCTATGGATGAATAGAAAGGTTAGGGATAAAATGAAGAGGAAAAAGAATGCCTATAAGGTCCTAAAACAGGAGGGGACTGAGGCTGCACTAAGCAATTATAAGGAGTGCAATAAAAATTGTAAAAAAGAAATTAGGCTGGCAAAGATCGAAGCTGAAAATCAAATCGCTAGGGATATCAAATCTAACCCAAAAAAGTTTTACAAGTACATCAACTCTAAAAAAAGAAAGGTTGACTGTATAGGAATCCTAAAGGATGAGGGTGGGAACTCAATGGTGGATGACCAAGGTAAGGCAGAGTTATTAAATGCTTTCTTTGCTTCTGTCTTCACAAAGGAAACAGCACTGTTGCAAATTACAGAGGCAGAAGAGTCTCAATCTTCTAACTGTAATATTAAATACTTAACGCAGGAAGAAGTAAAGGCAAGACTAAATAAATTAAAAATAGACAAGGCACCTGGCCCGGATGGCATGCATCCTCGGGTCCTAAGAGAATTAAGTTCAGTTATAGCTAAGCCCTTTTATCTTATCTTTTGTGACTCTCTTGCAACTAGCAGAGTCCCAGTGGATTGGCGTACAGCCCACGTTTTCCCATTATTTAAGAAGGGCAAAAAATCTGATCCAGGAAATTATAGACCTGTAAGCTTAACATCAGTTGTATGCAAACTATTTGAGGGGTTACTAAGAGATACTATACATGACTTCATAGTAGAAAATAATCTAATTTCTCAACATCAACATGGGTTTACTAAAGACAGGTCCTGTTTGACTAACATGCTCAGCTTTTATGAGGTAGTGAATGCTAATATGGATATTGGGAATGCTGTAGATGTGATATACTTGGACTTTGCAAAGGCCTTCGACACTGTTCCCCACAGAAGTCTGGTGCAAAAGTTGAGGATGCAAGGACTGGGGAAGAGTTTGTGTGCATGGATAGGGAACTGGCTAATGGACAGAAAACAAAGAGTTGTGGTCAATGGATCGTACTCAAAATGGGAGACTGTTAGCAGTGGGGTCCCACAGGGGTCTGTACTGGGTCCAGTGCTCTTCAATTTATTTATTAATGACCTAGTAGATGCAGTAGTGAGCAATGTTGCTATTTTTGCAGATGATACAAAATTGTGCAGAATCATCAACTCTCAGGAAGATAGTGTCATATTGCAACAGGATCTGGATAGGATGGCTATATGGGCACATACATGGCAGATGAAATTCAATGTTGACAAATGTAAAGTCATGCATTTTGGTCGTACCAATGGTCTAGCACCATACAAAATAAATGGGATACAGTTGGGAACATCAAACTTGGAGAAGGACTTAGGAGTACTCATCGACAACAAGTTAAATAATCGTACTCAATGCCAAGCCGCTGCAGCTAAAGCGAACAAAATTTTGGGATGCATTAAAAGGGAAATAAAAACTCGAGATGCTAGCATAATATTGCCCCTATTTAACTCTCTAGTAAGGCCACATCTGGAATATGGAATTCAGTTCTGGGCACCACATTACAAAAAAGATATTGAAGTTTTAGAGCAGGTGCAGAGACGAGCTACAAAATTGATATGTGGGATGGAAGGTCTCGCTTACCAAGAAAGGTTAGATAAACTGGGTTTATTTAGTCTAGAGAAAAGACGCCTTAGAGGAGATCTAATTAACATGTATAAATACATCAGAGGGCAATATAATAGCTTGGCGGATGAGCTTTTTGTCCCTAGGCCTTCTCTAGAGGACATGAGCTGCGCATGGAGGAAAAACGTTTTAGCCATTTATTTAGGAAAGGGTTCTTTACAGTAAGAGTGATTAAGATGTGGAATGCATTGCCACAGGAAGTCGTTATGGCAAACTCTATACCTGCATTTAAAGGGGGCTTAGATGCTTTCTTTGCGTTGAAAGACATCCATGGCTACAATTACTAGGTTATGCCTAATGATTTGATCCAGGGATTTTATCTGATTGCCATCTGGAGTCAGGAAGGAATTTTTCCCTTTTGGGGCTAATTGGACCATGCCTTGTGGGGGTTTTTTCGCCTTCCTCTGGATCAACAGGGGTATGTGGGGGACGGGTTGGAGTTGTACTTTGTACTGGTTGAACTCGATGGACGTATGTCTTTTTTCAACCAAAATAACTATGTAACTATGTAACTATGTAACTATGGACTCAAAGCTCCAGAGCTGCAGCCACTAGGACGCAACCTGTAGGCAGTAGCAGTGTTAGAGAGACTTGCCTAAGGTCTCCTACTGAATAGGTGCTGGCTTACTGAACAGGCAGAGCGGAGATTCGAACCCTGGTCTCCTGTGTCAGAGGCAGAGCCCTTAAAGGGACTCCGAGCAGTGCCTGTGGCTATCCCTTTAAGCATACCAACAACTAATTAATTACATCCTCACACCTACCAGCATGATGTTTGTAATTATATCCCCCTGGGTTCCTTATATTTCATTGCATTGTGCTGAATCGAGCTGCCGACTTTGGAGAAAAGTCGTCCTGTGTAATACAATGTAACTATGGAAAGATGCATATCATTTTAAAGATCTCTTTCTCCTCTTTCCAATGATATATAAACCGCCTCCCTATGCCTTTTAGTTTTCGCTATTTTCGCGATCGAATTTGCAGATTTCGATCGCAAAAATAGCGAAAACTAAAAAGCGTAGGGTGGTGGTTTATATATAATTGGAAAGAGGAGAAAGAGAGCTTTAAAATGATATGCATCTTCCATAGTTACTGCACTGCTCAGAGTCACTTTAACCATTATACCATCCAGCCACCGCTGACAGGATGGCGAGGGCTGGTTTATGTGCTGATGGGGCCCCTTTGACTCTGAATGGGGGCCCTAAGCAACTGCTTTTGTTGCCTGGTCGGTAATCCGGCCCTGTATGTTAGTCAGACGTTACAAATAGTTTCATTGATAGCTGTAATTGTAATACATACTTATTGTATATTTGTCTGTGTTACGTTCATCTATCTTGATCCTGCTATTTCCTGACTATCCTGTCCTGTCTTTGTGAGGCACGCCATCGCTGCAATCGCATTGGCTGCCTCATTCCAGTCTGTCTTGTTTTGGACGCTTGCTGTCGCTAAGTAGCCGCTAGCTAGCAAGTGTTCATTCTGTCTACCTGTCCTGATCTCCTCAGTTCTGGTTTATGCGCTCAGCGCTACTTTGCGCTGAGATGTTATAACGAAAGCATTGTTTGTGGCTGTCGGATCTGCACCGGCTCTGTGCGCCACAATCTCCTTTTGGAGTCAGTCCTCCCCTCCACTATACTAGGGATAGCCTGTTTCCTTGTGCTAGTGTGTGTACCTCCTCCACGTCAGCTCATGCGTTGCATGCTGACTGTGGAGAATACACCACCAAGCCTTACAATTAGATTGGCGGCAGATATCCCCACAAAATGCAATTAGATTGGCGGCAGATTTCCCCACAAAATGCATTCCCCCACCCCCCCCCAGGCAGCAAGCGGCAACACAACAACATATATAATACATAATTACAAATACACACATATACTTCAAACAATGCATGCTACAGCAGCAGCTTGCATGGGGTCGGGTCGCACTCACACCGTTCCTCCTCGGATGGCCTCCGGCTCCAGCCTCCAGGGAACGCTCCTCGCCTCCTCCTCCGCTCCAGGACACGCTCCCGCTCCAGTCCAGCCGGTCTGAGTTGAGGAGAGGCAGCCAGTCCACGGTCCGCCGCTCCCTTCCGTTGTGACGTCACTTCGGCTCCTCCTCCTCCTCCTCAATATGGCCGCCACAGATTGCCGCGGCTGCGCAGTCCGCATAGACGTGATTGTGGCTGAGCAGCTCTAGGGCCTCCTCCCTATGCGTCCGATGTATGCACGCGTATGGATGTGGCCGCAATCTGTGGCGGCCATATTGAGAGGGGAATGAGAACCCAACCCATTCGGAGGGGTCCGGACCTGACCGGAGCCGGTATTACTGCTGGTATTCAGCGCTGCGTAATATGTTGGCGCTTTATAAATACAATAAATAATAATAATACTGCGGGTGCCATGACGGAATGAACGGGAGGGCGCGGAAGGTGTCCTCCATGGATCTGGATTATGAAATGGTATTTAACTTTTTTCAAACTTGTGGCCTCGGAAGTCCTTATTTTATGTGCTGAGTGTGGGAAATCTGAAAAAAAAAATGGCGTAGGGTCCCCCCCTCCCGAGCCTCTGTAACCCCTTGTCCCCCATGCAGGCTGAGATAGCCAGAATGCGGAGCCCCGGCCGACTGGGGCTTCGCACCCTGAGCTATACCAGCCCGCATGGTCCATGGCATGGGGGTGGCTCTGGGGGGAGGGGCCGACAAGCCTCCCCCTCCCCCCTGGAGCCCTTGTCCAATCCATGGTCCTGGGGCTCTTCTCCACCTCCAGTGCCCCAGGAGGAGGTGGGAGCGATGACTCCCTGGGGGGGTTCATGGTGGCATCTGGGAGTCCCCTTTAAGAAGGGGACCCCAGATGCCCACCCCCTCCCAGGAGAAATGAGTATAGGGGTACAAAGTACCCCTTACCCATTTCCACAAAGGGTTAAATGAAATAAAAACACAACCACAAGAAAAGTATTTTAATAATCTTAATTAACCAGAAATACTTACCTGTACCTTTAAAAAAATGTTCCCACGCCCTAATCCTCGGTAAACGATCCAACGTATACAGTATCCTCCAATCTTGCGATCTTCAATTAAGTTGACTGAAGATCTCCCACGGCAATTAACTATACTATACCTTAGAATGCGTCCTGCCGACGCATAGCGCCGGCTCCTGCTGTCCTTCCCGCCTCCTCACCTGTCACCCTCACCTAGCCTGGCACCTGGTGCACCCATGGTGCACCAGGTGCCAGCCTAGGTGAGGGGTGACAGGTGCAGGCAGGTGGGGAGAGACATCGGGAGCCGGCGCTATACGTCTGCACAGGACGCATTCTAAGCTATAGTAACCGGCTCATCAATGAGCCGGTTCTTGTTGTATTGAATCGAATTAATCATTACCGAGGAAACTACATGTACAAAACTACGCATAAGCGTAAGCTACGCCTATTGTGTAAACTACATCTGCCAACTTAACTACGTTGGAGAGCATAATGTGCGAAGTACGCATAGTTTACGCCTAGCGACATGTGTCTACACGTTACTACGCAAGAAAAACTACACGTGCGAAGCTACGCATAATACGTATTAAGTTCACGTAGCAAACGTAGCTACAAAGTTCGGCAGAATAACTACGCGTATTTTACTACGCATAGTTTTGTACATACAAAAATACTTTTATTTTTACTTTACTTTATATTTAAAATCTTTAATTTTTTAAATTATTCATTTTTAATAGTTATACATTCTTACCCCTTGTAATGAATAGCAGAGATGCTGCCGCGCGGTCTGGCGGCGGGGCGGCTGTCTCCGCGTTCAGACCGGCGGTTTCCGCACAGCAACATGTGTCTGGTTTGCCTGGGCCTTCTAGTGCACACAGATGGAGAGCTGCGCGCGCGCCAGAAGACATGACCTTTATGCTAGCAGGAGAGGTATCAGCTGATCAGGACGATCAGCTGATCCCAGCGGAACTCCTGATTGGCTGAGTGGCTGGGGGCGGCGCTGCGGAGCGCTGTAGTATATATAGATCTTGCTTGTCAGTTGCTGGTTGTCTGCCGTTGCGAATACTTATGTGTGAGCACTCAGACCTCAGTCAGATCCTACAGTGTGTTAGAACCAGTTGGAACTGGGAATTCACACTTAGCCAGATTCCGCTCTTGATGTTTACTTTGTCATCACTGTGTTATACTTTAGATCAGTTCCAGGGTGCTGAGACCAAGGACCTCACATCCAAGCATAGGATTACTGTGTTACTACTGTGTTATACTTTAGACCAGGTACAGGGTGTTGAGACCAAGGACCTCACACCTAAGCATAGGATACTGTGTTATTCTTTAGACTAGTTCCTGGGTGTCGAGACCAAGGACCTCACACCTCAGACTACGATTGTGCTGGATATCTGTTATGACCTCTGGCTCTGTTGACCTCTCTCTTGCTTTCTGATTCGGTACCTCTGCCTGTCTACCAGTTGCCAACCTTGCCTGTACCCAGTTACCGAATCAGCATTCTGTCTCTCTACCTTATCTGCTCGTGTGTTGCCGACCTGGCCTGTCTGACCCTTCTGACTGTCACTCACCCCTCGAGTGATCAGTCTGTCTGTACTACCCGTGACACTAATCCACCAGGTGTCAGTTAGCTGCAAGGACCTCCTGCTCCTCAGAGAGTCCTTCCTGCAGTTCAGCCAGTGGCCTCTACTCCATAGGAGTCCACTGGCTGCAGTACAGTCTGATTCCCAATCCATCTGGGAATCCTTGGCTGAAGTACAGTCTGATTCCCAGTCCATCAGGGAATCACTGGCTGCAAGATTATCTCTATCTCCTCCTCTTAAAGAGATAGTTCCTGCACAGCCAGAGGCCACCTGCTCCTCAGGTGTATCTGTGTCTCTCGCTCCACGGGAGATAGCCTTACAGTTGCACCAAGCACTTACACTTCATTAGGTGTCCAGAGGTTAGTCATACTTGTATTATTGGTGATTCTGCAGATCATCCATAATCAGGTATATACATCTGTATTCTTGGTGATACTGCAGATCATCAATAATCAGATACTCTCTGTGTGCTGACACCGATCGTTACACCCCTCCTTTGCTTATCACTTTACCCCTTATTACAGATTTCTGAGAAATCTAGAGCCTTCATGACCCACAGTGACCTGCTCACCACCAAAGGATTCACCTAAATTGAATAAAAACTGATGCCCTCCTTGCTGTTGCACAGTGGTCCTCCTCGGGATCTTGCCGACAACCTCCTAAGAAACACAACTGATTTACCTGCAAATATGCCTTTGACAGATGTGGAAATATTACTATTTGGGAATTGGACACTTCTTTTGTGTGCCTCCTTATAGAGAATGGACGCTGATTAGTGCCTTCCCCATCTCTCTCTTTTTTTTTTATTTTTCAGACATATAAGTTTTATTTTTTTGATCCTTTATTTCTTGTTAAGGATTTTTTGATAGCTTCATGTGAGCCTGTAAATGATTATTGCGCACAAATATGTCCGTTTTCTCTTCCTGAAGATCAGGCGCGGAGCTAGGGGGGGGGTCGGAGTAGGACAGGTGCCCCGGGGCGCCGGGTCCCCGAGGGCGCCCAGCTGAGCTACAGGGTTTTTTTTTTTTTTGGGAGGGGGAGCAGCGCAGAGAAGAGGGAGAGCTGTGAGCAGCGGTGGAGAAGGGGGGCCATCTCCCCCCTCCTTCTCTCACCTTAGGTGCTCTCCCTCCCTCGCTGTCCCCTCCACAACTAATGTTCGTCCGGGTGGCTGGCAGCGGCGGGCGGGACTTACCTCCGTCTCGCTCCAGCGCGGGAAGTTCGGGTCCTGCAGCCGCTGCTCTGGTCTGGATTAGACCAGAGAGTAGCGGCAGATCCATCCGGCGCTGCGACGAGATGCAGGTAAGTCCCGCCCGCCGCTGCCAGCCACCCGGACGAACATTAGTTGTGGAGGGGACAGAGAGGGAGGGAGAGCACCTAAGGTGAGAGGAGGGGGGAGATGGCCCCCCTTCTCCACCGCTGCTTACAGCTCTCCCTCCACTGCGCTGCTCCCTTCATGCTGGGGGACACACCTGACTACCTATTCTGGGGACATATACCTCCTGACTACATGTACTGGGCGCATATATACCCCCTGACTACATATACTGGGGACATATACCTACTGCCTACATATACTGGGGACATATACCCCCTGCCTACATATACTGGGGACATATACCCCCTGCCTACATATACTGGGGACATATACCCCCTGCCTACATATACTGGGGACATATACCCCCTGCCTACATATACTGGGGACATATACCCCCTGACTACATATACTGGGCGCATATATACCCCCTGACTACATATACTGGGGACATATACCTACTGCCTACATATACTGGGGATATACCTACTGCCTACATATACTGGGGACATATACCCCCTGCCTACATATACTGGGGACATATACCCCCTGCCTACATATACTGGGGACATATACCCCCTGCCTACATATACTGGGGACATATACCCCCTGCCTACATATACTGGGGACATATACCCCCTGCCTACATATACTGGGGACATATACCCCCTGCCTACATATACTGGGAACATATACCCCCTGCCTACATATACTGGGGACATATACCCCCTGCCTACATATACTGGGGACATATACCCCCTGCCTACATATACTGGGGGTATATACCCCCTGCCTACATATACTGGGGGCATATACCCCCTGCCTACATATACTGGGGGCATATACCCCCTGCCTACATATACTGGGGGCATATACCCCCTGGCTACATATACTGGGCACATATACCCCCTGGCTACATATACTGGGGACATATACCCCCTGCCTACATATACTGGGGACATATACCCCCTGCCTACATATACTGGGGACATATACCCCCTGCCTACATATACTGGGGACATATACCCCCTGCCTACATATACTGGGGACATATACCCCCTGCCTACATATACTGGGGACATATACCCCCTGCCTACATATACTGGGGACATATACCCCCTGCCTACATATACTGGGGGTATATACCCCCTGCCTACATATACTGGGCGCATATACCCCCTGGCTACATATACTGGGCGCATATACCCCCTGCCTACATATACTGGGGACATATACCCCCTGCCTACATATACTGGGGACATATACCCCCTGCCTACATATACTGGGGACATATACCCCCTGCCTACATATAATGGGGACATATACCCCCTGCCTACATATAATGGGGACATATACCCCCTGCCTACATATACTGGGGACATATACCCCCTGCCTACATATACTGGGGACATATACCCCCTGCCTACATATACTGGGCGCATATACCCCCTGACTACATATACTGAGCGCATATACCCCCTGGCTACATATACTGGGTGCATATACCCCCTGGCTACATATACTGGGCGCATATACCCCCTGCCTACATATACTGGGGACATATACCCCCTGCCTACATATACTGGGGACATATACCCCCTGCCTACATATACTGGGGACATATACCCCCTGCCTACATATACTGGGGACATATACCCCTGCCTACATATACTGGGACATATACCCCCTGCCTACATATACTGGGCGTATATACCCCCCTGACTACATATACTGGGCGCATATACCCCCTGGCTACATATACTGGGGACATATACCCCCTGGCTACATATACTGGGGACATATACCCCCTGGCTACATATACTGGGGACATATACCCCCTGCCTACATATACTGAGGACATATACCCCCTGCCTACATATACTGGGCACATATACCCCCTGACTACACATACTGGACACATATACACCTGGCTACATATACTGGGCACATATACACCTGGCTACATATACTGGTCACATATACCCCTGGCTACCTGTTCTGTGGACATCTCTACCCCTGGCTACCTGTTCTGGGGACATCTATACTGCTGCCCACCTATTCTGGGGACACCTATAGACCTGGGGCTACCTATTTTTGGGGAACCACTGCTGTCGGATTGAGTGTATTTTGGGGAACTGCTGCCAGGTGAGAGGTGTCTACCATATTAAGGGGGCATTCTGCCTGTTTATGTGAAATGCTGTCTATTTATGTGCCTCATGACTGCTGAATTTGTCTTGTTGGGGGCCTCATGGTTACTGAATTTGTCTTGTTGGGGGCCTCATGATTTGTTGGGGGCCCTTAAGATCACTGAATTTGTCTTTTTGGGGGGCCTCAAGATCTCTGAATTTGTCTTGTTGGGGGCCTCATGATTTGTTGGGGGCCTCAAGATCACTGAATTTGTCTTGTTGGGGGCCTCATGATTGCTGAATTTGTCTTGTTGGGGGCCTCATGATTGCTAAATTTGTCTTGTTGGGGGCCTCATGATTGCTGAGTTGGTCATGGTGGGGGCCTCATGATTGCTGAATTTGTCTTGATGGGGGGGGGGGGGCTCATGATTGCTGAATTTGTCTTGGAACATGCTGGAAGGTAAATACTGAGGGAGAGTGGGTGAGCGTGAGCCTGCTAACTTCCTGTACATTTGGCTCCACCCATAACCACGCCCACATTTATTATATGGTCACGCCCCTTTTTTGGCGCGGCGCGCGGTCTTTGTCCCCGGGCGCTGAAAGCCCTAGCTATGCCTCTGCTGAAGATAGCCTGCTATTGCCCCTCTGTGTGCCTTATGTCCTATGTTTTATGTAATTAATATATCCCGATGTGATGTATAATATGTAATTTATACTTTGAATATTTAACCACTTCACCACTGAGGGGTTTTACCCCTTGAACACCAGAGCAATTTTCACCTTTCAGCGCTCCTTCCATTCATTCGTCTATAACTTTATTATTACTTATCGCAATGAAATGAACTATATCTTGTTTTTTTCGCCACCAATTAGGTTTTCTTTAGGTGGGACATTATGCCAAGAATTATTTTATTCTAAATGTGTTTTAATGGGAAAATAGGAAAAAATGTGGGAAAAAAATATTATTTTTCAGTTTTCGGCCATTATAGTTTTTAAATGATGCATGCTACTGTAATTAAAACCCATGAAATGTATTTGCCCATTTGTCCCGGTTATAAAACCATTTAAATTATGTCCCTATCACAATGTTTGGCGCCAATATTTTATTTGGAAATAAAGGTGCATTTTTTCAGTCTTGCGTCCATCCTTAATTACAAGCCCGTAGTTTATAAAGTAACAGTGTTATACCCTCTTGACATAAATATTTAAAAAGTTCAGTCCCTAAGGTAACTATTTATGTTTTTTTTTATTGTATTTTTTTCTTTTAAATTACAAAAAAAAATAAAAATTGGGGAGTGTGGGAGGTAATAAGTTAATATATTGTGTAAAAAAAGTTTTACTATTTGGCCACAAGATGGCCACAGTGTGTTTGTTTACATGCGACCTGTAAGCGTCCGGAAGGACGCTTACAGGAAGCAGTACGAGGCTGGGACAATCACAATGATCGCGCTGTTTCTCAAAGAAGCAGCAGATCATTGCGGGGGTGTGACGATTCCGCGTGCCCGCGATGGTCCGGGCACTTCCGGGTTGCGTTCCACACCGCCCTCGCCAGCGGCGGTGGGTGTACACATGCGTTCCAGAGGACGCATGGGTCGCACGCGTACGTCCATGCGTCAGACGCGTACGTCCATGCGTCAGACGCGTACGGACACGCGTACTATGCGCCCCGGCGGCAGGCGACCCGGAAGTGACGCGGCCGGAGGGTATATAGGCACTTCCGGTCCGCGGCCGCACGCCGGTTATAGCGTCTGCTTGCTGTGAGTAGGCTAGCTGGCAAGTTCCTGTGTTGATTCACTGTACGTTCTAGCGTTCTGACAGCAGTCTTAGCTGGGCATTGTGCTGTATCCATCACCAGCAATTCCGTGGGTGCCAGCTAACTTCTGTGTGCTTAGTCAGCCCTGTATATGATTATATGTGTATGACCTGGCTTGAAATTGACTACGCTCCTGCCTGATCCCCTAAACCAGTACCTGACTATATGTGTATGACCTGGCTTGAAATTGACTACGCTCCTGCCTGATCCCCTAAACCAGTACCTGACTATATGTGTATGACCCGGCTTGAATTCGACTACTCTCCTGTCTGATCCTCTAAACCAAGATCTGCTTATCTGTACATAGCCTGTCCATTCTCGGGTGTCCGCCCGGGGCAGTGCCCCATTTAGTCGGTGACGGCCCGGTCCCCCGACCGTTACATTATAACCGGCCACAAAGAAATTTACATATCATACCGGGCATGGAGGATTTGCAGCGGCAGATTGATCAATTGGCCGAAGCGGTCAAGGGGTTAGTTGACATGGTCACCCCCTTGGCGCAAGCGCAGGCTACCACCCAAGCCCAGGCGCAAGCCCAAGCGGCAGCCATGGCCGCAGTGCAGGCACAAGCTGCTGCCGCCCCTCTGGATATGGCCATTGATATGGAGGGTAATGCACCTCCTGCTCCGGCTCCTGCTCCCGCTCCTCCGCCTCCAGGCGAGCCGGTAGTCCCTGCGCCGGTAGAGCAACTTCCGGAGCCTAAGCTGCCCCTCCCAGAAAAGTTCTCTGGAGATCGGGGTTCCTTCAGTAATTTTATGAACTCCTGCCGCATGTATTTCTATGTGAGGCCCAGAGCCTCGGGGTCTGAGACGCAGAGGGTGGCCCTGGTGATCTCACTCTTACAGGGAGACCCGCAGGCCTGGGCATTTAGTCTCCCTCAGGGACATCCTGCCCTGTCCTCGGTAGAGGAGTTTTTTCAGGCCATGAGTGTGCTCTACTCTGACCCAGACGTTACTACTACAGCCTCCCATAAACTCCGAGGCCTTAGGCAGGGGAAGAATTCTGCGGAGATTTATGCTTCAGAGTTCAGGAGGTGGTCTGTGGTCTCCCGGTGGAACGATCCGGCTCTGTTAGACCAGTTCATACACGGGTTGACGGAGACAGTTAAGGATCATCTGGTCAATTATCCACCCCCAGTTACACTGGACGATGCCATCACCCTAGCCATCAGGGTTGATCGGCGGCTACGCCAAAGGTGGCTAGAGCGGAGTGGGGCTACCAGTGTGACTCCCCTGATGGTGGAGACAGGGACTCCTCCTGGCAGTTCAGAAGAACCAATGCAGATTGGCTTGTCCAAGCTCTCACCGGCAGAGAAATCACGGAGACGTGCCCAGGGCCTTTGCCTCTACTGTGGAGGAACGGGACATATGGTCCGAAACTGCCCAGAGAAGAAGTCGGGAAACTCCAATGCCTAGGTGGATCTGAGGAAGTTCATCTGGGCGGGCAGGTAATTCCTCCTAAAGGGCCACGATTTTTACTACCTTTCAGTCTAGAATGGCAGGATAAGGGGATGACGGGACAAGCTTTTGTGGATAGTGGGGCTGCAGGGAATTTCTTAGATGTGGAGTTGGCCAGGAAGTTAAACATTCCCTCGTTGCCTTTGAGTAAGCCCCTGCAAGTCACCGCCATTGACGACTCCCCGTTGCAATTACTGACCCCAGTAGCGGTAACCCCTGAGCTACATCTTAAAATTGGGGTCCTGCACTCAGAGAAGATCACATTCTTCCTGTTGAGTATGCCTTCTACCCCACTGGTATTGGGGTTGCCATGGCTAAGGCAGCACAACCCCATTCTGGATTGGCAGTCAGGGCAATTAGTGAGTTGGTCTGATTCATGTCACAAAAACTGTCTAGCGGCTCTGCCCGTCCTCAGCCTATAGACAGTTTGCAGATGTGTTCTCCCCGCGGGCGGCAGATGAACTGCCCCCACATCGGCCGTATGACTGTCCGATCGATCTGTTGCCAGGAGCAATGCCTCCACGGGGCCATCTGTACAGCTTGACGGGACCTGAGAGGGTGGCAATGCGGGAATACATACAGGAGAATTTGGGAAAAGGGTTCCTTCGACCTTCCACCTCTCCTGCGGGGGCGGGGTTCTTCTTTGTGGAGAAGAAGGACGGGGGTCTCCGACCCTGTATAGATTACAGGGGCCTGAACAGAATCACCGTAAAAAAACGCTATCCCTTACCCCTGATCGAGGACCTATTTGGGCAGATCTCGGGGGCTCGGGTGTTCACTAAATTAGACTTGCGGGGGGCCTATAACCTCATCAGAATTCGCCAGGGAGACGAATGGAAGACTGCCTTTAACACCCACGAGGGGCATTATGAGTATCTGGTGATGCCCTTCGGGCTTTGTAATGCCCCTGCAGTCTTCCAGGAGTTCGTAAATGATGTCTTCAGGGATTTTCTGGGGAGATTCGTCATAGTCTATCTGGATGACATTCTGATTTACTCCTCATCCCTCTCTGAGCATCGGAACCACGTCCGAGCAGTGCTGCAGAAATTGAGAGAGCACCAACTGTACGCCAAGCTCGAGAAATGTGCCTTTGAGGTATCCCAAGTACCCTTCCTGGGGTACATCATCTCCAGTTCGGGTCTAACCATGGACCCAGCTAAGGTCTCGGCAGTCCTCAACTGGCCCCAACCGACCAACTTGAGGGCCCTGCAAAGATTCCTGGGGTTCGCCAACTTTTACAGGAGATTTATCCAAGGATTTTCTCTCAAAGTGGCACCTCTCACAGACTTAACCAAGAAAGGAGCCGATCCTACTCGGTGGTCCACACAGGCCCAACTTGCTTTTAAGGCATTGAAAGAGGCTTTCTGCACTGCACCAGTCCTAGTGCACCCAGATGTTACACGGGCCTTCATAGTGGAGGTCGACGCATCCGAGCTGGGTGTTGGCGCGGTTCTCTCTCAATATGCTGGCACTCCCGAGAAATTGCACCCCTGTGCTTTCTTCTCAAGGAAGTTTTCTTCCGCTGAGCGGAACTACGATATCGGGAACAGGGAGTTGTTGGGGGTTAAGTGGGCTCTCGAAGAGTGGAGGCAGTGGCTAGAGGGGGCAGCGTATCCGGTCACGGTGTACACAGATCACAAGAATCTGGAGTACATCGAGTCAGCGAAGAGATTGAGCCCAAGACAGGCCCGGTGGGCGTTATTCTTTTCCAGATTTAAGTTCACCATCACATACAAACCAGGTTCGAAGAACGTGAAGGCAGATGCCTTGTCGCGTTACTTTAGTCCAGAGAATTCTGAGGGCCAGGTCCCCGAGCCTATAATCCCTGCTAACTGCATTTCAGCTGCTGTGACCGTTCCCCTCCTAGAGGAAGATTTCACGCGCCTTCTCTCTTCCTTTCAAGGTAATGCTCCTCCTGGGAAGCCGGTCGACCGCATCTATCTGCCGCCTCAGTGGAGATACAAGGTACTGCAGCAGTTCCATGACGACAAGGCCGCTGGCCATCCTGGACAGGCAAAGACCCAGGAACTTCTATCCCGTTGGGTTTGGTGGCCGTCCCTGTCTCGAGATGCGAAAGCATTCGTCAGTTCCTGCCCTATTTGTGCCCGTAGCAAAGTGTCTCGCACTGCACCTAGCGGTCATCTCCAGTCGCTACCGATCCCTTCCAAGCCTTGGACAGACATATCCATGGACTCTGTGGTGGAGTTACCTGCCTCAAAAGGATATACGGTCATCTGGGTAGTGGTTGACCGCTTTAGTAAGATGTCCCACTTCATTCCGTTGAATAAACTACCCTCTGCAAAAGAACTGGCTGATCTGTTCATTATTAACATCTTTCGCCTCCACGGGGCTCCCGAGAGAATTGTTTCAGATCGTGGTGTCCAGTTTGTCTCTCAGTTCTGGCGTTCGTTTTGTGCTCGCCTAGGTATCACGCTATCATTCTCCTCGGGGTTTCACCCTGAGACGAATGGCCAGACTGAGAGGGTAAACCAAATGTTGGAACAGTACCTGAGGTGCTATGTGGCAGGGAATCAGGAGGAATGGGCGTCTTACTTGCCCTTCGCGGAATTCGCGGTTAACAACGCCGTGAGTTCCTCTACGGGCTTGTCACCTTTTCAGGTGGTTACGGGCTTGAATCCCAAATTTTCTCCCCTGTCGGGCCCCCCTTCTAATTCTCCTATGGTGGAGGACTGGGTGAAACGGATGGCAGAGGTGTGGAACAAGGTCCGGGGAAACCTGGAAAAGGCCACTGGGAAACCGAAGTACTTTGCTGACAAGAGTAGGTCCCCAGAACCGGAATTCCGTCCAGGAGATCTGGTTTGGGTATCAACCAAGAACATCCCACTGAAGCAGCCAACCCCGAAGTTGGGTCCGCGGTTCATTGGACCATTCCCTATAACAAAGCAAATTAACAAAGTAGCCTACAAGGTCAAGCTACCGGGGTCCTTGAAGGTGGGAAATTCCTTTCATGTCTCCTTGCTTAAGTCAGCAAAGGATTTTCGAGCCTCCGCCACCCCCCCCCCCCGCCTCCGGTGGTAGTACAAGGGGAGACCGAGTTTGAAGTGGAGAAAATTTTGGACTCGAGGTGGGTTAGAAACTCCTTGCAGTATTTGATCGAGTGGAAGGGATACGGGCCTGAAGAACGGCGGTGGGTCCCGGCACGGCAGGTGCATGCCCAGGAACGTGCTCAGGAATTTCATACCAAATTTCCCAATAAACCGAGGTTAGAGTGCCCAGAGGCCACTCCTCAGGGGGGGGGTAATGTGACGATTCCGCGTGCCCGCGATGGTCCGGGCACTTCCGGGTTGCGTTCCACACCGCCCTCGCCAGCGGCGGTGGGTGTACGCATGCGTTCCAGAGGACGCATGGGTCGCACGCGTACGTCCATGCGTCAGACGCGTACGTCCATGCGTCAGACGCGTACGGACACGCGTACTAACTATGCGCCCCGGCGGCAGGCGACCCGGAAGTGACGCGGCCGGAGGGTATATAGGCACTTCCGGTCCGCGGCCGCACGCCGGTTATAGCGTCTGCTTGCTGTGAGTAGGCTAGCTGGCAAGTTCCTGTGTTGATTCACTGTACGTTCTAGCGTTCTGACAGCAGTCTTAGCTGGGCATTGTGCTGTATCCATCACCAGCAATTCCGTGGGTGCCAGCTAACTTCTGTGTGCTTAGTCAGCCCTGTATATGATTATATGTGTATGACCTGGCTTGAAATTGACTACGCTCCTGCCTGATCCCCTAAACCAGTACCTGACTATATGTGTATGACTTGGCTTGAAATTGACTACGCTCCTGCCTGATCCCCTAAACCAGTACCTGACTATATGTGTATGACCCGGCTTGAATTCGACTACTCTCCTGTCTGATCCTCTAAACCAAGATCTGCTTATCTGTACATAGCCTGTCCATTCTCGGGTGTCCGCCCGGGGCAGTGCCCCATTTAGTCGGTGACGGCCCGGTCCCCCGACCGTTACAGGGGGCTTAGATCAACGAACGGGAATGGATTTTCCCGTTCATTGATCTCCGGGCGAGCGGGCGGCGGCGTTAACGAGCGGCGGGAGCGCGCACACGAGCGGTGGGAGCGTGGACAGCGGCGATTTCTCCATCCCTGTTTTTTTAGGTGGGAAAAAAGGGACGGAGAAATCCGTACCGTGGGGGGTTAAGTGGTTAATATGCTGCGGAGAAACTTCTTTTCTGATCTGCCAGGCCACCATACGCTGGCTAGAGTCGGGCACCTACACAGGGTTTATGTGCACTTCCGCCCATACTGTATTGGATGTGATGAGCGCACTTCCGCCCACACTTCAGGGTTTTTGTTTACGTGCGTCCAAGCGAGATCTTCAGCGCTAGTGATGACGCAACCTTTTTTCCCCCTGCTCCCCAGCGCGAACTTCCTGCGGTTCCCTGACAGGAAGCGCAAGATTGTGTGCGCCCCTGTATGCAGCTATAGCCGCGCCCCCAGCCAATCAGATTACTCCAACATAGTATAAAGACGGGGAAACTACCCACAATCCCTAGCTCCTGACGAAGTGGTCCCATTGACCACACCACGCGTGTATCGATCCCATGCCTCCCTCCACCTGGATATATCACTGCTCCACCTCACCACGCTGACCCGGTGTAGTATTACAGCCCACTGTGGCACTTTTCTTTTTCCTTTGTTATGGTTGCTATATCATCCATATCCATGCGATTTGTTACCCACTGATGATGCTATGAGCATATACCCTTACACTCTAGCACTTTAATTGGTGTCACTTATATTGATCCATATGCATTGGCACTTATAGATTTGTTTGGGCACTAATTATCAGCACACCAGACTCGAGTCTCTATCATGTATCTGGGGCTCATTAAACCCCAGGTTATGTGGCGCAGCGCAGGTATTAACTTCATGTGAGATGAGGCGTGTTACTTAAGGGCTCTGCCTCTGACACAGGAGACCAGGGTTCAAATCTCAGCTCTTCCTGTTCAGTAAGCCAGTAATTCAGTAAGGAGCTCTTTGGGCAAGACTCCCGAACACTGCTACTGCCTACTGAGTGCGCTCTAGTGGCTGCCTCGCAAGCGCTTTGAGTCCGACTGTTACGCTTGGTGGTATATCCTCCACGGTCAGCACACAATGCAGATTCTGACATGAAGGAGGTACACACGCTAGCACAAGGAACCAGGATATCCCCAATTAAGTGGAGGAGAGAACTGACTCCAACAGGAGATGTGGCGCACAGAGCAGGGGTAGATCCGAACAGCCACAGTAGTGTAGTGGCTCAGCGCAAGGTAGCGCTGAGCGCATAAACCAGAACTCAGAAAATCAGGACAGGTAACAGAATGAACGTTTGCTTAACTAGGGATATGTGAGGGAGCAGGCTGGTGTTGTACTTTATACTGGTTGAACTCGATGGACGTATGTCTTTTTTCAACCAAAATAACTATGTAACTATATGTAACTAGTCACTGTTTAAGTGACAGCAAACGTCCAAGACAAGACAGACTGGAATGAGGCAGCCAATGCGATTGCAGCGGTGGCGTGCCTCACAAGGACAGGACAGAATAGTCAGGAAATAGAGTCAAAGAAGGCAGACGTAATCCACACAAATATACAGTAGGTATGATTTCCTAGTGTATTACGGGTTACAGCTATCAATGAACTACAAACGACTAACTAACATATGTATATATCGGCGATAAACCGATATATGACATAAGCAAGGAACACTGACTAAGAACTGGAGCAGGACTAGGAACAGGACTGAACTACTTAAGCACGGGTGATCACGATATGCGCAACCTACCAAAACGTGCTGGAACTAACTGACTGAACACGGGATATAAACAGTTCGAGTACGTATATATCAGCGACAATGATGTATCAACGTAACATGAATACAAAGAAAATAACAACCGTGCTAGTATGCGTATATATTGGCGATGAACCGATATATAACGCAAGACAAGCAAAGAGACAACTTCTGATAACAAGGAGCAGAACTAGGAGGACTCGCTGACCCCTTCGCAGGAGTCAGCGCAGTCCACACGGACTAGGAACGAGGTGGGGGCCGGACAGAGTAACAGACAGAATCTGAGACCATGATAGCCCATGGAGCACTGCAGGAAGCAGTCCTTTATACTGAGGTCATCCAATGGGAGCAGACATGCAGATTCCCACACAGGTGAATGGTAATCAATCACAGGCTGACAGCAGGAAAAGGCAGACAAAGCTATGCAGCCTGCAAGAAAGGGATTGCAGCCCCATTGCAGCAGACACTGTTTGTTTTCACAAAAGCATATTAAACTGTCATTAACTTCAGAGTGACTGCAGATGGAATCAGCAACTAGTTTGAGTGCAAACCAAACTATGCAAGCAAATGCATGTAATGACATCAGAACTGTTTGGGTTGCAATACCACTGCAGCCAGCAGTAAACGCTGCAGAAGCGATCGTGACACCGACAGGAGAAAATCGCTATACAAAAAATGGAATTATTATTATTACTTTAGGTCTGACATTATCAGGTGTCCTGACTCTGTTTCCCTTGTTGGGTTTTAAGTGTTTCTAATTTTGTTTTCATCTGTGGCACAATAACGATTGATTGTTTATACATTTGTAAATGGTTGTGCAGCGTATATGTACGGGTTGCTTATTCCACAAGGGGTACCATCTCTATGTGGACAACTCTACACACAAGTGTGACCCTCTATCAGCATTTAACCACTTAAGGACCACAGTCTTTTCGCCCCTTAAGGACCAGAGCCTTTTTCTCCATTCAGACCACTGCAGCTTTCACGGTTTATTGCTCGGTCATACAACCTACCACCTAAAGGAATTTTACCTCCTTTTCTTGTCACTAATATAGCTTTCTTTTGCTGCTATTTGATTGCTGCTGCGAGTTTTAGTTTTTATTATATTCATCAAAAAAGACATGAATTTTGGCAAAAAAATGACTTTTTTAACTTGCTGTGCTGACATTTTTCAAATAAAGTAAAATTTCCTATACATTTGAGCGCGAAAGTTATTCTGCTACATGTCTTTGATAAAAAAAAAAAAAACATTCAGTGTATATTTATTGGATTGGGTAAAAGTTATAGCGTTTACAAACTATGGTGCCAAAAGTGAATTTTCCCATTTTCAAGCATCTCTGACTTTTCTGCGCACCTGTCAGGTTTCATGAGGGGCTAAAATTCCAGGATAGTACAAATACCCCCCAAATGACCCCATTTTGGAAAGAAGACATCCCAAAGTATTCAGTGAGAGGCATGGTGAGTTCATAGAAGATTTTATTTTTTGTCACAAGTTAGCGGAAAATGACACTTTCTGACAAAAAAAAGAAAAAAAAAAGTTTCCATTTCTTCTAACTTGCGACAAAAAAAAAAAAGAAATCTGCCACGGACTCACTATGCTCCTCTCTGAATACCTTGAAGTGTCTACTTTCCAAAATGGGCTCATTTGTGGGGTGTGTTCACTGTCCTGGCATTTTGGGGGGTGCCTAATTGTAAGCACCCCTGTAAAGCCTAAAGATGCTCATTGGACTTTTGGCCCCTTAGCGCAGTTAGGCTGCAAAAAAGTGCCACACATGTGGTATTGCCGTACTCAGGAGAAGTAGTATAATGTGTTTTGGGGTGTATTTTTACACATACCCATGCTGGGTGGGAGAAATATCTCCGTAAATGACAATTGTTTTATTTTTTTTACACACAATTGTCTATTTATAGAGATATTTCTCCCACTCAGCATGGGTATGTGGAAAAATACACCCCAAAACACATTATACTACATCTCCTGAGTACGGCGATACCACATGTGTAGCACTTTTTTGCACCCTAACTGCGCTAAGGGGCCCAAAGTTCAATGAGTACCTTTAGGATTTCACAGGTCATTTTGAGAAATTTCGTTTCAAGACTACTCCTCACGGTTTAGGGCCCCTAAAATGCCAGGACAGTATAGGAACCCCACAAATTACCCCATTTTAGAAAGAAGACACCCCAAGGTATTCCGTTAGGAGGATGGTGAGTTCATAGAAGATTTTTTTTTTTTGTCACAAGTTAGCGGAAATTGATTTTAATTGTTTTTTTTTCACAAAGTGTCATTTTCCGCTAACTTGTGACAAAAAATAAAATCTTCTATGAACTCACCATACTCTTAACGGAATACCTTGGGGTGTCTTCTTTCTAAAATGGGATCATTTGTGGGGTTCCTATACTGCCCTGGCATTTTAGGGGCCCTAAACCGTGAGGAGTAGTCTTGAAACCAAATGTCGCAAAATGACCGGTGAAATCCTAAAGGTACTCATTGGACTTTGGGCCTCTTAGCGCACTTAGGGTGCAAAAAAGTGCCACACATGTGGTACTGCCGTACTCAGGAGAAGTAGTATAATGTGTTTTGGGGTGTATTTTTACACATACCCATGCTGGGTGGAAGAAATATCTCTGTAAATGACAATTGTTTGATTTTTTTTACACACAATTGTCCATTTACAGAGAGATTTCTCCCACCCAGCATGGGTATGTGTAAAAATACACCCCAAAACACAATATACTACTTCTTCTGAGTACGGCGATACCACATGTGTGACACTTTTTTGCAACCTAGGTGCGCTAAGGGGCCTAACGTCCTATTCACAGGTCGTTTTGAGGCATTTGGATTCTAGACTACTGCTCACGGTTTAGGGCCCCTAAAATGCCAGGGCAGTATAGGAACCCCACAAGTGACCCCATTTTAGAAAGAAAACACCCCAAGGTATTCTGTTAGGAGTATGGTGAGTTCATAGAAGATTTTTTTTTTGTCACAAGTTAGCGGAAAATGACACTTTGTGAAAAAAAAACCCAATACATATCAATTTCTGCTAACTTGTGACAAAAAATAAAATCTTCTATGAACTCATCATACACCTAACAGAATACCTTGGGGTGTCTTCTTTCTAAAATGGGGTCACTTGTGGGGTTCCTATACTGCCCTGGCATTTTAGGGGCCCTAAACCGTGAGGAGTAGTCTTGAACCCAAATGTCTCAAAATGACCTGTGAAATCCTAAAGGTACTCATTGGACTTTGGGCCCCTTAGCACAGTTAGGCTGCAAAAAAGTGTCACACATGTGGTATCGCCGTACTCAGAAGAAGTAGTATAATGTGTTTTGTGGTGTATTTTTACATATAACCATGCTGGGTGGGAGAAATATCTCTGTAAATGACACATTTTTGATTTTTTTTACACACAATTGTCCATTTACAGAGAGATTTCACCCACCCAGCATGGGTATGTGTAAAAATACACCACAAAACACATTATACTACTTCTCCTGAGTAGTGTTGGGCGAACAGTGTTCGCCACTGTTCGGGTTCTGCAGAACATCACCCTGTTCGGGTGATGTTCGAGATGAACACCTGATGGTGTTCGGCCAAACCGTTCGGGTTCGCCCGAACTACTAAATGCCTGGCCGAACAGGGCCGAACAGGGCCCCTGTTCGGCCGAACAGGGCCCTGTTCGGCCGAATACCGCCCCCCTATGGGGTCGCAGGCATAAGGGGGGAGCATGCCCCGATCGCGAGGGGGGGGGTCGGAAATTCCCCCACCCCCTCCGCTAGCGCTCCCCCCTCTGCCCGCTTCCCCATAAAAAAGTTGGCGTAAAGTTAAATATTACCGGTGGTGGCTGCTGCAGTGGCTGGCTGGCAGTGGTGTGAATGAGGAGGAGGAGTCCGAGTATGACGCGTTGAGGCCAGGCAGCGGGCGGTTCAGCGGTAGTACCCTTGTGGTACTTCCGCCCTTTCTCTGACCTCACGTCCTCTACGTGATGACGCATACGAGGGTAAGCGTCACGCGTACCATCGTATGCGTCATCACGTAGAGGACGTGAGGTCAGAGAAAGGGCGGAGGTACCACAAGGGTACTACCGCTGAACCGCCCGCTGCCTGGCCTCAACGCGTCATACTCGGACTCCTCCTCCTAGTCCTCACTCACACCACTGCCAGCCAGCCACTGCAGCAGCCACCACCGGTAATATTTAACTTTACGCCAACTTTTTTATGGGGAAGCGGGCAGAGGGGGGAGCGCTAGCGGAGGGGGTGGGGGGAATTTCCGACCCCCCCCGCGATCGGGGCATGCTCCCCCCTTATGCCTGCGACCCCATAGGGGGGCCGTATTGCGGCATGTTCGGGTCCCCATTGACTTGCATTGAGTTCGGGGTTCGGGCCGAACATGCCGAACATCTGGCCCATGTTCGGCCTGTTCGGCCCGAACCCGAACATCCAGGTGTTCGCCCATCACTACTCCTGAGTATGGCGATACCACATGTGTGACACTTTTTTGCAGCCTAGGTGCGCTAAGGGGCCCAACGTCCTATTCACAGGTCATTTTGAGGCATTTGTTTTCTAGACTACTCCTCACGGTTTAGGGCCCCTAAAATGCCAGGGCAGTATAGGAACCCCACAAGTGACCCCATTTTAGAAAGAAGACACCCCAAGGTATTCCGTTAGGGGTATGGTGAGTTCATAGAAGATTTTATTTTTTGTCACGAGTTAGTGAAAAATGACACTTTGTGAAAAAAACAATAAAAATCCAATTTCCGCTAACTTTTGACAAAAAATAAAATCGTCTATGAACTCATCATACACCTAACAGAATACCTTGGGGTGTCTTATTTCTAAAATGGGGTCACTTGTGGGGTTCCTATACTGCCCTGGCATTTTACGGGCCCAAAACTGTGAGTAGTCTGGAAACCAAATTTCTCAAAATGACTGTTCAGGGGTATAAGCATATGCAAATTTTGATGACAGGTGGTCCATGAGGGGGCAAATTTTGTGGAACCGGTCATAAGCAGGGTGGCCTCTTAGATGACAGGATGTTTTGGGCCTGATCTGATGGATAGGAGTGCTAGGGGGGTGACAGGAGGTGATTGATGGGTGTCTCAGGGGGCGGTTAGAGGGGAAAATAGATGCAATCAATGCACTGGGGAGGTGATCGGAAGAGGGTCTGAGGGGGATCTGAGGGTTTGGCCGAGTGATCAGGAGCCCACACAGGGCAAATTAGGGCCTGATCTGATGGGTAGGTGTGCTAGGGGGTGACAGGAGGTGATTGATGGGTGTCTCAAGGTGTGATTAGAGGGGGGAAATAGATGCAAGCAATGCACTAGCGAGGTGATCAGGGCTGGGGTCTGAGGACGTTCTGAGGTGTGGGCGGGTGATTGGGTGCCCGCAAGGGGCAGATTAGGGTCTAATCTGATGGGTAACCGTGACAGGTGGTGATAGGGGGTGATTGATGGGTAATTAGTGGGTGTTTAGAGGAGAGAAGAGATGTAAACACTGCACTTGGGAGGTGATCTGATGTCGGATCTGCGGGCGATCTATTGATGTGGGTGGGTGATCAGATTGCCCGCAAGGGGCAGGTTAGGGGCTGATTGATGGGTGGCAGTGACAGGGGGTGATTGATGGGTGGCAGTGACAGGGGGTGATTGATAGGTGATTGACAGGTGATCAGTGGGTTATTACAGGGAATAACAGATGTAAATATTGCACTGGCGAATTGATAAGGGGGGGTCTGAGGGCAATCTGAGCGTGTGGGCGGGTGATTGGGTGCCCGCAAGGGGCAGATTAGGGTCTAATCTGATGGGTAACAGTGACAGGTGGTGATAGGGGGTGATTGATGGGTGATTGATGGGTAATTAGTGGGTGTTTAGAGGAGAGAAGAGATGTAAACACTGCACTTGGGAGGTGATCTGATGTCGGATCTGCGGGCGATCTATTGGTGTGGGTGGGTGATCAGATTGCCCGCAAGGGGCAGGTTAGGGGCTGATTGATGGGTAGCAGTGACAGGGGGTGATTGACGGGTGATTGACGGGTGATTGACGGGTGATTGACAGGTGATTGACAGGTGATCAGGGGGGATAGATGCATACAGTACATGGGAGGGGGGGTCTTGAGAATCTGAGGGGTGGGGGGGTGATCAGGAGGGGGCAGTGGGCAGGGGGGGGGATAAAAAAAAATAGCGTTGACAGATAGTGACAGGGAGTGATTGATGGGTGATTAGGGGGGTGACTGGGTGCAAACAGTGGTCTGGGGGGTGGGCAGGGGGGGGGGGGGGTCTGAGGGGTGCTGTGGGTGATCAGGGGGCAGGGGGGGGGGGGGAAATCAGTGTGCTTGGGTGCAGACTAGGGTGGCTGCAGCCTGCCCTGGTGGTCCCTCGGACACTGGGACCACCAGGGCAGGAGGCAGCCAGTATAATAGGCTTTGTATACATTACAAAGCCTATTATACATATGTGCAGCGGCGATCCGGGTGCTAGTAACCCGCCGGCGCTTCCGAACGGCCGGCGGGTTACTACGAGCGGTGGGCGGAGCAAGTCCCCGGCGAATGATCGCGTCACGAATGACGCGATCGCCGCATAGCCACTCCCGCAGCCGCCCCCGCCGATGGGCGTATTGCGGTCGTTTAGGCCCGGACTTTGCCGCCGCCCATCGGCTGGTTAAAGTGAACCTTAAGTCAGAAAAAAAAATGAGTTTTACTCACCTGGGGCTTCTACCAGCCCCCTGCAGCAGTCCTGTGCCCTCGCAGCCACTCACTAATCCTCTGGTCTCCCACTGCCAGCTAGTTTCGTTTTTGCCGACAGGCCCGTCAGGACTGGCCACGCGTAGCTTTTTCCGCATTCCCGACAGTAATTAGCGCTATTGCGGGCCGCAACGCGTACAAAAATACGCGTTGTCGCATATCTATGCGTTCGTAATGCGGCAACACGTATTTTTGTACGCGTTGCGGCCCGCAATAGCGCTAATTGCAGTCGGGAATGCGATAAAAGCTATGCATGGCCAGTCCTGACGGGCCAGTCGGCAAAAACGAAACTAGCTCGCAGCGGGGGACCAGAGGATTAGTGAGTTGCTGCGAGGGCACAGGACTGCTGCAGGGGGCTGGTAGAAGCACCAGATGAGTAAAACTCATTTTTTTTTCTGGCTTAAAGCAGTAGGATCAGCCATACTATTCCAGGGAAAAAACATATATATAAGTAGATAAATACTTGATCTACTTACATAACACATGTATTGTACTGTCCACGTTTTGATTTCAGTGAATGTTATATAGTAAATGACGAGAATTCTGTTCCTGGTGGGGGCCATGTCTTTTGCCAACAGTAAAGGCTAACTCGTGATGTCATTTCTGCCCTTTACTTTTTTTCTTGTCTCCTCCAATCACTGAGTCACCTCAGCCTTGCTTGTAAATACAAGTGATTAGGGGATTAGGTTTCAGATAAGCAGCAGGCAGGAAAATAAAGGGAAGATGAGGAATATATTATAGATAAAAAGAACCTCCAGCATGCAATTCTTTGGCACCGACTACTAAAGAGCCAGTGCTCCTAAGGTATATGATAACTCCAAATCATAACAGCAGGAAAGTTTTGAATGCAGGATTAGCATCTTTATCACTTAATACACTCAGACCAGTTGCTGTTGAAATTTGATTTTTATGGTGACGATACCGCTTTAAGTGTCTCTTTAAAGATAGTCAGAATTCCCTGTTGTGGCACCGTGCAATCTAGTCACCATGTCTCCCCCCAACGGCTCACTAGTACCCGACTTGCACGGGGGGAGAGAGCTGCCTTGTGTAACGAAGACCTTCTTGCAGTGAAATGGAGGGATCAAGAGGGACATTTACCTTATGTCCAGCATTCAAACAGACACAACAGTCCAAATTGAACGGGCAACTGGAGTCATTTAAAAACCCCTTGTCGTCTACAATTATAACACTAACATGGGAGGGGTGGACTTCAAAGACCAGATGTTGGCTCCTTATTTAGTTTCTCGATGGACCAGACGCTGGTATAAGAAGGTGTGTATATTTAATTCAATTGGCAATGTACAATAGTTTTGTTCTCTACAGTAAGGCTGAGAGAACGGTTTCCTTCCTTCAATTTCAGGAAGAGATTGTTATATCCAGGAGGGGCTATGCCCCCTTGATGTAGTTAGCCGGCTACATGAAAGACACTATGCCTATGTCTTTCTGAGTATCCCATCTCAACGCACCCCAAGAAAAGCTTGTCGTGTCTGCAAGAAGGCTGGAATGAGGCGTAACACCACTGTTTACTGTCCCACCTGTTCTGACCAGCCTGCATAGGGGAACGTTTCGAGAAGTACCACTCACAGATACGCTATTAGAGTAGGGAACTCGAGACATAGCAGTAGGCACACAAGGGTGTCTCAGGGTTCTTTCACACTGGCGCGATGAGTTGCTGCAAATTGCCTAGTGAAAATCCCACTTTGCGGTATGGTATGCCGGAAGTGCTTACCTACATTACTGCGTGACTTCTGCGGCGATTTGCGGCAGCCCAGATGGCAATGCAAAGATTACTTATTACTTGTCCAAATGCCAGGCAGGGAATACCATGTACTGATGCTGTATTCCCTGAAGGTCTGTTTTTGGAAATGTGGTGCGGCGGGCGCGACCCACCAGATAAGTTAATATGCAGTGTGAAACCAGACATCAGGTTACGAGAGACCCTAATATACAGGGCTGTCAAAAACCTCTCCTTTCACTTGGAACAAAGCATAGTGTACTTCGCCACATCGTTGTGCGATTTGCGCTTTGCACACTGTCCCATTGGGAAGGAGAGGTTTGTTCTTTGAAGGCAAATAAAAAAACAAAAAAACAACAAAAAAAACAGGTGAGCAAAAAAGTTAAAAGTTCCAAATGTTAATGTTTGGTTTAAAAATGTTTAATAAAGTTTATCAAAGCTAATGTTAATGAATTTATTGCATTGCTGCTTGCTTGATTTTTGTTTGTTTTTTCTCTCTCTTTTTCCATCCATTACCCTTCCAGGTGGACCGACTAAGCAACCGATCAACCAACCAGTTGCAGCACTGATGGTGCATCCTGACAGAAGAATTGCGCATCTGTCCGATTACACACATGCATGCAGCGCTGCAGGACGAGATTTCTCATCCGCAGCAGTGTTGCCAAGCGTACGTAAAGACGGACTGTCAGTAAAAAAAACTCCTAAAAAAACACAGTCCGTACTGCCCTGCCTGAGCACTCATCCGTCCAAATACACATACACTCCTCTAATCTCTTTTGCGCATGCGCCTTGCGTCATGTGTGCTCTATTCTACTGCTCTGTACCCTGTAGTGCCCCCCAATCACTAACAGTGCCAGTCAGAGCATGCTGCTGGGACTTGCAGCTACCTCGTCCCCCCCAATCATCATCATCATCATCTAACAGTGCAAGAGCATGGCATGCTGGGACTTGTAGTGCTCACCATCATCTGACAGAGCATGTGTAACCTGTTTTGACTCTTGTTCCCTACCCGACTGAGAGGAATCCACCAGACACTGACTTATATGAGAATATTAAGATTTTTTTTGTGACCGAAACAAATGGTCAGAGTGGTAAGTATCCAACCCAAGAAATTAATTCCCAATATATCTATTTATTTTACACTACATATATCAACTTTATCTTCTTTTCTTCACAGCCAGTGCACCGGTAAAGCTGGAGAAGAAAGTTCAAGTTACATTTCTCTTACAAGTAAATGGTATATATTTGTTGTATCCTATTTCACATTCACTTACTATCATTCACTTCATATATACAATGGTATTATAACCTTTTCAGCTGTAGACTTGGATAGGGATAGGTCCAGTTCTAAACAGGCTCTGTCCCTTGCTACTAAGTCCAAGCTATATTGCTCAGCAAAACCCTTTTTATCTCTTGTTTATGGTATCCAAGTAACTTTCTCCCTTTGGAACTATGAAATATCTCACATTCCTTCTTTTACATCTGCATTCCTATTTTGGAGACTCTATGAGAATTATAGGCATGAAAATAAGAACTAACAAAAATAAACACAAAATAAATAAATACAATAATAAAATAATGAAATAAATAAATAAATTAGAGACCAATTATTTTAATGCTCAGGTGATTTCTTTCTTTTCTTAGATTCCACTTAAGATGGATTTCCAAAGAAAGGAGTATGATCACTGGGTTTTACACAAATAGTTGACTTCTTCTCTTTCTTAGCTGCAGTTCTCCATTCACTGTACTTCCTTCTCTTCAACAGGGTTTAAGGCGACTCATCTATGCAATCTCTCTTCTTCTCTTACAGGAGTTGCATTCTAACAGAGCATCTATACAAGTATATCAGCTTTACTGTCTGGCTAAAACGAGTATGCGATCAAGGGTATGGCACTGCAAAACAGGAAAAGTGTCCCAGAAACAAAACAACAGTTGGTGACTGAGCTACACATCAAATGGGGGTGGCAAGAAAGGCCATACATCTTCTGGCATCTTAGTTCAAGATTTACTGGGATATAACCTGGACACAGTCTTAGTCCCTCAGACATTGACGGAACACTGATATAATGTTTAATTAAACTGTTCAGCACTTCAAAAGGTTACTGTTTCCTTTAGTTTGTATTAGACAGGCAGATACCGGCAGGGGTGCTCAGGAGGACCCCGAATACGAAGTTTACCCGAAAATTCTGGCGATTTTTAAGGGTTCCCAAATGCGAACCTGAACCTGAAGATTTCAAAACAACCCGAATCCGAATGCGAAGTTTCCCGAATGTGCGCACTCGAATTTGGCCGGATGGCCGAATGGGTTCGGCTTCGGGATTCGGGGATGACGTCATTAGGCCAATCAGAAGTCCTCCAGCCGAGGACCTGGCAACCCTAGCAACCAATCAGAGGAGGGGAGCCTGGCCCTCCCCTCCTCAATATAAGGGGGCGGCCATCTTGCCGAGCCACGTACTTGTGTGACTGTGCCTGGTACTGAGAGATTCTCCAGTGCTGTGCTGTGTCTGAGCAAGTGCATTCCACTGCTAAACCCAGCGTTTTGCATCCTATTCACCTCCTGAACACATTGATTGTAGTCTTATATAGTTAGACAGTATTTTGATTGTTTTTAGTCAGCTAGTGTATAGTGTATACTGTGCTAGGCTAGTGTTAGTCTGTGTGCAGGCAGCGCAGCATGTACGCTGCCATGGGGAACAGGGTGGACTGTCCAACAGAGACATCAGGGTCAGCGTCCTCCTCCTCCTCCTCTTGCCCCTGAGCCTTTTCATCCTCTCTCCACCCTCGCACCACTGCTGCTGTGCTCCGATGTTCCCCCCCCCCCTTTATTTCTTTATGAATTTCTTTATGTATTTATTGTATTTATACGTGACTGCTCCTGCTGCTGCTGGCCTGCTGCATTTTTTTATTTCTTTATGAATTTATTGATGTATTTATTGTATTTATACGTGACTCCTCCTGCTGCTGCTGGCCTGCTGCATTTATTTATTTATGAATGTATTTATGTATTTATGTATTTATTGTATTTATACGTGACTCCTCCTCCTGCTGCTGCTGGCCTGCTGCATTTATTTATGATTTTATTTATGTATTTATAGTATTTATACGTGACTCCTCCTGCTGCTGCTGGCCTGCTGCATTTATTTACAGTGGCTTGCAAAAGTATTCGGCCCCCTTGAAGTTTTCCACATTTTGTCACATTACTGCCACAAACATGAATCAATTTTATTGGAATTTCACGTGAAAGACCAACACAAAGTGGTGTACACAAGAGAAGTGGAACGAAAATCATACATGATTCCAAACATTTTACAAAAATCAATAACTGCAAAGTGGGGTGTGCATAATTATTCAGCCCCCTTTGGTCTGAGTGCAGTCAGCTGCCCATAGACATTGCCTGATGAGTGCTAATGACTAAATAGAGTGCACCTGTGTGTAATCTAATGTCAGTACACATACAGCTGCTCTGTGATGGCCTCAGAGGTTGTCTAAGAGAATATTGGGAGCAACAACACCATGAAGTCCAAAAAACACACCAGACAGGTCAGGTATAAAGTTATTGAGAAATTTAAAGCAGTCTTAGGCTACAAAAAGATTTCCAAAGCCTTGAACATCCCATGGAGCACTGTTCAAGCGATCATTCAGAAATGGAAGGAGTATGGCACAACTGTAAACCTACCAAGACAAGGCCGTCCACCTAAACTCACAGGCCAAACAAGAAGAGCGCTGATCAGAAATACAGTCAAGAGGCCCATGGTGACTCTGGACGAGCTGCAGAGATCTACAGCTCAGTTGGGGGAATCTGTCCATAGGACAACTATTAGTCATGCACTGCACAAAGTTGGCCTTTATAGAAGAGTGGCAAGAAGAAAGCCATTGTGAACAGAAAAGCATAGGAAATCCCATTTGCAGTTTGCCACAAGCCATGTGGGGGACACAGCAAATGCAAACCGCTATATGTGACGGTAAACTAACACTGCACATCACTCAGAACACATCATCCCCACTGTTAAATATGGTGGTGGCAGCATCATGCTCTGGGGGTGCTTCTCTTCAGCAGGGACAGGGAAGCTGGTCAGAGTTGATGGGAGATGTATGAAGCCAAATACAGGGCAATCTTGGAAGAAAACCTCTTGGAGTCTGCAAAAAACTTGAGACTGGAGTGGAGGTTCACCTTCCAGTAGGACAACAACCCTAAACATAAAGCCAGGGCAACAATGGAATGGTTTAAAACAAAGCATGTCCATGTGTTAGAATGACCCAGTCAAAGTCCAGACCTAAATCCAATCTAGAATTTGTGGCAAGATCTGAAAACTGCTGTTCATAAACACTGTCCATCTAATCTGACTGAGCTGGAGCTGTTTTGCAAAGAAGAATGGTCAAGGATATCAGTCTCTAGATGTGCAAAGCTGGTAGAGACATACCCTAAAAGACTGGCAGCTGTAATTGCAGCAAAAGGTGGTTCTACAAAGTATTGACTCAGGGGGGCTGAATAATTACGCACACCCCCACTTTGCACTTATTGATTTATAAAAAATGTTTGGAATCATGTATGATTTTCGTTCCACTTCTCACGTGTACACCACTTTGTATTGGTCTTTCACATGGAATTCCAATAAAATTGATTCATGTTTGTGGCAGTAATGTGACAAAATGTGGAAAACTTCAAGGGGGATGAAAACTTTTGCAAGCCACTGTATTTATGAATTTATTTATGTATTTATTGTATTTATACGTGACTCCTCCTCCTCCTGCTGCTGCTGGCCTGCTGCATTTATTTATTTATGAATTTATTTATGTATTTATTGTATTTATACGTGACTCCTCCTGCTGCTGCTGCTGGCCTGCTGCATTTATTTATTTTTTAATGTATTTATGTATTTATACGTGACTCCTCCTCCTGCTGCTGCTGGCCTGCTGCATTTATTTATTTATTTATGAATTTCTTTATGTATTTATTGTATTTATACATGACTCCTCCTGCTGCTGCTTGCTGCTGCATTTATTTATTTATGAGTTTATTTATGTATTTATTGTATTTATACATGACTCCTCCTCCTGCTGCTGCTGTATGTATCCTCCTGTTGTCAGTGGTCCCACCGCCAGGGTCCACACAATACATTGCCTGCTGCCAGTACCACACATCACTCCTCCTCCTCCTGCTGCTGTATTTATCCTCTAGAGATGGGCCGAACAAACTGCTAATCATTTAATAATTGCCCGCCATAACAGGTTCTCGTTAAAGGATTTAAAGTTAATTCATTTCACATACACGGGACGAGCATGCCTGCCTGCTGTCCTCTTTGGATGTGTAGTGGTAGCCGTTTCTCAGGCTCCACACCGGATTCAAACCCTCATTCCCCGGCCATTACCCGGGGTCACAATGGCAGACTTGCCCTCCATAGGATTCTCGTGAAAGGAGTTCAAGTGGACTGCTAATCATGTAATATTTGCCTGCCATAACAGGTTCTCATTAAAGGATTTAAAGTTAATTCATTTCACATACACAGCAGGGCATCGAAAGTCCTCCTCCTGTATTGTTATTTTTGGTCACTACCTCGGGACGGGCAAGCCTGCCTGCTGCCCTCCTTGGATGTGTAGTGGTAGCCGTTTCTCAGGCTCCACACCGGATTCAAACCCTCATTCCCCGGCCATTACCCGGGGTCACAATGGCAGACTTGCCCTCCATAGGATTCTCGTGAAAGGAGTTCAAGTGGACTGCTAATCATGTAATAATTGCCTGCCATAACAGGTTCTCGTTAAAGGATTTAAAGTTAATTCATTTCACATACACAGCAGGGCCTCGAAAGTCCTCCTCCTGTATTGTTATTTTTGGTCACTACCTCGGGACGGGCAAGCCTGCCTGCTGCCCTCCTTGGATGTGTAGTGGTAGCCGTTTCTCAGGCTCCACACAGGATTCAAACCCTCATTCCCCGGCCATTACCCGGGGTCACAATAGCAGACTTGCCCTCCATAGGATTCTCATTGTAGCGGTACTGAACAAGTACACAGCAAGTAGAAAACGTAATTTAAAAAAAACAAAAACGTAAGCTTTTTAACAATGCCATGGAAAGTTGATAAGGCAGTCACACATTACCTGACATCACTGAGTGAGGAAGAGCAATCTCACCATGTTGCGCAGTAGTCCAGCATGGCCATCACTACACAAACAGCTGGTCGCGATGCGTTACTGTAATGATCTGCTCAGCTGCCTGTGCAGGCAGGCAGCTTTTTGACCATTGTTCAGGTCTGCATTCTGGAGGTCTCTGGAAGAGAGACCTTTTGTCAGTTTTTCAGCTTGCTGCTGCTGAAGAATTTGCATACGTTTGTCATGCAAATTGCCTAGCCACATCCCTTGTAGGCCTGCTCTATATATACCATGTGATATCACAGACCTTCGCTGGTCATAAGGATTCTTCCTGTGAAACACTCTGGAGAGTGTCAGCCTTGCTCATTGTTTGAATATTAGTTTAGAGTAATTCCTGGGACTGCACTCGGCAGGGTTCCCTAGTGCAGTTAGGATTGCATATCTGTTTTGTCTGTCTGTTGCGATTGTCCTGTCCCTGCGGTGGTCGACAGGAAGTCGTTCTGATCTTTGTTCTTGGAGTATAGCTGGAGCAGCGGTTGCTACCAGCTATCTCCTCTATCTGTCTTGCCTGGATTGCACTCGCCTAGCGCTAGTGCTGTGGATCCGTCTGATCTCCATCTCTCTGTCTCCCTGGATCGCACTGGCCTCTTTTCGCTAGTGCTGTGGATCCGTCTGATCTCCATCTCTCTGTCTCCCTGGATCGCACTGGCCTCTTTTCGCTAGTGCTGTGGATCCTATCTCTCGCCTGTTCCTGTTTTCGTGTGTCTGTCTTGTCTGCTACGAACGCTTGCTGGAGGCTCGGTGAGGTAACCGTTAAGCAAGCGCTCGCTTCTTCTGTTTCATGTTTGTCTGTTGGTGGTTAGGCGTGTTTGTCTCTATTCTGCTTATCACGTGGAGACGGCGCATAAACGCGTGCACTGTTGCGAATGAGTGCGGTGTTCGCGTTTAGCTAGCGTTTGTTGTTTTCCGTATCTCCTCATTGTATGATTTACTGTGCCTTTGCTACTCTCGTGCTCTGTCTTGCTGTAGCCTTGTGTCACGTCTGGCGATCGCACCTCTTGCGATCGCGTTCCTGCTTCATATCTGCTGTGGTGTGTGCACCGTCGCAGGTTGGTGACTAGTTTGGTGCACACACTTACAATCTGTCTCTGTGCTCATTCTCAATCGCCTCTCTTGGGATTGCGTTTCTTCCCTTCGTACAATTCCTGTCTGGCGTGTGTGGTAGGGCAGAGGAGCTGTTCCTCTGCACTCCACAGCTCCACCTGCCGACAGGAATTTCCCTCTACAGGTGCATTGCACCTTCTGCTGGGTTTTCTCAAATTACACGTCTTGTCAGTTACACTGTGAGTTTGGTGTGTCAGTGTGAAGCAGTACACTAATTACACTACCTGATTGATCTATACACATGCAAGATGTTTTAAACACTTGAGGACCGTGGGCTTTAACCCCCTTAAGGACCAGGCACTTTTTTTCCATTCAGACCACTGCAACTTTCACGGTTTATTGCTCACTCATACAACCTACCACCTAAATGAATTTTGGCTCCTTTTCTTGTCACTAATACAGCTTTCTTTTGGTGCTATTTGATTGCTGCTGCGATTTTTACTTTTTATTATATTCATCAAAAAAGACATGAATTTTGGCAAAAAAAATATTTTTTTTACTTTCTGTGCTGACATTTTCCAAATAAAGTAAAATTTCTGTATACATGCAGCGCGAAAAATGTGGACAAACATGTTTTTGATTAAAAAAAAACCCATTCAGCCTATATTTATTGGTTTGGGTAAAAGTTATAGCGTTTACAAACTATGGTGCAAAAAGTGAATTTTCCCATTTTCAAGCATCTGTGACTTTTCTGACCCCCTGTCATGTTTCATGAGGGGCTAGAATTCCAGGACAGTATAAATACCCCCCAAATGACCCCATTTTGGAAAGAAGACATCCCAAAGTATTCACTGAGAGGCATAGTGAGTTCATAGAAGATATTATTTTTTGTCACAAGTAAGCGGAAAATGACACTTTGTGACAAAAAAAAAAAAAGTTTCCATTTCTTCTAACTTGCGACAAAAAAAAAATGAAATCTGCCACGGACTCACCACGCCCCTCTTTGAATACCTTGAAGTGTCTACTTTCCAAAATGGGGTCATTTGTGGGGTGTGTTTACTGTCCTGACATTTTGGGGGGTGCTAAATTGTAAGCACCCCTGTAAAGCCTAAAGGTGCTCATTGGACTTTAGACCCCTTAGCGCAGTTAGGCTGCAAAAAAGTGCCACACATGTGGTATTGCCATACTCAAGAGAAGCACCCTAACTGCGCTAAGGGGCCCAAAGTCCAATGAGTACCTTTAGGATTTCACAGGTCATTTTGCGGCATTTGATTTCCAGACTACTCCTCACGGTTTAGGGCCCCTAAAATGCCAGGGCAGTATAGGAACCCCACTAATGACCCCATTTTAGAAAGAAGACACCCCAAGGTATTCTGTTAGGACTATGGTGAGTTCATAGAAGATTTTATTTTTTGTCACAAGTTAGCGGAAAGTTACACTTTGTGAAAAAAACAATACAAATCAATTTCCGCTAACTTGTGACAAAAAATAAAATCTTCTATGAACTCACCATACTCCTAACAGAGTACCTTGGTATGTCTTCTTTCTAAAATGGGGTCATTTGTGGGGTTCCTATACTGCCCTGGCATTTTAGAGGCCCTAAACCGTGAGGAGTAGTCTGGAAATCAAATGCCGCAAAATGACCTGTGAAATCCTAAAGGTACTCATTGGACTCTGGGCCCCTTAGCGCAGTTAGGGTGCAAAAAAGTGCCACACATGTGGTATCGCCATACTCGAGAGAAGTAGTACAATGTGTTTTGGGGTGTATTTTTACACATACCCATGCTGGGTGGGAGAAATATCTCTGTAAATGGACAATTGTGTGTGTAAAAAAATCAAAAGATTGTCATTTACAGAGGTATTTCTCCCACCCAGCATGGGTATGTGTAAAAATACACCCCAAAACACATTGTACTACTTCTCCCGAGTACGGCGATAGCACATGTGTGGCACTTTTTTGCACCCTAACTGCGCTAAGGGGCCCAGAGTCCAATGAGTACCTTTAGGCTTTACAGGGGTGCTCAAAATTTAGCACCCCGCCCACTTGCCAGGACAGTTAACAAACCCCACAAATGACCACATTTTGGAAAGAATACACAACAAGGTATTCCATGAGGGGAATGGTGAGGTCATTGAAAATTTTATTTTTTGTCACAAGTTAACGGAAAATGACACTTTGTTAAAAAAAAAAATTCTGCTAACTTGTGACAAAAAATAAAATCTTCTATGAACTCACCGTGCACCTCACATAATACTTTAGGGTGTCCTCTTTCCAAAATGGGGTCATTTGTGGAGTCTGTCCTGGCATTTTAAGGTCTCTGCAATCATTACATGTATGGCCAGTATGAGGAGTTTCTGCTATACGCCTTATATTGGGTATACGGGTAATGCACTCTGGGCTTGTAACGATTGTGGAATCGTCTCCGTGGTCAGCGCACCAGACGTGCGCTGACGCGGCGGATTTCCTCCATAAGCGTATAATTGAGGACACCCAGGCTAGGTGCTATGCACCCGCAGAGGGCAATTCCCACCGGCAGATGGCGCTGTGGAGTGCAGGCGAACACAGCTGCTGCACAGCCACAGATGCCAAAAGAGAATTGTACAGATCCAGGACAAGGTACAATCAGGCAGGGCTGGATAGCCCACAGGGAACAGAGCAAAGGGACAGAACCAATGTGTGCCCACCAAACTAGTCGCCACCCAGCAACGGCGAACACACAACGGCGGAAACGAAGTAGGAAATGCAATCGCAAGAATGGCGATTGCCAATAGCGACACAAGACTGAGCAGGACAGAGCACCAGGGTAGCAAAGGCACAGCAAATCATACAAAGAGAAAGATAAGGAAAATAATAAACGCTAGCTGAACGCGAACACCGCACTCATTCGCAACAGTGCACGCATTTGTGCGCGGTCTCCACGTGATAAGCACAATAGAGACAAGCACGCCTAACTAACCAAGACAAGACAGACACCACACAAATGCGCTTGCTACACGGTTGCCTTACCGCAGGCACCAGCAAGCGCACGCAAACAGACAGACAACGAGAATTGATCAAACAGGAACCACTGCTCTTACCGTCAGAGCCAGTGCGAACCAGGTATCAGAAAGATCCACTGCTCTTGCTGTCAGAGCAGTGTGATCCAAGCACACGACAAACAGAAGGAGTAACCAGCAGCGACCGCAGCCGAGGTTATCTCCAAGATCCAGACCAGAGGAATCCACTGCCACTAACGCTAGGGCAAGTGCGATTCAGACAGACAGAACAGAAGGATCCACAGCACTAGCGAAAGTGACTAGCGCGATCCAGGAAGACAGAACAGAAGGATCCACGGCACTAGCGCAAGGCGAGTGCGATCCAGGTACAGAGTAGCAGGACAGAAGGATCCACAGTACTAGTGAAAAGAGGCTAGCACGATACAGGGAAACAGAACAGCAGGATCCACAGTACTAGCGAAAAGAGGCTAGCACGATCCAGGGAAACAGATCAGAAGGGGCTACCAGCAACAACTGCTGTTCCAGTTAGCACCCAGACACACAGAACGGCTTCCTATCGACCACCGCTGGGACAAGACAGTCGCAACAGACGAACAAACAGATAAGCAATGCTGACGGCACTAAAGAAACTGCCTAGTGCAGTCCTCGGAATTACTCCAAGATAACTTCAACAAGAAGTAGCATGGCTGACACTCTCTAGGAGTGTTACTACAAACCCTGAAGGAATGACCAGCCAAGGACTGTGGGTAATCCCAACCTTTATACTGCCAGTCAGCACAGGAGGCAGGTAGGGGATTTGCATAACGAATGTATGCAAATTCCTCAGCAGTAAGCTGCAATACTGACAAAAAGTCTCTCTTAAAGAGACCTGCAGAATGCAGACCTGAACAGAGGTCAAAAAGCTGCCTGTCTGCACAGGCAGCTGAGCAGATTCTCACAGGGCTGAAAGGAAAAATGAACGGCAAACATACCTTGCTCCACATCAATGACAGATCTTCCTCCACATCAATGGCAGTGATAACCTCAGGAGAGAGACACCCCGTGCCACCCTGCACTCAGGGTGAGCCACCAACTTGTGTGACTGGGCCTCAGAACTTTAGTATACAGCATTATGCCTGTAGTATACAGCAATATGCCTGCCAATAGAGATGACTCTGTGTGGCATTAAAGCATCATCATAGGCCCAAAGTAAATCACATAAACCGGGGGTGTCCACACTCAAGGGAAATTCAAACATGCCGTCTTATATCGCCAACCCAGGACAGATCAGCAGTATCAAGCATGGAAACCGATCCTTCTTCCGACTTTTGTGCTTACCTGTTTTTTTTGGTTTTCAAGCTTACCTCTCCTCCCACTGGGACAAAGTGCGAAAGACCACTGAGTGTGTGCCTACTCCTGTGTCTGGAGTTCCCTAGGTTCTAATAGTCTACCTGCTCGTGGTACCTCTCAAAGCACTCCCCTATGCATAGGCCAGAATGGTCAGGACATTTGGGACAATAAAAACTGGTGTCATTCCTTCTTCTAGCACTGCTGCAGACACAACAACGTTTTCTTTGGATGCGTTGACCTGGGGCACTCGGAATCTGATAGGCGTAATGCCTTCCATGCAGTCGGCTAGTTGCATCTGGGGGGGGGGGGCTGGCACCTCCTGGATACAGGATGTTCAGAATGATCTGTTCCTGAAATTGAAGGAAAGATCCAGTTCTCCTAGCCTTACTGTGGAGAACAAAGCTGTTGTAAACTGCCAATTGAATCAGATAAAAAGACACTTTCTTATACCAGCGTCTTGTTTTCTGGGAAACTAAATAGGGCGCTAACCTCTGGTCATTAAAGTCCACCCCTCCCATGTTGACATTATATTCGTGGACAACAAGGGGCTTTTCAATGACCGCAGTTGCCCGTTGAATTTGGACTGTCGTGTCTGTGTGAATGGTGGACAGAAAGTAAACGTCCCTCTTGTCCCTCCATTTCACCGCAGGCAGGTCTTCAGTATGCAAGGTGGCCCTCTGCCCCCGTTCAAGGCCGCGCAGTGCCACAGCATCAGATTCCTTCTAACTTTAAGTGCTGATAGAGGGCCACACTTGTGTAATAGCTGTCCACATAAATATGGTACCCCTTCTGGAACAAGGGTGAAACCAAGTCCCACACAACCTTTCCACTGCTCCCCAGGCAGTCAGGGCATCCAACCGGCTCCAATTTTGAGTCTTTTCCCTCATAGACCCTAAAACGACATTTATAGCCTGTGGCCCTTTCACAGAGCTTATACGGTTTACCCCATACCGGGCGCGCTTGCTTGGGATGTACTGTTTGATGCCAAGGCGCCCGGTAAAGCGTAAGAGGGACTCGTCTACGCAGAGGTTCTGTTCAGGGATATAAGCATCTGCAAATGTTGATGACAGGTGGTCTATGAGGGGCCGAATTTTGTGGAGCCGGTCATAAGCAGGGTGGCCCTTTTCATGACAGGTTTTGTCGTCGTTGAAGTGCAGGAAGCGCAGGATGGACTCAAATCGTGTCCTGGACATGGCAGCAGGGTACAAGGGAACATGATGTACTGGGTTCGTAGACCAATACGACCGCAATACATTCTGTTTCATTAGTCCCATGTCACGATTGTGGAACTTTCTCCGTGATCAGCGCACAACGTGTGCGCTGACACGGCGGAAATCCTCCACAAGCGTATATTTGCAGGCACCCAGCAAAAGGTGCTACGCACCTGTAGAGGGAAATTCCTGTCGGCAGATGGCGCTGGGGAGTGCAGAGGAACCAATCCTCTGTACCTCCACAAGTGCCAGACAGGAATTGTACGAAGCGCAGAACGCAATCGCAAGAGAGGCGATTGCGAATGAGATTGAGCAAAGGGATAGGTTGTATGTGTGTGCGCAAATCCAGTCGCCACCCCGCGACCGCGCACACACACAACAGCAGATACGAAATAGGAACGCGATCGCGAGAGGTGCGATCGCCAGACGTGACACAAGGCAGAACAGAATAGAATACGAGGGTAGCAAAGGCACAGCAAATACAATAAGGAGATACGGAAAATAACAACCGCTAGCTAACCGCGAACACCGCACTCATTCGCAACAGTGCACACGGTTATGCGCGATCTCCACGTGATAAGCACAATAGAGACAAGCACGCCTAACTAACCATAAACAGACAAACATGAAACAGAGGACGCGAGCGCTTGCTTAACGGTTACCTCACCGAGCCTGCAGCAAGCGTAGCGGACAAGACAGACACACGAAAAACAGGAACTAGGCAGAAAGGATCCACCGCTCTTCCGCCAGAGCAAGTGTGATCCAAGCAGGAACACAGATCAGAAAGATCCACAGCCGCTAACGCTAGCGGCTAGTGCGATCTAAACAAGACAGAGCGATTCGCTATCAACCACCACTGGTGACAGCGCAATCACGACAGACAAGACAGAACAGAAGGATCCCCAGCGCTCGCAAAAAGTAGCTAGCGCGATCCCAGGAGACAGAACAGAAGGATCCCCAGCGCTAGCAAAAAGTAGCTAGCGCGATCCCAGAAGACAGAACAGAAGAGATAGCTGGTAGCAACCGCTGCACCAGCTATACTCCAAGAACAGAGATCAGAACCATTTCCTGTCAACCACCATAGGGACAGGACAATGGCAAACAGGCAAGACAAGACAGAACAGGCAATACAGATAATACAACCTGACTGGGCTAGAAGGGGAGCCTAAAGCAACCCCCAGGAATTAACTATACTAGATAGCAATGGCTGACACTCCAGCAGTGTCCATCAGGAACAGAGCATAGAAGGGAAATGTCCAGCAAAGCATTCTGGGAAACAAAGCTCTTATAGTGCCAGTCATCAAAGAAGGCAGGTAGGGGATTTGCATAACGAATGTATGCAAATTCCCCAGCAAGAGAACAGACCAGAAACTTGCAATGGAAAGACAGG
Organism: Hyperolius riggenbachi; assembly: GCF_040937935.1. Classification (NCBI taxonomy): domain Eukaryota; kingdom Metazoa; phylum Chordata; class Amphibia; order Anura; family Hyperoliidae; genus Hyperolius; species Hyperolius riggenbachi. Next base: position 397,809,546 of record NC_090647.1, on the reverse strand, counting down.
TCTCTGTTCCAGAGACCTGCAGCCCACAGACTAGAGGAATGGACAAACAGCTGTCTGCCTGTGCAGCCAGCTGAGCGGATCATCACAGTACCTCCCCTTCTAGGGATGGATTCCAGACATCCCTCAAAACTGGTATCATCACAAAACTCTAACTGAAGACTCATGAAGGTCAGGACAGCCCGACAAGACCCAATTCCAGAGTCAGTCCATCCGAAACCGACCTCATCAGAAGCAGAAGCCACCGAAACATGCCCATCAGCACTGCAAGTCTCAGCGTAACACCCATCAGGACTGTGGACACCAGAGAAGAAGCCATCGACACCCTCCAGACAATACCCACCACCTTCCAAGGAGCGTCCAAGAATACCAAACCTGCCGCAATACCTGTTCGAAGTGTCCCTTACAACACCAAAGCCATTTCTGATCGTATTCAGGGCACCAAGCAAAACCTTTCCCGGAATCTCCCAGAACGCCTTGAAGCTCCGCAGAGATCCCAAGAAGCCAGAACGCTCACCAGGCTCACATGGAGGACCACCAAGAACCCCTATGGAACCTATGATCATTCCAGACTCAAAATTAGCAGGACACCCATCAAGATCAGGACTTTCAGGGACCACTTCTGGGCATGCAAGCAGGCAGTCTATATCAGAACATGTCTCCACTGAGGAAGCATCTGAGTACGCTGGTAACCGAGGCACACTTGGACTTTCTGGGTCACAGAGCACATCGGGGTACACTAGTACAGGAGAAACCTCAGGACATGTCGGGGAACTGCCAACCTCAGAGTCCGACACGACAAGACCAAAACCAGTACCGGGCAGAAAATCATCACGAGTAAAGATCACAGGTACTGGTCTTTCAAAAGAAGATTCGGACTCAAATTCAGAATTTTCTGTAACTGTAATATCAACATTGACTACACATGAATGAAGCTCCACAAGAGCTGCAAAAGTAGTCAGCAAGGCAGCAATGCCTACTGAAGTGGGCAACACCTCAGAAGGACCTGGGGGGCAGGAGACATCTCCTACAAGTTCTGCACCCTTTGGGAGGAACTCGGAGACCTTTAGATCATCAAACAAGACCTCTGGAACATCATTTTTCAAGTTGTCTAAGAAGGATTCTGTACAGGGCAGGGCAAAACTGGAACTTTATTTTGAGAACAGGGCAGATGTCCCAGGGAAGGTTCCACCATAAACTGAGACTGAATTTCATCATCATGAGTGGAACGTACAGGAATATTCACTGGACCACACACTGACTCCCTAACTTTAATCTCGCTGCACCCAGAACTCTGCGTAGTAGTCAAACTAGCTTGCAATTCCAAAACTGCAGAAAGACAGGTAAAAATAGCAGCAATACCTAGACGAGCCTCTAGGGGCAGGGAAGGAGATATTGTACAAGGCAATATTGACTCATCCAGAGTACTGGGTGGAGAGTCAATACTTTCTTCAGAATCAGACTCGCAAATGTCAATGCAAGTGGACATCATGCCTTCATTCATGGTACAGGGCAGGTTCAGAGAAAGCTTCTCTGGACAAGGCAAAGAAGCTTCAGCATCAGATTCACAAAACCGAAGCGCTGTCTCACTCTTAGATTCGGCTAACAATGTCGAATCCGAGGAGTCAGAACGCAAAATTTGCGGATGCAAGATCGCTTTAGGTTGCGAAACTGACGCTTCCATATCGCAAACCTCCGCGATCTGCGGAGCAGACTGCAAGGCATCTAGGACAGAAACACTGGAGCAACTGTCATCAGGCAACAGGCCTGCACAGGTGCGAACAGAATAAGACATAGATTCATTTGCAAAAGAAATGGCGACATCAACAGGATAAACTTTATTAGGCATAAAAATTTTACTTTTGACGCTACATAGTCGAGAAATTTTCCCCAGAGCAGGGTCACAGACAGAAGATCTCAAAGATCTGTTTCTAACTGACAAAGGATCCCACACATCCTTGAGGAAACCGGCAGACTCATGCCGATCACAATCTGCAGGAACATCAGAGAAACAGGCATCAGATCGCACAGATTCAAACTGCACACTGTCAGGAGAGAATCCTTCGGGATTCGCACAGGAACATACCACAGCGGCACACTCATTCATTTCAGATTGCACAAAGTCAAGACTCTGATGCTTTACCCCAGAAAGGCAGGAACAATCATCCGACAAAGATGTCTCTTTATTGGAATCAATTGGTTGGTGTGTGTGCAACTCATCCAAAATCGTTTGCCATACATAGATCACCAGATCCACATCATCCTTGTCACATTCAACGGAATCAATCAGAAGGTACATAGAATCGAGACAAGCATTCAAGACATCTTCGCTTTTTGCGATGTAAAAATCGCAAAAGGCTTTCCAATCAAAATCAAATTCTTCCAGCAAGGCCCCAATATCCCAGGAAGCAAATGGGGGTTCAAACAGGCCAGTATCCAAATAATCTCCATAGGGGTGGAGTTCAGGAACAAGAACAGATTTTTTAACTGCTTTAATGTAGTGTGCGATCCTACCTATAGCAGGATCCACATAAGCTTTGGATTGGGGCAAAAACCCTGGAAACTGATCAGCAGATGCATTATAAACATCATTATCATACTGCATGGTTTTGCCCATTTCAGACTTGACAGAAATAACCTCTTTATTTGTGGTTGCTAGGGGCAACGGATCTTTCCGCTGGGAAGCCTTCCTAGATCTTTTACGTTTAGACTTAGAGGCTTTGGATGGCTGCTTTGTGGATGAAAGAGTAGATGGAACAGCTGATTGAGCTGCTGACAACAACTCATTAAGGGGGTATGGTAATTGAGGTAATCTCAGCCAATTGTGAATTAAAAAGGCCAAGAATTCCAGGGGTCTTTGACTCAGGGTGGTATGATTTAACACATCATAACCCCACATTAACATTTCGCCCCCCAACAGAATGTAGACCATTTGGGGGGCCCAGGTAGACACTGGGGTGCATTGGAATTCAGGGTTCGCTAACAGTTTCATACACTCAGACAAAAATTCGTCTGCTGATTCAGGTTCAAGTTTTTTAAATCTCTTACAGGTACAAGAGCCATATTCGACAAAATCGTACAAATCGGAAATTCCGTCTACACTGGGGTTTTGGGTATGGCTGGACATTCTGTCACGATTGTGGAACTTTCTCCGTGATCAGCGCACAACGCGTGCGCTGACACGGCGGAAATCCTCCACAAGCGTATATTTGCAGGCACCCAGCAAAAGGTGCTACGCACCTGTAGAGGGAAATTCCTGTCGGCAGATGGCGCTGGGGAGTGCAGAGGAACCAATCCTCTGTACCTCCACAAGTGCCAGACAGGAATTGTACAAAGCGCAGAACGCAATCGCAAGAGAGGCGATTGCGAATGAGATTGAGCAAAGGGATAGGTTGTATGTGTGTGCGCCAATCCAGTCGCCACCCCGCGACCGCGCACACACAACAGCAGATACGAAATAGGAACACGATCGCGAGAGGTGCGATCGCCAGACGTGACACAAGGCAGAACAGAATAGAATACGAGGGTAGCAAAGGCACAGCAAATACAATAAGGAGATACGGAAAATAACAACCGCTAGCTAACCGCGAACACTGCACTCATTCGCAACAGTGCACGCGGTTATGCGCGATCTCCACGTGATAAGCACAATAGAGACAAGCACGCCTAACTAACCATAAACAGACAAACATGAAACAGAGGACGCAAGCGCTTGCTTAACGGTTACCTCACCGAGCCTGCAGCAAGCGTAGCGGACAAGACAGACACACGAAAAACAGGAACTAGGCAGAAAGGATCCACCGCTCTTCCGCCAGAGCAAGTGTGATCCAAGCAGAAACACAGATCAGAGAGATCCACATCCGCTAACGCTAGCGGCTAGTGCGATCTAAACAAGACAGAGCGATTCGCTATCAACCGCCACTGGTGACAGCGCAATCACGACAGACAAGACAGAACAGAAGGATCCCCAGCGCTCGCAAAAAGTAGCTAGCGTGATCCCAGGAGACAGAACAGAAGGATCCCCAGCGCTAGCAAAAAGTAGCTAGCGCGATCCCAGAAGACAGAACAGAAGAGATAGCTGGTAGCAACCGCTGTACCAGCTATACTCCAAGAACAGAGATCAGAACCATTTCCTGTCAACCACCATAGGGACAGGACAATGGCAAACAGGCAAGACAAGACAGAACAGGCAATACAGATAATACAACCTGACTGGGCTAGAAGGGGAGCCTAAAGCAACCCCCAGGAATTAACTATACTAGATAGCAATGGCTGACACTCCAGCAGTGTCCATCAGGAACAGAGCATAGAAGGGAAATGTCCAGCAAAGCATTCTGGGAAACAAAGCTCTTATAGTGCCAGTTATCAAAGAAGGCAGGTAGGGGATTTGCATAACGAATGTATGCAAATTCCCCAGCAAGAGAACAGACCAGAAACTTGCAATGGAAAGACAGGTCTCTGTTCCAGAGACCTGCAGCCCACAGACTAGAGGAATGGACAAACAGCTGTCTGCCTGTGCAGCCAGCTGAGCGGATCATCACATCCCAAGTGAAGGATAAGGGCCAAAAAGATTTTAATGTCGGAAACTTGGACTGGTCTCCACCGGAAAGGCTGGGCATAGCTGCTCTCCGGGTGCTCAGTGATGAATTGTGTGGCTTTACGGTTGGTCTCAACCACAATTAAGTCCAAGAGAACCTGGGTGATGAACAGCTGCAAAACGTCTAGGGCCGTTCCTAGATGAGCTGTCGCCACCTGGACTCCAGACTGGGCGGTGAAAGGGGGCACTACGGGTGCGGCGGAATCAGGGGATTGCCAATCTGGATGTGCCAGCACCTCTGGGAGTCTATGGGTACTACGGGCCCGTCTTCTTCTTGGTGGCTGCGACGGGGGTACTACTGCACTTGCCACCGTACCAGTTTCAACTTCCATGCTGGCGCTCACTACTTCACCAGGGTCTACGGAAGTACTGGTACCAAGTCCAGGAGATGCTGCGCTGCTGGTGCCTGCCTCACCAAGAAAACTATCATCAGCGCTAGCACCACCCTGCTGCCCTTGAGGCAGATCCTAACGACATGGGGTCTGGTACGCCTGGTTCTAGCCGGGATCAAAGCCTCGTCATCACTTTCGGTCAGAGAACCACTGCTTTCCACAGGTTCAAATTCGGACCCGGATGATTCGTCGAATGAGTCTTCCCAAAAGCTCTCATCCGACTGGTCCATGTACTTGTATACCTCCTCATCGGAAATCCCCCTTCTTGCCATTGTGGATTGCTAAATTTATGGGGTTTTCCTCTGACACTACCCAGAAAAAAAGAGCACCTACCTAGCAAAAAGGGAGTATTTGAGAGGTATTGGGGTTGGTGGGAAGTGGGGTCTCAGAGGCAATGAAACAATCACGGGACAATCAAATCCAATTACAGCACAATCAAATCCAATCGCAGAACAAGCAAATCTGATGCACTCGGAAGGTGGTGGTTGGAGGTGGTGGGGGGGAGGGTGGAGTTGGGTGTGGTGGGGGGAGGGTGGGGTTGCGTGTGGCGGGAAGTGGGGTCTCAGAGGCAATCAAACAATCACGGGACAATCGAAGCAGATCACGGGACAATCAAATACAATTACAGCACAATCGAATCCAATCACCTCACAATCAAATCTGATGCACTCGCAAGGTGATGGGGGTGGTGGTGGGGTGGGGGTTGTTGGGAAGTGGGGTCTCAGAGGCAATCAAACAATCACGGGACAATCGAAGCAGATCACGGGACATTCAAATACAATCGCAGCACAATCGAATACAATCGCAGCACAGTCAAATACAATGCACTCGGACGGTGATTGGGGGGGGGGGGTCTGGGGGCGATTTGAGGGGGTGGGGGGTTGATCAGGAGCCCGCACGGGGCAGACTGAGTCCTGATCTGATGAGAGGCAGACACAGGGGGTTACTGATCGCAGATCAGTTAGTGATTGCTGGGGAGGACAGATGTAAACAATGCGCAGGGGATGTAATCAGGAGGGGGATATGAGGGCAATCGAGGGTCTGGGCAGGTGATCGGTTGCCCCCGCAGGGCAGTTAGGGTCTGCTCTGATGGGTGGGGGTGCTGAGGGGTGATGGACAGATGATAGACAGGTGATCAGAGGGGGATCAGAGGGGGATCAGGGGGTAAGGTAGCTGTATACAGATGTACACAGTATACAGGGGGGTAGTCTGGGATGGGGTCTGGGGGTGATCTAAAGGTAGGGGGGGATCAGGGGTGACTAGGAGGCAGATAGGGACCTAAACTAGGGGACAGCGTCAATAGTTAGTGACAGGTGGGGGGGTGGGGGTTTTATAGGGGTGCAAGGGTGCTGGCAGGGGTCTGCTGGGGTGATCAGGGGGGGGTCTGAAGGCTGGGGTGGGAGATCAGGGGGGCTAGCCACAAAAAAAATCAGTGTGGAGTGTCACTTACAAAATGCTTCCTCCTCGCTGGTGGTCTCTGGAACAATGAGACCACGAGGCGAGGAGGAAGCATGTATAAGGCACTTTGTTTACCTAACAAAGTGCCTTATACGCACTGATTGGCCGGTTTCTATAGATTCCTCCGCTCGCCGGCGCTGCTAAGTGGCCGGCGAGCAGAGGCTAAATGCCCGGCCATCGGTCCCCGTCGGAGGATCGCGTCACGGATGACGCGATCGCTCCGCCCATGCCCCTACAAGGACCGCCGCCATTTGTCTATACGGCGGTCCTTGCGGGGTCCACTTCCCGGCCACCAATTGTCTATACGGCGGTCGGGAAGTGGTTAAAGCACATTAGGCCTGCAATTTAGCATTCAATGGGATTTCTGCCCATAAAACTCTGCTTTGCGTCAAATCCAGAATTTTCCCTGGGACTTTTGGCATGTATCCCACTCCTCCACCTGGGGGTCCAGGTGTTGGACCCCTTGAAACATCTTTTCCATCACTTTTCTGGTCAGCTGTAACATCTGCTAGGAATGCGGCTGCGGGCACGCAGGGTGTCTCCGCATCCACCTCAGTGTCCTGCTCGGATGCCTCATCCGTTTCTCCGGTGTCTAGTACGCCGAGGACGGGTCTGTCATGTGCTCATAGGGTTGCTGTCTCACGCGGGCGCGCGCACAGACAGGACCTTTATGCTGGGAGGAGGCGCGTCAGCTGACCTGCTGGTCGGCTGACGTCAGAGGAGACTCACGGCGCCCATTGGTTGATCAGAGGGGGCGTGGCAGTGAGGTCTCCTCTGCTTCTTAAGCCTCTCGTTCTCACTTACAAACTGTCTGCTGTTGCGAATACATCCGTGTTAGCGCTCAGACCTTAGACAGTATCCAGTGTGCTTTGATCTGGGAGGGAAACCAGGGATTTCACACACGACTAGGATTATTGTATTATTGATATTCTGTGTATGACTTTGGCTTCCCTCTGTTTTGATCTCGCTTATCGATTCTGTACTTCTGCCCATCTGACTCTGTTGCTGACTCTGCCTGATATTCTCACTATTCTCTTGCCTGCCAAATCTGTACTGTACCTGCCCGCCTTTTGCCAAACCTGGCCTGTCTGACTATCCCACTCACCAGTGAGCCCTTGTCACTGGTGAGGTGTGCTTACTGATAGTACCCACCAGCTCCTCTGGTGAGGTCTTGCCAAACCTATCAGTCATTGTTGCTGAACTTAGTTCTCTCACCAGTGAGCCCTTGTCACTGGTCTAGTGATTACTGATAGTACCCACCAGCTCCTCTGGTGAGGTCTTGTCAAACTTATCAGTCATTGTTGCTGAACTTAGTTCTCTCACCAGTGAGCCCTTGTCACTGGTCTAGTGATTACTGATAGTATCCACCAGCTCCTCTGGTGAGGTCTTGTCAAACTAATCAGTTACTGTTGCATCAATCACTACACCTTTATTCTGTCTGCTATACTTGCATTATTTGTGATTCTGCAGATCACCACATAATCAGGTATAGTGTCTGCATTATTGGTGATACTGCAGATCACACAATAATCAGACATCTGTGTTGCTACACCGATTTCATACAATCGTTACAGAACAGCAGACCATAAAAATATGGAGACACTGTGCAATCGGGTTGAACTTTTGACCACAACCGTTAACGATCTCATCAAGACGGTTAACATACAGCAGACTCAGATAGACCAGCTGGCTGAGACAGTTAACTGCCTAAAAGGCGTACGTTAAAAAGGGGCGCTGGGAAAAAAGGGCGCCGGGTTTTTAACGATAAGCATGGATAACGTTTAAAAATGTATTGTACTGTATTTCGTTTAAAATTAATGTTTTTTTAAGTTATAAATCATTAAATAATGTGCATTAAATCGGCAATTGTAAAAACGTTAATCTTTCGTTTAAATACTGAAACGTATAATAACGTTAAAAATAAAATTACTAAGTAACCCTCCCTGTACCTACCCCTAACCCCTAGACCCCCCTGTTGATGCCTAAACCTAAGACCCCCCCTGTTGGTGCCTAAGTAACCCTCCCTGTACCTACCCCTAACCCCTAGACCCCCCTGTTAGTGCCTAAACCTAAGACCCCCCTGTTGGTGCCTAAACCTAAGACCCCCCTGTTGGTGCCTAAACCTAAGACCCCCCTGTTGGTGCCTAAACCTAAGACCCCCCTGTTGGTGCCTAAACCTAAGACCCCCCTGTTGGTGCCTAAACCTAAGACCCCCCTTTTGGTGCCTAAACCTAAGACCCCCTGTTGGTGCCTAAACCTAAGACCCCCCCTGTTGGTGCCCAAACCTAAGACCCCCCTGTTGGTGCCTAAACCTAAGACCCCCCTGTTGGTTTTTTCGTTTAACAATAATGTAAAAAAAAAAAAAAAGTACTGTTTTTCGTTTAAAAATAATGTTTGAAAAAAATATTGTACTGTTTTTCGTTTAAAAATAATATTTAAAAATGTATAAATCATTAAATAATGTGTAATCATGAGAAGCAGTAATAAAACATTAAGTCTCCGGGCGCCGCTTTTAAAACGTTATTTTTCACCGGCGCCCTTTTTTCATATCGGGCGCCCATTAAACGATATTTATTATAGGAGTGAATGGCGGCGCCCGATTTGTCCACTAGCCTCAGGCGCCCGAATTTACTGTTTCCGCCTAAAAGATCCTAATGCACAAGTGTCATCCCCTCTTGCTATTGAGCCCAGGATGCCCCCTCCCGAGAGATTCTCTGGGCATCGATCTGATTTCCAAAATTTCAAACACCGTTGCTTATCATATTTTGAGCTACGGCCGGTGTCTTCAGGTACAGAGAGACAGAGAGTCACTTTAATAAAGACCTTATTATCTGGTGATTCGCAATCTTGGGCATACAGTCTCCCTGAGGGTCATGAGGCTCTGGCCTCTGTTCAGGATTTTTTTTAAAGCGATGGCAGTAATATATGATGATCTGGATTTGGCCGTGACATCTGAGAGGAAGCTTAAGACTCTCAGACAAGGCCATAATTCAGTTGAAGTTTACGCAGCAGAGTTTAGAAGGTGGGCGGTGTCAGCCAGATGGGGGCAGTATGCTCTGTTAGATTGTTTTTTATCAGGGCTATCTGATGCAGTAGCTGATCTGATGTTAGGTCATCCAGAGCCTAAATCTCTGGATGAGGCAATTTCCCTGGCAATTAACCACTTGCCGACCGCCCACAGCCCATGGGCGGCGGCAAAGTGGATGCCTTAAGGACCGCAATACGCCTTAGGGCGTTGCGTCCTTTTCCTATGCCGGGGGAGCGATCGCGTCATTGATGACGCGCGCTTCCCCCGGCAACTGGCTCCGCCCACCCGCCGTAACATCCCGCCGGCCATACGGAAGCGCCGGCGGGATGTTAACCCCGCGATCGCCGCTACAAAGTGTATAATACAATTTGTAATGTATACAAAGTGTATTATACAGGCTGCCTCCTGCCCTGGTGGTCCCAGTGTCCGAGGGACCACCAGGGCAGGCTGCAGCCACCCTAGTCTGCACCCAAACACACTGATCTGCCCCCCCCCGCCCACTGATCGCCCACAGCACCCCTCAGACCCCCCCCTGCCCACCCCCCAGACCCCTGTTTGCACCCAATCACCCCCCTAATAACCCATCAATCACTCCCTGTCACTATCTGTCAACGCTATTTTTTTTTTATCCCCCCTCCTGCCCCTGCCCCCTCCTGATCACCCCCCCACCCCTCAGATTCTCCCCAGGACCCCCCCAGACCCCCCCCCCCTGTGTACTGTATGCATCTATCCCCCCTGATAACCTGTCAATCACCTGTCAATCACCCATCAATCACCCATCAATCACCCATCAATCACCCCCTGTCACTGCCACCCAACAATCGGCCCCTAACCTGCCCCTTGCGGGCAATCTGATCACCCACCCACACCAATAGATCACCCGCAGATCCGATATCAGATCACCTCCCAAATCCATTGTTTACATCTATTCTCTCCTCTAAACACCCACTAATTACCCATCAATCACCCATCAATCACCCCCTATCACCACCTGTCACTTTTACCTATCAGATCAGACCCTAATCTGCCCCTTGCGGGCACCCAATCACCCGCCAACACGCTCAGATTGCCCTCTGACCCCCCCTTATCAATTCGCCAGTGCATTAATTACATCTGTTCTTCCCTGTAATAACCCACTGATCACCTGTCAATCACCTATCACCCATCAATCACCCCCTGTCACCCCCTGTCACTGCCACCCATCAATCAGCCCCTAACCTGCCCCTTGCGGGCAATCTGATCACTCACCCACACCAATAGATCGCCCGCAGATCCGACATCAGATCACCTCCCAAATCCATTGTTTACATCTATTCTCTCCTCTAAACACCCACTAATCACCCATCAATCACCCCCTATCACTACCTGTCACTGTTACCTATCAGATCAGACCCTAATCTGCCCCTTGCGGGCACCCAATCACCCGCCCACATGCTCAGATTGCCCTCAGACCCCCCCCCTTATCAATTTGCCAGTGCATTAATTACATCTGTTCTTCCCTGTAATAACCCACTGATCACCTGTCAATCACCTGCCAATCACCTATCACCCATCAATCACCCCCTGTCACCCCCTGTCACTGCCACCCATCAATCAGCCCCTAACCTGCCCCTTGCGGGCAATCTGATCACCCACCCACACCAATAGATCGCCCGCAGATCCGACATCAGATCACCTCCCAAATCCATTGTTTACATCTATTCTCTCCTCTAAACACCCACTAATTACCCATCAATCACCCCCTATCACCACCTGTCACTTTTACCTATCAGATCAGACCCTAATCTGCCACTTGCGGGCACCCAATCACCCGCCAACACGCTCAGATTGCCCTCTGACCCCCCCTTATCAATTCACCAGTGCATTAATTACATCTGTTCTCCCCTGTAATAACCCACTGATCACCTGTCAATCACCTGCCAATCACCTATCACCCATCAATCACCCCCTGTCACTGCCACCCATCAATCAGCCCCTGTCAATGCCACCCATCAATCACCCCCTGTCACTGCCACCCATCAATCAGTCCCTAACCTGCCCCTTGCGGGCAATCTGATCACCCACACACACCATCCGATCGCCTGCAGACCCGCAGTCAGATCACCTCCCAAGTGCATTGCATCTGTTCTCTCCTCTAAACACCCACTAATTACCCATCAATCACCCCCTGTCACTGCTACCCATCAGATTAGACCCCCATCTGCCCCTAGGGCACCCAATCACCCGCCCACACCCTCAGACCCCAGCCCTGATCACCTCGCCATTGCATTACTTGCATCTATTCCCCCCACTAATCACACCTTGAGACACCCATCAATCACCTCCTGTCACTACCTGTCACCCCCTAGCACACCTACCCATCAGATCAGGCCCTAATTTGCCCCATGTGGGCTCCTGATCACTTGGCCAAACCCTCAGATCCCCCTCAGACCCCCTTCCGATCACCTCCCCAGTGCATTGAGTGCATCTATTTTCCCCTCTAATCACCCCCTGAGACACCCATCATTCACCTCCTGTCACCCCCCTAGCACTCCTATCCATCAGATCAGGCCCAATACAACCTGTCATCTAAAAGGCCACCCTGCTTATGACCGGTTCCACAAAATTCGCCCCCTCATAGACCACCTGTCATCAAAATTTGCAGATGCTTATACCCCTGAACAGTCATTTTGAGACATTTGGTTTCCAGACTACTCACGGTTTTGGGCCTGTAAAATGCCAGGGCGGTATAGGAACCCCACAAGTGACCCCATTTTAGAAAAAAGACACCCCCAAGGTATTCTGTTAGGTGTATGACGAGTTCATAGAATATTTTATTCTTTGTCAAAAGTTAGCGGAAATTGATTTTTATTGGTTTTTTTTTCACAAAGTGTCATTTTTCACTAACTTGTGACTAAAAGTAAAATCTTCTTTGACCTCGCCATACACCTAATGGAATACCTTGGGGTGTCTTCTTTCTAAAATGGGGTCACTTGTGGGGTTCCTATACTGCCCTGGCATTTTAGGGGCCCTAAACCGTGAGGAGTAGTCTAGAAAACAAATGCCTCAAAATGACCTGTGAATAGGACGTTGGGCCCCTTAGCGCACCTAGGCTGCAAAAAAAGTGTCACACGTGGTATCGCCGTACTCAGGAGAAGTAGTATAATGTGTTTTGGGGTGTATTTTTACACATACCCATGCTGGGTGGGAGAAATCTCTCTGTAAATGGACAATTGTGTGTAAAAAAAATCAAACAATTGTCATGTACAGAGATATTTCTACCACCCAGCATGGGTATGTGTAAAAATACACCCCAAAACACATTATACTACTTCTCCTGAGTACGGCGGTACCACATGTGTGGCACTTTTTTACACCCTAAGTGCGCTAAGGGGCCCAAAGTCCAATGAGTACCTTTAGGATTTCACAGGTCATTTTGCGACATTTGGTTTCAAGACTACTCCTCACGGTTCAGGGCCCCTAAAATGCCAGGGCAGTATAGGAACCCCACAAATGACCCCATTCTAGAAAGGAGACAACCAAAGGTATTCCATTAGGTGTAAGGCGAGGTCATAGAAGATTTTATTTTTTGTCACAAGTTAGCGGAATATGACACTTTGTGATGAAAAACAATTCAAATCAATTTCCGCTAACTTGTGGCAAAAAATAAAATCTTCTATGAACTCACCATACTCCTAACGGAATACCTTTGGGTGTCTTCTTTGTAAAATGGGGTCATTAGTGGGGTTCCTATACTGCCCTGGCATTTTAGGGGCCCTAAACCGTGAGGAGTAGTCTTGAAACAAAAATGACCTGTGAAATCCTAAAGGTACTCATTGGACTTTGGGCCCTTTAGCGCAGTTAGGGTGCAAAAAAGTGCCACACATGTGGTATCGCCGTACTCAGGAGAAGTAGTATAATGTGTTTTGTGGTGTATTTTTACACATACCCATGCTGGGTGGGAGAAATAACTCTGTAAATGGACAATTGTGTGTAAAAAAATGAAAACATTGTCATTCACAGAGATATTTCTCCCACCCAGCATGGGTATGTGTAAAAATACACCCCAAAACACATTATAGTACTTCTACTGAGTATGGCAATACCACATGTGTGGCACTTTTTGGCAGCCTAACTGCGCTAAGGGGTCCAAAGTCCAATGAGCACCTTTAGGCTTTACAGGGGTGCTTACAATTTAGCACCCCCCAAAATGCCAGGACAGTGAACACACCCCACAAATGACCCCATTTTGGAAAGTAGACAATTCAAGGTATTCAGAGAGGGGCATGGTGAGTCCGTGGCAGATTTCATTTTTTTTTGTCGCAAGTTAGCAGAAATGGAAACCTTTTTTTTTTTTTTTTTTTGTCACAAAGTGTCATTTTCCGCTTACTTGTGACAAAAAATAATATCTTCTATGAACTCACTATGCTTCTCAGTGAATACTTTGGGATGTCTTCTTTCCAAAATGGGGTCATTTGGGGGGTATTTATACTATCCTGGAATTCTAGCCCCTCATGAAACATGACAGGGGGTCAGAAAAGTCATAGATGCTTGAAAATGGGAAAATTCACTTTTTGCACCATAGTTTGTAAACGCTATAACTTTTACCCAAACCAATAAATATACACTGAATGGGTTTTTTTTTATCAAAAACATGTTTGTCCACATTTTTCGCGCTGCATGTATACAGAAATTTTACTTTATTTGAAAAATGTCAGCACAGAAAGTTAAAAAAATCATTTTTTTGCCAAAATTCATGTCTTTTTTGCTGAATATAATAAAAAGTAAAAATCGCAGGAGCAATCAAATAGCACCAAAAGAAAGCTTTATTAGTGACAAGAAAAGGAGCCAAAATTAATTTAGGTGGTAGGTTGTATGAGCGAGCAATAAACCGTGAAAGCTGCAGTGGTCTGAATGGAAAAAAAGTGCCTGGTCCTTAAGGGGGTAGAAAGACTGTGGTCCTCAAGTGGTTAAAATCGATCGCCGTGTGCGATATCAGAAGCAGACTAGAGGTAGAGGTTCAGGAAGATTTGCTTCCAGCACTTTCTCTACTCCTGTCTCCTCTTCTCCTCCTCTGGACGAACCGATGCAAGGAGATGTTTGGAGAGACTCTGCTTATACTGTGCGGAGAAGGGGCACATAGTACAGAATTGTCCTAAGAAGGCGGAAAACAAGCAGTAGCTGGAGGTACTACCTTAGGCAATTCAGTCTTACCTCTAAAGAATAATCGTCTGCTTCTCCCGTGTTCTATTACCTGGGGAGGTCAAGTCCACCTAACCCAGGCCTTTATAGGCTCGGGTTCCGCAGTCAATGTTATGGCTTATGATTTCGCTGTTAAGTTTGGTTTTCCCCTTCTACCAATGAGACGTCAGGTTGTAGTTACTGCAATGGATGATTCGCCATTGCTGGGAAAACAACCACTCACTCAGACCCCTGTATTGTTGTGTCAGCTAGGGGTGTTACATAGGGAATGTATACAGTTCCTGGTACTCGAGATGTCTACTTCCACTGTGATACTAGGTATGCCGTGGCTTAAGAAACACTCCCCGCAGATCGACTGGAGTTCCAAACAGTTGTTAAGTTGGGCCTCCTACTGTCATCAGCATTGCTTGGAGAAAGTCACATTGGGTGCTACCGAGATTCAAGTGTAAGGTTTGCCTAGTCAGCCCATCTGATCCCACTGATATTGAGTCCTGGAAAGATTGGGCATCTGTTTTGAGTCCATTTCAGCAGGAGGTTCCGGAGGGGAAACCTGATGGGCTTCTGTTTGTACCACTTCAGTTCAGGTTTAAAATTCTTCATATTTTTCATGCTCGTACACAAGAATTATTGGACCGTGTGTCTGGTGGCCCTCTATAGTTTCTGATTGCAAAGATTTTGTGGCCAATTGTTAAGTTTGTGCCAGAAGTAAGTCATCCAGACGGGCTCCTGTGGGTACGTTACAATCATTACCGGTACCTGATCAACCATGGACTCACCTGTCTATGGACTTTGTGGGTGAATTGCCCAGATCGGATGGGAAGACTGTCATATGGGTGGTAGTCGATAGGTTCAGTAAGATGGCCTATTTCATTCCCTTGGACGAGGGGAGTCCAGTTCATCTCCAAATTTTGGAGGGCCTTTTGCCATCACCTGGGTATGAATCTATTGTTTTCCTCCGGCTACCACCTGTCAGGAATATAGCAGCTAGTTATGATAAGGATAATTCAGTAATATATTTTCATTTTCCCATTTTTACGTCTGCTGTGTACTACTGTATCATATGGGATTGTCTGCTAGCCAGTCGGGCTTTGAAGGCTGGTAGCTGCCTGGAGTTCATTATATCATGTAAATTGACCCTGCATTCAATGGCCATTGTCTGCTCCTAACTGGGAGATGGGAAATCTCTGCAATTAGGGACTGTCTACCTAGCCTCTAATTAGGAGATGGCTATTCAGGTCAATACTGTCAACAATGTATTTGTCACCTGTAACTTGGACTAGGGAAGTCTTTTCATGTATGTGCTAAAATACACTTTAACCTGGGGAAATTGGATGTTAGGGAAGTCTTTTCATGTATGTACTAAAATACACTTTAACCTGGGGAAATTGGATGTTAAGGAAGTCTTTTGTTGTGTGTGTGCTATAATACACTTTTCACATGTGGATGTTAGATCTCTGGGAATCAAATTATGTCTGAGGATGTAATTTAAATCTAGTTCCCCCATCCAAACAGGCTTACAGCCTCAAGGCAAATATTCCATTATAAAAAGCAGGGGACAGATACCTAAAATCAGTCTACTCCTGACGGTAGTTGGAGCCGGACTCCCGGTCTAAGCTAAGTTGGCTCCTGATCCAATCAGAACGGTGTCCGTCCACAGAACCCAAGTCCAAGATTTGTCTATCTTGATCCCTGTTATTTTGGTAAGCAAATCGCTTGTGTGTATCTTTGTAAACTCTTAATTTTGTAACTTTTTATTTTGTTTTTTGTAATCTTTTGTATATATTCTGTTCTGCATTGTTCCACTTTTTTCCTGGAATATTAAATTATTATTTAATAAGCTTGACTTCTGCTGTACTAAACCAACACTCATAGCCTAGAAGAGACTGCAGTGTAGCTGTGTATAAGTCCATGCCTAACTGTATGCTTGAGCAACACTACCATATGAAATTGTAATTGCATTGTGTGTATGGGGCACTTCTGCGCTCGACAGCAGAGTGGGAGTGGCTAACAGTATTGTTCGGAACGACTGTTAGTGGTTTTGCTGCACGACAGTGTAACTTGCATTACAAGGCAGTGCCTGATTGTGCTGTGTTACTGTACAACTGTACTGAGTGTGTGGGTGCGTGGCGTTCCCGTATTCGGCCTAAGCGCAAAGCTGACCCGAATACGAAAACGCAGATTGTGTGTTGAGCACTCGACAGCTGAGTTGACGTGTCTAGCAACCGCTAGTGGTGGCAGTAAGAAGCTTTTTAGGGGTCACAGCCTTGTTTGTGGCTTGAATAAGGCTGTCCCCCGCTTGATCTGGTCAAACCCGCAGTCGGGAACCGTATACGCAGGCGTACCGCGGGCCGGTTCCTGACACCACCTACAGACGAATGGGCAGACTGAAAGGGTTAACCAATCTCTGGAACAATTCTTAAGGTGCTATGTGGCAGACGCTCAGATGGATTGGGAAAAATTCCTACCGTTCGCGGAATTTGCCCATAACAATTTAAAGAGTACCTCCTCAGGTTTCTCCCCGTTTCAGGTTGTAACGGGGAGATCACCTAAATTCTCTTCACTGCCCGTAGTCTCATCTCCTTTTCCAGCGCTGGAAGAGTGGCAGGGAACACTAAATGAGATCTGGGATATGGTCAAAAGGAACCTTAAAAAGGCCTTTTTGACCCAGAAAATGCAGGCAGATAAGAGACGGTCGGTGGAGTGGGAGTTTGCACCGGGTGACATGGTGTGGGTGTCTACCCGACATTTGCCTTTGAAACAGCCCTCTACTAAGTTGGGTCTGAGATTTATAGGTCCATACCCTGTCTTCAAGAAAAACAATAATGTCACATATGTTATTTCACTACCATCCAGTATGAGGAGTGTAAAAACATTTCATGTATCCCTGTTAAAGCCGGCAGTGCATGTAGATTCCTTCCCCCCCCCCCCCCCCCCTCCCTGTGGTGATCGATGGAGAACCCGAGTATGAGATAGAGCAGATTTTGGATTCTTGGGTGGTTCGTAACTCCATACAGTACCTGGTTCACTGGAGGGGGTATGGGCCTGAGGAGAGATCGTGGGTGCCAGGTCATCGCATGCATGCAGAGGATCTTAAGAAAGAGTTCCATAAACTGCATCCTGACAGACCTGGTGGACCGTGTCCGGAGTCCACGCCTCAAGGGGGGGTACTGTAACATCCGCTATGAATGCGGCTGCGGGCACGCAGGGTGTCACCGCAGCCGCCTCAGTGTCCTGCTCGGATGCCTCATCCATTCCTCCGGTGTCTGGTACACCGAGGACGGGTCTGTCATGTGCTCATAGGGTCGCTGCACACAGACAGGACCTTTATGCTGGGAGGAGGCGCGTCAGCTGACCTGCTGGTCGGCTGACGTCAGAGGAGACTGACGGCGCCCCGGATTGGTTGATCAGAGGGGGCATGACCGTGAGGTCTCCTCTGCTTCTTAAGCCTCTCGTTCTCACTTGCAAACTGTCTGCTGTTGCGAATACATCTGTGTTAGCGCTCAGACCTTAGACAGTATCTGGTGTGCTTTGATCTGGGAGGAAACCAGGGATTTCACACAAGACTAGGATTATTGTATTATTGTATTATTGATATTCTGTGTATAACTTTGGCTTCCCTCTGACTTTGCTCTCGCTTATCGATTCTGTACTTCTGCCCATCTGAATCTGTTGCTGACTCTGCCTGATATTCTCACTATTCTCTTGCCTGCCAAATCTGTACTGTACCTGCCCGCCTGTTGCCAAACCTAGCCTGTCTGACTATCCCACTCACCAGTGATCCCTTGTCACTGGTGAGGTGTGCTTACTGATAGTATCCACCAGCTCCTCTGGTGAGGTCTTGTCAAACTTATCAGTCATTGTTGCTGAACTTAGTTCTCTCACCAGTGAGCCCTTGTTATCGGTCTAGTGATTACTGATAGTACCCACCAGCTCCTCTGGTGAGGTCTTGTCAAACTACTCAGTTACTGTTGCACCAATCACTACACCTTTATTCTGTCTGCTATACTTGCATTATTTGTGATTCTGCAGATCACCACATAATCAGGTATAGTGTCTGCATTATTGGTGATACTGCAGATCACACAATAATGAGATGTCTGTGTTGCTACACCGATTGCATACAATCGTTACATCAGCATAGGTGTTTCTAGTTTTCCAAGTTCGCCTCCCCATTGAAGTCTAATGCGGTTCGCGAAAGTTTGCGCAAACCGAACCTTCCGTGGAAGTTGGCGAACGGGGTTCGCGAACCAAAAATCAGAGGTTTGGCCCATCTCTATTATCCTCCTGCTGTCAGTGGTGCCACCGCCAGGGTCCACACAATACATTGCCTGCTGCCAGTGCCACACGTCACTCCTCCTCCTCCTACTGCTGCTGTATTTATCCTCCTGCTGTCAGTGGTCCCACCGCCAGGGTTCACATAATACATTGCCTGCTGTCAATGCCATACGTCACTTTTTTGTTTTGTTTTTTTTAATTACACCTATTTCAATGTGATTTCCCTTTAAAAAAAAAAAACGCATCCGAATTCCCGAACACAAATTTTTTATCGAATTTTGAAACCGACAACCGACCCAAATTCGAATCCGAACTGAATTTTGCGGTCGAAGGCGAATTCAAATCCGAATGTCATGCGGACCCGAATTCGAATGTACCCGAACCGAATTTTGGTACATCTGAGCATGCCTGGATACTGGTTTGCCACTCTCATCAGAGGCAGGCATGCTCAAATTCAGCTTCGGGAGATACCCGGATTGTTGCTATCCGGATATCTCCCAGTAATGCTGTGTGGGTTGGGCGGGGGGGTCAAGCTTACCTCTCTGACGTCTTCTTTGGTACATCCCTCGGCGCCTCCCTCAATGCATTCCAAGCGGCGGTCACGTGACTACAAACACTTCCTCCTTCTGGGTTGAAGGAGGAAGTGTTTGTAGTCACGTGATGCGCGTGGACCGCATCGTGGGAGGCGCCGAGGGACGAGCGAAGAAGACGTCAGAGAGGTAAGCTTGCCCGCACAGCATTACTGGGAGATATCCGGATAGCAACAATCCGGGTATCTCCCAAAGCCGAATTTGAGCATGCCTGATCAGAGGAATATAATTCTTTAATCTTGTTGTTACTGTCTCTTTATTTTGATAATTAACACTGAATTCTTTCCTTCTTTGTTTTTTTTTTTTTTTCTATTGCTCTGAATGCTAACTGTGGCACATTGAAGTCACTGTACTAATACTGGCTGGATAGTGTAATGTTTAAGCGCTCTGTCTCTGACACAGGAGACCTTGGTTTGAGTCTCAGCTCTGCCTGTTCAGTAAACCAGCACTTATTCCGTAGGAGACCTTGGGCAAGTCTCCCTAACACTGCTACTGACCATAGAGCGTGTCCGAGTGGCTGCACCTCTGGCGCTTTGAGTCCGCCAGGAGAAAAGTGCGATATAAATGTTCTGTGTTTGTAATACACATCTGACATTGCTGCTTTACATCTGGATCTGGCTTCTCTGTCTCTTTCCGGTTGCCTATGTCATTTTCCTTCTTTTCAGCGTCCTCTCTGTGCCTGGGTTGCTGCTGGCCAATGCGCCTGATTCCCTTTGCCATCCTGAGGTAATCGCCTCAGCTGCGCGGTGTGCCTCCTCTCCCCTCGCTCTCCGCCACCTAACTGCACCACTTCTGTGAGGAGAGCTGGTTATAACCAGTTCTCCTATGCTCCTGTAGCGCGCTGTCCTCCTCCCACTGCCGCTTGCGCTATCGCTTGCGATCCCTCTAGAAACGTCCCCGCTCTGTGTATTCTGGTTGCTATGTGACCGGCGAGAGTGCATGCAACTATATGCTCGCATGTACCCCCTATCTATGTGCCTATTTGGCTCCACCTGTCTGCCATATCCAGTACAACAACACAAATGTCAGAAACATAAATACACTTTGTCCCCTGAAAGGGGCTACAAATTTCCCCTGTTTTTAAGGATTGCAGTCCTCTACAATTTAACCAAATTAATACATTTTGGTACCGAATAAAATCATACAAGTATCTGTCAACTAAATTTCTTTGGTTAATTTGGGCGGATCTTTGGACTAAATCCAATTCGGATTCAATTTTTGAATCAGTGTCTGGGGACTCCCCCACAGCCATGGTGTCACACTTTATCTCCTTCAGATAAGACTCTTCTAGACATTCATTTATAACTTGAAGGGTATCCACCCAACACTGTCCCTTTCTAGAACGCCTGAATTCTTCATAGCTGGTCAAAGCATCTGATATTCCCGGTTGCATTGCTGTATTACTCTCTGGACTAGGCCAGGTAGATTCCTTTTCTTCCAAAACTACTTCAGCTCGTATGAGCTGTTTAGTAAGCGGTAAGGTTTTGGATGGACCCTGTTTCTTCCTTCTGCACCTGATTCGTTGAGGTGTAGGCATTGGGTTCCAGTACTCTTTCCAGTCTTTTCGGCTCTGTGCAATTAACTCTTCTATAGTTTTCTCCTGATGCTGGGTAACCGGCTTATTTTGTGTCTCATATTTTTTTTTTCTCTCAGTAACTCCATGTTCCATCACACTTCTGACATCACTGGTTCGGAGAGCTTGAGCAACTGATGAAAGAGGATCAAATCTCATACTTCCTCATACTGTACAGCTTTTTCAGGGGCCTTTTTCGCTCCTAATTTCTGGAACCACATGGATCTTTTAAGATAGTAATCATCATCTTTCTTATGAGCCATAACATTTTTGCTGCCTTGAAGTGGGATACCACCAAGACCAGTTACATTGGTGGCCCCAAAACCTTTTTTTCCTTCAACAATGTCAGATTCAACCATCTCCCCATTCCTTAAACGGCGAAACGGATTCCTAAAGTATTTCTTCCTTATGACAGTCCAGTGTACAAACACATCTTTCTCCTCACCACCTCGAGAGATGAATCTATATCCTTTTCGGCAACTGAACCAATTAACCACACCTACTAGCTTTTTAATGAGAACTCTCTTAACTCTCTTCAGTGGATCTTTGTTCCAATTTCTCCGGAACTTCTTGTAAGTCTTCTTCACACATCTCAACCAGAATAACTTATCCTCATCTGGGGTCTGCGGACTGTATACTGCAGTTCGACCCTCCACTACAGGATCTTTCAGTTTAAATAAGGTTTCTTTTCAGATCGTCTTCGATCAGAACAATTTCAGGCCATATGACCTTTTCCCTCGCATTGCCAGCAGATAAAAGGTGGTTCCCCTTCATTATTTCTTCCGGAAGGAACATTTCTTTGACTCATGGATCATCTTTCTTCTTTCATCTTCTGCACTTCTTCCGTCAACTGTTGGACTGTATTAGTCAAAGTCTCCACCTTGTTTCGGCAAGGTTCTTTCGGCTCCCCTTTTTGAAGATTAGGAACTTGTACATTCCTTTGGAAAGAATGAACCTGTGTAGCTTCCTCTTCTTGTTGATGTTTTACAGTGAGACTGCAATTTTTGAAAACTAATCTCCCTGTCTCTTTCAAGTTTCAATTTGAGATGCTGTTTGATGGGATCACTCCTCAACCCCAGCAAGAATTGATGAACCAGCCAAGAATCTGCTTCAACATTAGAGATCTCCTCTTCCTCTCCTTCTTTTTGAGTTAAGGCATTCATTAATTCTTTTAAAGCATTGGCGAGTTGTGGTATGGTCTCTTCTCTCCTATGGGTGCGGTCTATGAACCTTTTACGCATCACATGCAGATCAGCCGAGTCTCCGTAAATCTTTTCTAATATTTTGATAATAGCTTCTAAGGGAGTAGGCTCAGGTAAATCAGAGGTCACGATAGCTTTTCTAGCATCTCCTTCCAAAGCTAATATGGCAATTCCCCTTTGAATGTCAATGGGGACCTTGTAGGCTTTAATTGCACTGTGGATTCTCTCGACCCAATCTCGGAGTAACATATTGTGCTGTGCTGTTGAATTTTGGCAAATATGTCAATAAAAGGCCTACAGGTGTCATATTGAAAGCAGATGAGGTTAGATCTGTTCTTTCACCCACGGCTTGTGGACTGGTTCTGGAAGCAACCTCTTGATCTTCTTGCCGTATCGCCTCTTCCATCCTGCCGGCTACGCTAAATTATGTAACCTGTTTTGACTCTTGTTCCCTACCCGACTGAGAGGAATCCACCAGACACTGACTTATGTAAGAATATCAAGAATTCATTTGTGACCAAAACAAATGGTCAGGGTGATAAGTATCCAACTCAAGAAATTAATTCACAGTATATCTATTTCTTTTACACTACATATATCAACTTTATCTTCTTTTCTTCACAGCCGATGCACTGGTAAAGCTGGAGAAGAAAGTTCAAGTTACATTTCTCTTACAAGTAAATACTATATATTTGTTGTATCCTATTTCACATTCACTAACTATCATTCACTTCATATATACAATGGTATTATAACCTTTTCAGCTGTAGACTTGGAGTCTATATTGCTCAGCAAAACCCTTTTTATCTCGTTTATGGTATCCAAGCAACTTTCTCCCTTTGTAGCTATGAAATATCTCAGATTCCTTCTTTTACAGCTGCATTCCTATTTTGGAGAATCTATAGGAATTATTGGCATGAAAATAAGAACTAACAAAAATAAAAACAAATAAAGAAAATAAATAAATAAAATAATGAAATAAATAAATACATTAGAGATCAATTATTTCAATGCTCAGGTGACTAAGGACTCCTCCTTTCTTTTCTTAGATTCCACTTAAAGGGAACCAGAGACGACCTATATTGAAAAAAAGGAAAAGCTTTTATACATACCTGGGGCTTCCTCCAGCCCCATAAGCCTGGATTGCTCCCACGCCGCCGTCCTCCGCTACCTTTATCGCCGGGACCGGGTCCCGTCACTTCCAGCGGACGCGGCCAATTTTCCGCATGAACAGGGGCTCTTTCCATATCCTTACACATGCGCTTGCGTAGAATGGAGGCGCATGCGTAAGTATATGGAGGGAGCCCCTGTGATGTGGAAACTGACGTACTATGCTTACGTCGACTGGCCCGACTGGCCGAAAGTACGGGACCCGGTACCGGCGGATAGAGGAAGCGGAGGACGGCGGCGTGGGAGCGATCCAGGCTTATGGGGCTGGAGGAAGCCCCAGGTATGTATAACATTTTTTTTCAACAGCTCTGGTTCTCTTTAAGATGGATTTCCAAAGAAGTGAGTATGATCACTGGGTTTACACAAATAGTTGACTTCTTCTCTTTCTTAGCTGTGGTTCTCCATTCACTGTACTTCCTTCTCCTTAACAGTTCACGGCGACTCAGCTATGCAATCTCTCTTCTTCTCTAAAGGGGGCCATACACTAGCCAACCGACCAACCAATTGACCATCCAATTTGATTATTATAATCGAATTGGTGCTGCCAAGTGCATGCCCGACCGACAAAGCGACCAATTTCGCGACAGAAATTGGGCGCATGGTCGATCACGCAGTTTGGAAGATGTCATGCCAAAGTTGGTTGGTCAGGTGCGTGGCGATACGGCAGCCAAATTGCGAAGGAGTGAAAAGATGACGAAACACCCCCACCGCCGCCGCAATGTATAAATTTATGTAGTGCATTTATACATTACCTGTCCGGTGTCAGCTCCATGAGGTTTCTGTCCATCTCGCCGGGTTCTGCATACACACCGGCGGCGCATAGCGTCTGACGTCAGACGCTATGTGCCGCTAGCTTGTATGCAGCTGTTACCCGGCGAGATGGACAGACACTTTGGGGAAGCTGCTACAGGACAGATAATGCACTACACTACATACATTTATACATTTTGGGGGCAGCGGCGCAGCGGCTCAGTTGTTTCCCTGATGATTTCATGCTATGCTGAAATCGGACGGGAATCGGCCTGTAATGTATGGGCAGATTCAACTAGAGACAAATATATCTCTAATCAGATTTGATTAGAGATAAATTTGTCTCTTGGTCGAATCTGCCTATAATCGTTCTAACGTATGGCCACCTTTACAGGAGTTGCATTCTAACAGAGCATCTATACAAGTATTTCAGCTTTACTGTCTGGCTAAAACTAGTATACGATCAAGGGTATGGCACTGCAAAACAGGAAAAATGTCCCAGAAACAAAACAACAGTTGATGGCTGAGCTACACATCAAATGGGTGTGGCAAGGAAGGCAATACATCTTCTGGCAACATAGTTCAAGATTTACTGAGATATAACCTGGACACAGTCTTAGTTCCTCAGACATTGACAGAACACTGCTATAATTTAATTAAACTGTTCAGCAGGCAGATACCGGTACTGGTTCGCCACTCCCATCAGAGGACTATAATTCTTTAATCCTGTTGTTACAATCCTGTTGTTACTGTCCCTTTATTTTGATAATTAACACTGAATTCCTTCTTTCTTTGTTTTTTTTTTTCTTTTCTATTGCTCTGAATGCTAACTGTGGCACATTGAAGTCACAGTACTAATACTGGCTGGATAGTGTAATGGTTAAGCTCTCTGCCACTGATACAGGAGACCTGGGTTTGAATCTTGGCTCTGCCTGTTCAGTAAGCCAGCAGTTATTCAGTAGGAGTAGGAGACCTTGGGCAAGTCTCCATAACACTGCTACTGCCTATAGAGCCCGTCCTAGTGGCTGCAGCTCTGGCACTTTGATTCCACCAGGAGAAAAGCGCAATATAAAAGTTCTTTGTTTGTTTGTAATACTCATCTGACATTTCTGCCTTGCTGCTTTACATCAGGATCTGGCTTCTCTGTCTCTTTCCGATTTTCCTACTGTTGCCTGTCATTCCCCTTTTCAGCATCCTCTCTGTGCCTGGCCAACGCTCCCGATTCCCCCTGCCATCCTGAGGTAATCGCCTCAGCTGTGCGTTGTGCCTTCTTTCCACCGCCTAACTGCACCACTTCTGTGAGGAGAACTGGTTATAACAAGTTCTCCTATGCTTCTGTCGCGCACTGTCCTCCTTGCACTGCCACTCACGCTCCCTCTAGAAACTTCCCAGCTCTGTGTATCCTGGTTGCTATGCAACCGGCGAGAGTGCGTGCGACTATATGTTCACATGTACTCCCTATCTATGCACCTATTTGGCTCCACCTGTCTGCCATATCCAGTACAACAACAAAAATGTCAGAAACATAAACAAAAACGCATGCTGGGACTTGTAGTGCCCCCTCTTCTACTGACAGAGCATGCTGGGACTTGTAGTGCCCCCTCTTCTACTGACAAAGCATACTGGGACTTGTAGTGCCCCCTCTTCTACTGACAGAGCATACTGGGACTTTTAGTGCTCCTCATCTTCTGACAGAGCATGCTGGGACTTGTAGTGTCCCCCTATCATCTGCTACTGACAGAGTATGCTGGGACTTGTACCCTCCATTACCTTCTAGTGACAGAGCATGCTTTCACCTGCCAGAGAGAGAGAGAGAGACAGGCCACACACAGCAGCATTCCGAGGCCAAGCGAGTGGGTGAGTGAGACTGAGAGTCTGTTAGAAAACCTTACTGTATCTACCTCTGTAAGATCACTAACTCAGTAAAAGGTAGAACTTTTACAGCGTTGCGATCAAAAATATCGGGTATAGTGGAGTTCCTTCCCTCTACAACAGTAAAAGTTATAGATGATGGTTTCTTCTTGGAATAATCTCAAAGCACTCAGTTTGGATTTTTATATACATTTGTATTTTTCAAAAAGCAATATATTTACAGCGGAAAAATATGAATCTTCAAGATGATCAAAGTTCACAGTTCCATGAAATAACTTTATCATGCAGATAATGAATTGTAGATCTAAGGTTGGTTAATGTTGCCTATTTCTGTGTATCTCTAGTAGTTGCTGAGAGAAAACATTCAAAAATAATGCTCATAAAAAAATGCTAACTTTCAATGCTTAATGGCCTTAGCTAAATATTCAATGCTAAGAATGCTAAGAATCACCAGAATATAATATCAATAAGGCATACCTCTCCTCAATTATGTAGAAGGTCTCACCCCAAGGTAGCTGTTGTCGAGATGTGTAAAACCTGCCCATCCTACCTCCCTTTTTATACCCAATTTTCAAAATGGCTGAAAAATCGGAATTTCCCACTGACGTATTTTTCATATCTTGGAATGTTTTGTGCGTCATTCAACGTATCTTATTTACAAAGTCTGACATTGAACTAATGAGGGTGATATCTTAATTAATTGGGTACATACGCAGGTAGACATCTTGACTATGTTATGACCTCCCGATAAGAGAAATGTCATGAGACACTGGGTCTCCAGAATTAAAAACATCTCCCATATCTATGTTCCATGCTTTATTTACTTATTATGACATCTGTGTCTTAATTGGCCTGAGGTATGCCCATTTCTTTCTGAAATGCTGTCGGCCATCTTGACCCACCAAAATACATAGGCCTGTAACCAACAGTATTCAGACTTACGGTACATGAATACTTATTTAAACACTATACTATCCTTAAAGAGTAATCAAATATTGTATATACTGATCAGCAATCTAAATAATTTCATTCTATAATTTTTTTTATGAAGAAATCATTAATTTATAACTCATAAAAGATTACAAAAAACCACCAGATGGCAGTGTACTATTATGCATTAAACTTATAATTAAAAATGCTTTATCTGTCTGATATTTTATAAAAGTCACAATGACCTACCATAACCATAACATAATGTCTGCTGTCGTCACTAATTTCAACATAAGATATTGTTCCCAAAACAAAGAAAAACATGGCAACCTTGGTCTGTCTAGAATTGCTATCTAAGTCTCCATAAAAGTAAAAACAAATATATTCTGAGCATTTTACTATTTTGCACTTGTTTAAGGATTAACTCTATCTGGCATATAACTGACACTAATTCTTGAAATGTATACATATCAGGCTTATTTGAATCATCATAGTTAACTAAAAAATAATATAGAAGACAGGGTTTCAGTGTGGTTATAACCAAAATCTGACAAGTCAGTCAGTTTGGTCACTGGTGGTGACGCTGGGTCCCCCCTCCCTGAGTCCATGTCTCCTCCCTGAATATCACAAGAAGTTCCCCAAAAAGCCCGCTACTGACTCTGCCCTCAATTGTGCAAAAGAAAAGATTGTGGCGAGTGCACTCCAATACAACAATTGCAGTAGCTATAAACCCGCTGGGTGGCGGTGCAACCTCCAGAGAATAAGCATAATCATTGAGTTCAAAGAGAAGTAAAAGCTCCAGGAGCAACTCACCATAGCCATAAAACATTAACTTTTAATGAAATCCATTGTAAAAAAAGCTGACATACAATTGTGGTAATAAGGTTTCTGATACTTATCAGGCACATGCGTTGTATGAGGTGCGGAGGGAAGACTTCCCTCCTCACCTCATACAACGCATGTGCCTGATAAGTTCATGGCGAGTTCATAGAAGATTTATTTTTTTGTCACAAGTTAGCAGAAATTGATTTTTTTATCACAAAGTGAGATGCTAACTTGCGACAAAAAATACAATTTTCTATGAACTAACTATGCTCCTCATGGAATACCTTTGGGTGTCTTTTATTCAGTTGCTGCTGAAAATGGGCTTCAAGGCGGTGGACTTTTATGCCATTTTGGCCCCTGAGAGCCCCCCTTCCTTCTTCAATGTCAGCTTTTTGTCCCCGACCAGTCTAGACGCATTCTGGGAGAAGTATGAAAAAACTTGGAAGACAAGTGAGGAGTGGTCGGGTTTGGTTCCCCAGTCTGTGTCTTGACGGTCGCTGGACAAAAAGGTGACTATCGTGGTCCCGAACAAATCCATTCCTGTGCATGACATCTTGGTCTGGATAAAGAACCATGGAAGACCACTAAACGAGCCCAAAAAGGTAATGGATGAGTTCGGGATCTGGGGGGGAGGATGGGAGCTAATGGTGAGGTTGGATAGAGAGGGAAATGTGGTCAAGCACATCCCTACGTCTGTTTTCCTCGGGAAGGACAGAGTGACGGTCTATTATCAGGGGCAGCCTCGGGCATGTTATAAGTGTGGTTCACGTAGCCACTACAGCATTTCTTGCAAGGAGGTGAAGTGTTCACGTTGCCATGCTTTGGGGCACTTAGCAAAAGATTGTAAAGATATACGGAGCAGTATCTGTCTCAAGATGGGACATCCGTATGTGCAGTGCCCTGAAGCATGGGGAAACGTGGATGAGGAAATTGTAAAAGAGATGGAAAAAATTTTGGAAGAAATTTGTGAGGAGGATGCCGCTGATGGTAGACCGTTACAGTCAGAGCCCACCGCCTTGAAGCCCCAAGGTGTTGCGCTTATTTCCTCGTCTGTGTTGAAGTCACTGCCTCCACCCTCCCCTCCTCCTTTTCTGATCCCGGTGGTGACCAAGTTGCCCGAGACAGCCTTAGGGGCAGATGCGATTTTTAAAATCACTACACAGGGAGAAGGGAAAAGCGTTCTTTCTGCTTATAAAGAAAATGTTGTTCAGGAGGGAGAAGAAACCTCATTTGAGAAAGTTTCCGGAGAAAAAAAGGGGGTAGAAAGTGAGGAAGGGAAAAAGGGTAATATCAAAACCCCAAGGGAAGCAAAAACAAGTAGTGTTACTAAAGGAAAAGGAAAGAACAATCAGAGTGGGGAGGTAAAAGAGAAAGAGACAGAAGAATTGGATGAATTTGTAAAAGTAAAATCAGCAAAGGAAAGAAGGAAGGAGAGAAGGAAAACAGCGATAGAAAGGAAAGCTAATGAGAAATTGGAGGAGATTAAAAAGAAAAAATCTGAGTCTGTGAGAAACAGATTTGATGTGTTATCTGACATGTCCAATGATGATATTGTAAATAATGGTGATGAAATTGATGGTGTTGGGGAAACTGAAGATATGGAGGTATCTTCTGGTGGGGTGGTGGTAGGAGCAGTTTAAGGAAGGGTAGGCAATTTATTCACTTGCTCTGATGGAGGTTCCCCCCCCCCCCTTTAAAACTGGCAACCATTAATGTTGCCAGTATGAGATCTGTAAGTGCTCGTAGGGAAGCCATATTTTTTCTCGGTCAGTTTGATGCCAACATTTTATTTTTGCAGGAGACCAGGTTGCAAATGCTGGGTGACATACACGAGGCTAAAAGGGATTGGCACCATGGTCCCTCTTATTGGTCTCTTGCGGCTGAGTCTTACACTGGGGTGGCAGTCCTTTTTAAGACCGACATGGTAACTTTCCGGCGGGTAAGTGAAGTAGAGATGGGGCGATGCTTGGTCATGGACGTCTCTGTGAGGGGGCAGGATTTGAGGCTGATTAACATCTATGGTCCTCAGTCTGAGAGGGAGAGGAAGCGCCTCTTCACAGAGATCAAGCCATTCCTGTTTACAGCCCAGGAGGTGGTCTTTGGTGGTGATTTCAATACCGTAGTTAGGTTAAGGGACAGGAGAGGTACCAAGACCTGCCTGGGCTGCGATAGTAATTTTTTTGAATAATATAGTTAGGGATGCTGGTCTGGTAGATGTGCATATAAAGCACACTCCAGATGACACAGGGTTCACTTATTTCAGTGGAGAGCGTAGGAGTAGGATAGATAGGTTTTTTGTTAAGGAGAGCTCTGCTTCCTCATCTCCAAAGGTGCAGGTGGTGGAGTTCTCCGATCACTGTATTCTATCTATGGTGTTGAATGTTGCAGATGTCCCTCCAAAAGGAAAGGGTATCTGGAGATTAAATTTGTTGCTGTTGGAAGAAGAAAGTGTAAGACAATCTTTCAGGGATTTTTTTTCAGGCACAGGTTACTTTGCTGGACTGCTGCAGCAGTAGGTCTGAGTGGTGGGAGATGGTTAAAAGGCGAGCAGTAGGTCTTTTCAAGAACATAGCAAAAAAGAGAGCTTTTGGTAAGTATGTTACCTACCAGCGTCTGAGGCGGAAACTTGACATCGCTGTCTCGGGGGATGGTGATCCTAGTGAGATCAAAAGGATCAAGGATTTGTTGTGCAAAAGTCAGTATGACCGGCATGCTTCTTTGCTTCTGGAAAGGGATTATGGTAAAAGTCACTCGCCGGACCCTTATCAGAATTGCAAACAAAGTGTAGCAGTTAAGGTCGTGTATGGTCTCAAAGATAGTACAGGATCTCTGGTGCAGTCTGTCACAGGAGCCCTAGTGGTCAGACCGCAAATTGCCTTCCAATCGGTTTCAGCACACAGACCATGCAAGCTTTGGTTGCGATCTTTGCGCAGAAACAGACAGAAATTTGGGCAGCAGCCCGACCATAAGGGAGCCTGTGAGGTATGGTAATTACAACTTTACACACTATTTCAGGGTATCTGCCACCACCACTGGTATGGGCCAGTGGACCCGACTGACTGACTGGTCCTGCGAATAAAACGATTAAACACACTCTATTCTGTCTAGATAACAACAATAGTAGCGTCTCTTCAGAGACCTGAGTTCAGTTTCTGTGTATGCTGAATAATAGGGTAACGGAACAGTGAATGACTTTGATAAAGTCTTTTACTCACGGGCAATATAAATAATTAATATATACAGACAATTATTAAAATCAACAATTATTAAAACAGTAATAGCCAGTGTGAAAAATAAGAGAAAGGGAGAAAAAATACTTAGTTCCTGGAAAGATGTCCTTTTTGTGGGAAGAATCATAAAGTCCTTGGTAAAATCCTTTGTTTCAGATCAAAGTTCAGAGTTCAGCAAGATGGCCGCCAACCATGTGTCCTCTGGCTGGCAGCAGACCGTTCTCATATAGATGGAATGTGGAGGACTGAGTTGCCCGGAAAGCTCATTTCTTTTAATTGAGTTCAGAGGCGGACTTCCAGAGTGGGCCCCTGGGCCGGATTATGGTAATCACATCTGGGCAGGGGCTTTCACCAGCCACATAACCCTGACATCCTCTCTAGGCCGACCTACGCGGCCGGCACACAAATAATAATTACATATTATTGATCCCCAGAACCTACCGATTAATATGATACCTTGGATGCGGGTGCTAGGGCGTATGGTTACCATGGGGCCCATAACTCCTTAACCAAAGGAGGTATGATTATGATTTGTATACCGAGACGTTGGTCCCATTTCAACGGATCCGAATACACTCCTCCCACCTCTGGGTAATACTCGGTTTTCCTTTAATAAGCAGAACTCATAATTCCCATGCTTCATCATTTTAACTCCTGAAGACAGTTTGTCTGGTGAGCAGGAGGAAGCCCCATTTGCTAGTCAATTCACATTGAGGTGTGAGCTGTGGGCTCATCCTGTCTTCCCCAAAGGCAGGACAATAACCTTGTGGTTCTTAATTAGCATCTGAGTGAGATCAGCTTGGTCAAACTGAGTTTTACACCTCTGGCTAAATTAGCAAGTCACAGGGCCAGTTTCCATGAAAAGACTCTGCTAACTATCTCCTATGAAGACAGCAGAGACCCCCCAGGCTGGACTGCCTGGTATCCACAGACATGAGATTCTGATTTGGCAGTGCAACGACAATCACGGCAGGAAACCGATTGCGGTTGCGTTTTCGTTTCTCACGGCTGTTCCGTGACACAGTCCAGAGCAGGGATTCTGGAAATCGTGAGATCCTTTTATGCTGAACTGTTGGGTAGCAGACCTCTTGATGAGACAGAGATGGAATCTTTCCTGTGTGATATTCCAGGGCTGGTAAATTTGGATGTTCCTCTTGCGTTTTTGACAGAAAGAATTTCTGCTGAGGAAGTGGTGAAAGCCATAGAGCAGCTTGCCATTAAAAAGACTCCAGGGCCAGAGGGCCTGACAGCCGAATTTTATAAGGTTTTCAAGGACATTCTGGCTCCTGAATTGGCAGAGGTTTACAATCGCAGTCTTGCAGAGGATGAGCTTCCTCCCTCTATGAGAGAATCAGCAGTTATTCTTCTGTCAAAGAGTAAGGATTCTTCAATGATTGAGAATTGGCGACCTATCAGCCTTCTCAATGTTGACTGAAAGATTCTGGCTAAGATCATTTTTTGGTGATTGGGCCAGGTGGCAAATGAGATGCTTTCTCGCCAGCAGCACTGTTCTGTCCAAGGGAGAAGTACTTTTTCAGCTGTATTAACGGTCCGGGAGATCTTGGAGAGATGCAGGGCTGCTGGTTGGGGAAAGTACTTACTGGCGTTGGATCAGGCAAAGGCTTTTGATCGTGTCAATCATGAGTATCTGTGGATGCTCCTTAGTAAGTATGGTCTGCCAGGGAGGTTTATTAATTGGCTTAAAGTTCTGTATAAAGGTGCTGAAAGTTTCCCGCTTGTCAATGGTTGGGTTGGACAGGGGTGTGCGTTGAGTCCCCTGCTATATGCTTTTGCCATTGATCCTTTCATAAGAAGGATTGAGGGTGGAGCCTTGTGTGGGGTGCCGTCGGGCATTGCTGGTGTACCTCCTCTCAAGGTTGTGGCCTATGCTGATGATGTTACTGTGGTGATCTCTGGACAGGAGGAGGCAGAAGGTGTTTGTACAGAGATTGTCCGTTACTCATTGGCATCAGGTTCCAAGATCAATCAAGATAAATGTGAGGCTTTCTGGATGGGTAAGGAAAAAGAGAGCTTCTTGCTTCTGGTCTCTTTTCCTGCACCAAAGGAAAAGATTAAAATACTTGGCATAGAATTTGGCTCGGGTGACTATGGGCACCAAAATTGGGAAAGCACACTAAAATGTGCTGAGGCTAAGGTGGTCCGCTGGAAAGGTTGGCGATTGACTTTCAGAGAAAGGATTGACATAATCAAAACATATCTGATTCCAATTACCGTATTTCGCGCCGTATAAGACGCTCCGGAATATAAGACGCACCCAGGTTTAGAGGGCAAAAACCAGGGGAAAAAAAAAATACTAAACCTGGTGCGTCCATATTCCAGGAGCGTCTTGTACATGTCCTTCTGTGTGTCCTCATGTGTGCTCCTGTGCCCCCCATATCCCTATGTGTCCTTCTGTGTGTCCCCCTGTGTCCTCCTGTGCCCCCATGTGTCCTTCTGTGCCTCCCATGTGTCCTCCTGTGCCCCCCATGTGTTCTCCTGTGTGTCCTCCTGTGCCCCCCATGTGTTCTCCTGTGTGTCCTTCTGTGCCCCCCATGTGTCCTCCTGTGCCCCCCATGTGTTCTCCTGTGTGTCCTTCTGTGCCCCCCATGTGTCCTCCTGTGCCCCCCATGTGTCCTCCTGTGCCCCCCATGTGTTCTCCTGTGTGTCCTCCTGTGCCCCCCATGTGTTCTCCTGTGTCCTCATGTGCCCTTATGTGCCCCCCATGGGTTCTCCTGTGTGTCCTCATCTGCCCCCATGTGTCCTGTGCCCCCCATGTGACCTGTGCCCCCATGTGTGCTCCTGTGCCCCCCCATGTGACCTCCTGTGCCCCCATGTGTTTTTCTGGTGCCTCATGTGTGCTCCGGTGCCCCCATGTGCCCTCATTTGCCCCCCTGGCTTCCTCCCTCCCACCTGCCCGAGTCTCCTGGCCCCCAGATTGAGTGTTAATAGCGGCAACAACTTACCTTTGCCAGGCTCCCGCGCTGATCCTAGATCATTGCGCTGCCCCCCGCTAGCTTCCTCTGCCTCCCCCCTCTGTATCTGGCCCCCCCGGGTGTAGGAATAAGTATCGGCAGCTTACCTCCGCAGTGCGCCCGCGATGACTGCAGACGTCCGTCTTCCAGGCACTTCTCGCTCTAGTGGCCGGCTTGAACTGATGACGCGCAGTTCAAAGCCGGCCACTAGAGCGAGAAGTGCCTGGAAGACGGACGTCTGCAGTCATCGCGGGCGCACTGCGGAGGTAAGCTGCCGATACTTATTCCTACACCCGGGGGGGCCAGATACAGAGGGGGGAGGCAGAGGAAGCTAGCGGGGGGCAGCGCAATGATCTAGGATCAGCGCGGGAGCCTGGCAAAGGTAAGTTGTTGCCGCTATTAACACTCAATCTGGGGGCCAGGAGACGCAGGCGGGAACAGAAAGGCAGGCACAGAAAGGCAGGGAATCCCCAACGTGGCGGCGGGTCGGCGGTTCGGATCGGCGGGCGTTATTAAGTTGGGGATTCCCTGCCTTTGCCGTATAAGACGCAGGGACTTTTTCTCCCCATTTTTGGGGGAGAAAAAGTGCGTCTTATACGGCGACAAATACGGTATGTTATATGTCAGTTTTGTCTGTATTTTGCCAGTGTCTCTTCACACAAGGATCTACAGCTTGTTTTTCCAGATGCTCTGGGGAAATAAGATGAACCACGTTAAGAGGAATATCACCTATCGATCAAGGCAGAAGGGTGGCTTAGGGATGGTCAACCCAGTGGTTTTCTTTTCTCTGTTATTTATTAAAAACAACTTTGGTAAAATGTATGTGGAGGAACTGCCTTGATGGATGGGTATTTTCCAGTCCTGGTTTAAACCTTTTCTCAGGCAATGGTAGAGTGGTGGTTTGGTGAAAAGACTGAGAGCTGGCCCTGATTATCTCCCGGCCTATGTTGCGCCGTGTCTGAAAGCGATGAGGCAATGGGAACTGACATGGGAGGAGATCATTTCAATCCCTAGGAAAGCCCTGGAGGAGAGAGTGGTTGAAACCTTTTTCCAGGATCCATTGGCCGGAGAGATTGCCCAAGCCCAATTATGGAGGAGGGTTTGCGCTTGCTATGTTCTCCCAGGATTCCGAACAAATTCAGGGACTTGGCTTGGCTTTCCTTTCATGGCAGACTCTTTGTTAGAGGAAATTTGAAGTTCATTGGGGATAGGGATCGTGGTTGTCCTCATGAGGAGTGTGGTGGTGTGGAGGAGACCATGGACCATTTCCTGGTGGATTGTTCCTTTAAGAAAGAAGTATACAAACAGGTGGGCAGGGCTTTAGGTATTCCTTTCCTTGAGCGGCTTAGTTATGCGGAGTGGACATATGGAGCATTCAATAACCGAGGGTCATTTCATTTGGACACTTTATTTTTAGTCAGTTTAGTGATTCGGTATTACACTTGAAATGCACTGTGTCAAATTGCGATCCATCAGAAAGTCCTCCCTGTCCAGGTGGTGGTGCATGGCATTATTGGTGAGGTTGGGAAAATTCGGGGTCTTGAGGAGGGAAGGTTGAGTCAGGGGGAATGGCGTCTGCTTTGGCGGAACATCAAACCTCCATGACTTGGCCAGACCTTCTCTTTGGTGAGCTTTCTTTCTCTTTTCACTTAGCTAGATGATCTAAAATTGAGGAATGGTTTGCAAGCATAAGGAGGAGTAAGATTGCCTAGTCTTTCTTGCTGTAATATGAAAATAAGTGTGCAGTGTTGTTGTAGTATAGTGTATATAGTAGACCAAAGTGGAATGATTTATGTTGAAGTTTTCAGATACGGACTTGACATGGACAGAATAATGTATATATTGAAGCCAAAATGGCGTGATTTAAGTTGTTTTTGGGTTTCAGTTCTTTTTCAAGTATAGTCTTATTATGGACTTAAAGTGGTTAGCCTAATGTTTTGTTATTTATTTATTTGGTTATTTTATAATTTTTGTATATATGTTGCAGTATTTTAATAAAAAAGTGACATGCCTGTTGCTGCCACACGTCACTCCTCCTTCTGCTGCTGCTGTATTTATTTATTTATACATTTATTGATGAATTTATTGTATTTATAAAGCGCCAACATATTATGCCGTGCTGATTTTCATCTTCCTGCTGTCTGTGTTCCCAACGCCAGGGTCCACACAATACATTGCCTGCTGCCATACGTCACTCCTCCTCCTGCTGCTGCTGTATTTATTTATTTATGCATTAATTAATTTATTTATGTATTTATTGTATTTATAAAGCGCCAACATATTACGCCACATGGATTTTCATCCTCCTGCTGTCTGTGTTCCCAACGCCAGGGTCCACACAATACATTGCCTGCTGCCATACGTCACTCCTCCTCCTCCTGCTGCTGCTGTTGTATTTATTTAAGAATTTATGAATTTATTTATGAATTTATTGTATTTATAAAGCGCCAGCATATTACGCCACGCTGATTTTCATCCTCCTGCTGTCTGTGTTCCCAACGCCAGGGTCCACACAATACATTGCCTGCTGCCACACGTTACTCCTCCTCCTCCTCCTGCTGCTGTATTTATTTATGAATGTATTGTATTTATAAAGCGCCAACATGTTACGCCGCGCTGATTTTCATCCTCCTGCTGTCTGTTGGCTGATGGTGTAATGGTTAAGGGCTCTGCCTCTGACACAGGAGACCAGGGTTCGAATCTCGGCTCTGCCTGTTCAGTAAGCCAGCACTAATTCAGTAGGAGACCTATGGCAAGTCTCCCTTACACTGCTACTGCCAATAGAGCGCGCCCTAGTGGCTGCTGCTCTGCTCTGGCGCTTTGAGTCCACAAGGAGAAAAGCGCAATATAAATGTTATTTGTCTTGTCTTGTCTTGTCTGTATTTCCAACGCCAGGGTCTACACAATACATTGACAAAACCACAAAAGCTACTAAGCCAGTATATGTCGCACACTACTAGTATGAAAAGAAGTACACTGCAATAAGATCATGCAAAAATATAAAATTCTTTATTAATAATTATAGTTAGAAAAAAAAAACCCAATCTGTACTAGTATAGACTTAAATCAGTGAGTGCCAGACCAGACTCATGGTTTTGTCTATATTCTGGTATTGCCAGTGTCTGCACCTATTTTTAGATTAATACTGCATAAATATACAAATTTCATGCCAGTTAACTAATCGCTATTGTAGTTTATTTGAGATAATCCACAGAATACATTGCCTGCTGCCATACGTCACTTTTTTATTTTTTTTAATTACTCCTATTTAAATGTGATTTCCCTTTAAAAAAAAAAAAAGAAACCTGCATCCGAATTCCCGGACACAAATTTTTCCCGAATTTTGTTAACGACACCCGAACCGAATTCGAATACAAACCAAATTTTGCGGTCGCATCCGAATGCGAATCCGAATGTCCTCCTGACCTGAATTCGAATGTACCCGAATCTACTTTTGGTATATCTGAGCATGCCTGCCCAGGAGAACATAATGAATAGGGAGATTATGAAGTTGAATAAGCATGAACAAATTGTAAACAGAGCTTTTAACTGTGTTAAAGGGAACCAGAGACGCCGGACATGGAAAAAGAAAAAATATTTCATACATACCTGAGGCTTCTTCCAGCCCCATAAGCCTGGATCGCTCCCACACCGCCATCCTCCGCTTCCTGGATCCGCCGGTACCGGGTCCCGTCACTTCCGGCGGACGCGGCCAATTGTCCGCATGATCAGGGGCTCCTTCCATATTTTTACGCGTGCGGCTGCGCAGTATGCAGCCGCACGCGTAAGGGTATGCCGGGAGCCCCTGTGATGCGGACAATTGGCCGCGTGCTGACGCCGACTGTCCGACTGGCCAAAACTACAGGACTCGGTACCGGCGGATACAGGAAGCGGAGGATGGTGGCGTGGGAGTGATCCGTGTGTATGGGGCTAGAGGAAGCCCCAGGTATGTATAAAATCTTTTTTCTGGCGTCTCTGGTTCCCTTTAAGAAATTACTCTGACCTGTGAAGAAGGAAGGGGGGGAGGGGGAGGTAAGGCCTGGATCCCCAGTCTTGAGACCATGACCAAAAAGTAGAACCTCTGGATGATCACACCTTCAAAGAACTGAGTGGACTCAACTGAGCAGTATGGCTCAGGTTGCGAGGTCCAGGTACCATACAGTTTTTGTCATGGGGAACCTATCTCTTTACGGTAGTGGGAGGGAAGGAGGAGGGAGGCCCCAGGAGCAGGGCCAGTTCTAGACTTTTGCTACCTGAGGCAAACTTATGAGGATGTGCCCCCCTTCCTGATTTGCAATGATCGCACCACTCCCGATAATTTACTCTGCTTCATTTAATGTTTTCAGTCAGCAATATGCAACAACTTGAGAGAGACATGCAGGGCCGGATT
This sequence comes from Hyperolius riggenbachi, assembly GCF_040937935.1. NCBI lineage: Eukaryota > Metazoa > Chordata > Amphibia > Anura > Hyperoliidae > Hyperolius > Hyperolius riggenbachi. The sequence goes on along the minus strand of NC_090647.1, from coordinate 397,771,114 downwards.
TGTACTTTTTACCGCCCTAGGCCCACTATCACCAGCTGCCCCATGACATTGGCAGGGTTAGGATAGTGTTATTGGATGGAGGGGGGTTAGGGATACTGATAGATCAGGATATCAGGTCAGGGTTGGGAATTTACAAAAAAAAAAAAAAAAAAAAAAAAAAAAAAGGTGGTTAGGTAATTTGTCAATTTAGGGTGAGGCTAGGCATATAGTGCTGCTGCAGATGTCAGTGCTATACAAATACATAATAATAATAATAGTATGGTAGGACGTTACACTAGGACTATGGTAGGATTAGAGTGTGAGCTCCTCTGAGGACAGTCAGTGACATGACTATGTACTCTGTAATGTGCTGCAGAAGATGTCAGTGCTATATAAATATATAGTAATATGGTAGGACATTAGACTATGACTATGGTAGGATTAGATTGTGAGCTCCTCTGAGGACAGTCAGTGACATGAATATGTACTCTGTAATGTGCTGCAGAAGATGTCAGTACTATATACATACATAATAATAATATGGTAGGACATTAGCCTATGACTATGGTAGGATTAGAGTGTGAGCTCCTCTGAGGACAGTCAGTGACATGACTATGTACTCTGTAATGTGCTGCAAAAGATGTCAGTGCTATATAAATACATAATAATAATATGGTAGGACATTAGACTATGGCTATGGTAGGATTAGATTGTGAGCTCCTCTGAGGACAGTCAGTGACATGATTATGTACTCTGTAATGTGCTGCAGGAGATGTCAGTGCTATATACATACATAATAATAATATGGTAGGACATTAGACTATGACTATGGTAGGATTAGAGTGTGAGCTCCTCTGAGGACAGTCAGTGAGTGACATGACTATGTACTCTGTAATGTGCTGCAGAAGATGTCAGTGCTATATAAATACATAATAATAATATGGTAGGACATTAGACTATGACTATGGTAGGATTAGATTGTGAGCTCCTCTGAGGACAGTCAGTGACATGAATATGTACTCTGTAATGTGCTGCAGGAGATGTCAGTGCTATATAAATACATAATAATAATATGGTAGGACATTAGGCTATGACTATGGCAGGATTAGATTGTGAGCTCCTCTGAAGACAGTCAGTGACATGAATATGTACTCTGTAATGTGCTGCTGAATATGCCAGTGCTATATAAATACATAATAATAATAATAGTATGGTAGGACGTTAGACTATGACCATGGTAGGATTAGATTGTGAGCTCCTCTGAGGGCAGTGAGTGACATAACTATGTACTCTGTAATGTGCTGCAGGAGATGTCAGTGCTATATAAATACATAATAATAATAATATAGTAGGACATTAAACTATGACTATGGTAGGATTAGAGTGTGAGCTCCTCTGGGGACAGTCAGTGACATTACTATGTACTCTGTCCAGGCAGCGCTGCAGAAGATGTCACTACTATATAAATACATCATAATAATAAAGCAGGACATACTAGGACTATGGTAAGATTGGATTGTGATCTCCTCTTAGGACAATCAGTGACATGACTAAGTGCTGCAGAAGATGCCAATGCTATATAAATACACAATAATTTAGTATGTAAATAAATAAGTAGGTCATTATACTGTGACTATGGTAGGATTGTGAGCTCCTCTGAGGATAATCATTGACATGACAATTTACTCTGTAATGTGGTATGGAGGACATGAGCACTATATTATACTTAGAGCTGGTTCACATGGGCAGCGGCGGTGCCATTGTTTATACAAACCCCACGTTTGGAACCAGATTTTCCCCATCATCTGCCCGGCACTTCTGTGGTCCCATAGCAGGGGTTAAAAGCATTACATGACACAGTGGTGGGATGCTTTTGGAGATGTAAAGAGGGAAAGACAGATAGGATGAGAGAGTATGAAGTTTAAAGACTGGAAGGAGGGGAGGTAAAGGGGAGAAGCAGTGAGAGTGACAGGAGATGGGAGAGGACAGCAGAATGAGTGATGAGGTGGCATGAAATACAGCATGCTGGGAGTAAGGTAGGAAGCACTGCAGATTGAGCCAGATTGAGCACTGCAGATGACCAGGCTAGCAGGATACTGTCAATGAGCAGAGATGTAAAATCATTTCTACTGTCAGAGTCACACAGGTTTCAGTCATTGAAGGATTATCACAGCCCGACTTTGCTCTCATTACTTCCTGTGTGCGCTCTTCTTCACACACAAAGCCAGGCAGCTCTGTTCCGTTATCTTATTCATAGATAAGGCTGCAGTGATTGCTGGGCTCGCCCCACACAAACACGCAGCAGCCTCACTTTCTATAAGTCACTGGTTTGGAAGGAGGGGGAAGGAGGGGGAAGAGACAGAGAGCTCCCAGCTGGGCACTCACTCCATAGTCCGTAGGGGCTGAGTGACTGCGTGAGTTAGCAGAAATACATTTACTGAGAGACACACTTCACACTTACTATGCACGTTTCCCCTCCCCGCAGCCCTCTCCATGCTGCTTACAGTGCCAGTTTTCTTCCTCTCTTGAATCTCCCGGCTCGGCTATCTGGCTAGGAAGCAGAGCGCTTAGCCCCTCCTCCCATCAGTGTCATCAGAGTGGAGAGGAAGGGAGGGCGCTCTCGTGCTGCGTGTATGCACAGGAGAGACTAGAGACAACAGCGCAGCTGGAGCAGGCAGCTGATTGCCGAACATCAGCTGATCTGCTGCAGGTATGTGACAGCCGCCCCAGCTCTCTTGCTACTTTTCTTCCGCCCTAGGAACGGGCCTATTCGGCCTGTGCGGAAATCCGGCCATGGAGACATGACATGCTGCAGCTCAATACAACAACACACCGGATGGCTGGCTGGCTGGCTGCGAGTCTGGGACAAACAAACTGCTCACCCTCAGCCAGTCGGCCATCCTCCATTCCTCCTCAGTCAAGACAGCAGTGCCATCTCGTCCCTTTTGCTGTGCAAGTCAAATGAAACACTGCTGCTCTCCTGCCTCCTCCCCCCCCCCCCCAACTCACTCACTGTCAGACCCCAAAGCATATTAAGCTACTTTTCCCCAATGATGATCTCTTCACCTCGCTCACTCTCCTCTCGCTTCTCCTCTTACTCTGACTACATACTGTAAGTTTAAACACACAGTACAAACAGGCTGCCGCTGCAATCTCTGTGCCTGATGCAATTGTTTCACCTTGCTTCATGAGAGAGAGGGCCCAGCCCAGGAGTGGAGTAATTTTATTCCTGCCTCTAGATCTGTGAGGGTGATAGTTTTCCCATCTTTTGACAATGGCAGCTTAATGGGGAAGCCCCATCTGTAAAAAATCTGTTTATCACAAAGAAGCTTGGTCAGTGTAATTACATCTCTGGGCGCTGAGTCCGGCAGGTGTGAGGGATTAGGGCGCTTGTATGTTCTTTCTATGGAATCCTTAATGTGTGAAAGATGGGGGAGTGCTGCCTTAGTTAATGGGGGAGTGATGCCTTAGTTAACTGAAGGAGGAGGAATATTTTCTGCTATCCTCCTAAATTTCAGGTTTTCTCTTCAGTCATTCAATTTCAGACTGGCTGGAATCAATCACTTCTATAGCTTTATTATGTTCAGTGATAATAGAGGCTATTTGGTTTTTATTAGAGGCCACCCTGTCACCTAAAGCACTGAATGATTGCTTCAAATTGTTAGTGAATAGTGATATCATAAATCTCTTTAGACAGTGAAGCTAAAGGTCATAAACGTTTGGGACACTCCCTGTTCTGAGGCTGGAAAAGCTTCTAGGCCTGCTCCTGGTAATAAAGTGTGGGGCTCAATTAGTGTAGCATCCTCTACCTTGTCCATCGTATCAGACTGTTTAGCTTTAACTTTGACAGGGCAACTTGAGGAGGTAGAGTGGTTGTCCATGGAGAAATCCCCCAAGTCAGCTGTGGAGCTGTGGGGGGTAGCTGCCTGCAGTGACCGGGATTAGTGATGATCATCGCGACCTCGTGAATATCGATATATCACGAGCACCATCGTGATCCGAATCCATGATCAAGAATCGATCACAGAATTTCAACACGGATTCAGCCATGGTTACTAGTATTCGGAAAAAATATCCATGATTAAACCTGCCGACTTTAGCGGTCAATAGCAAAGCCCCCTTACATGATATTAACACCAAATTTGCAGGATACGTTAAATAGAACAGTGGGAACAAGTAGAACAAGGTAAAAAAAAAATTAAAAACACCTTATACTTTTGAGAAAATCGATTTTAAAGGTTCAAAGGAAATTTCAAAGGAAAAAAGTATACATGTAAATGCGGTAAATACATTAACTGTCATTTACTGCATTTAAATATATACTATTTTCCTTTGAACTTTAAAATCGATTTTCTCAAAAAGTATAAGGTCTTTTTGAAAAAAAATGTTTTGGCTTGTTCCCACTGTGCTACCTAACATATCCTGCAAATGTGGTGTTTTTAGCATATAAGGGGGCTTTGCTATTAACCGCTAAAGTCGGCGGGTTTTGGCGGGATTTAATCACCCCTACTTTTTCATTCACTTTAAATTCGATTTTCTCAAAAACTATAAAGTCTTTTTTAATTTTTTTGTAGCCACTGATCAACCATGCAGCCCAAACCAATGCGTAGATCTGAATATATTTTTAAACCAACATATAATGCAAGCATGACTCAAAAATGATGAAGTTATTATAAGTTTGAAATTCACAGAATTTGCACAATGAAAATTTCTAACAGAAAATAAGGAACATTGTCAATGTTCCCTCTTTGAAACTACGAGCATAGGTTCTAGTTACACTCTCTCACCACATTTACTATAATCCCCAGGCATAAAAATAACACAAATACACTTAAAAGGAAAGAGAACCCACAACCACAGATGAAACCTTTCTTTTCAGAAATGGCACATGAAAAGTATACATTTACCAGAAGTATATTTTGTAGCCTAAAATGAATAACTTGTAAAAGAATGATGAAATACTATTGGGGGTGGAGGGTGAAAACACAGGAAATTATATGATGATAACTTTCTAGAGATTTGCATGAAGTGTAATATATAATAGGGCTGTAGAACTTGATCATTTGGTATTTTTTTAAGATCTCTAAAATCTCTGTAAAGCTATGAATTATTTTGCCTGGTTGGTTTTCTTTATCTGTACCTGCTGTAAGGAGACAAAGTGTCAAAGTGGAGATTCAGAAGGTGGTTGCCAAGGTGTTATAAATATATTCCCTTCCAAACTTAAAGATCTCAGGATTACATTTCACAAAGTGAAAGACTATTTTGTAAGTATGCAAATACAATATTATGTTTCCTTTAGCCTGCTGTTACTACATTTTGCTTTAACAGGCAACAGACCTATGCTGTTTCATGATATGTATTTGTTTTCCTGGGGGAAAATGCTTGTAGCCCATTCTGACATGTGATCTTAATTGCATGTTTCTGCAATAAGGGGCTTTTTCATCCTGGATACATTTTTTTTACTATGTATAGTATATTACACCTTTAATTTGGCATCAGTTATAGCATGTAGAAATCAATTTAAGAAAAATTATTTATGTATACAGTACTTGAATTACTATAATTATTCACATGATTTCAGCTTAAGGTAGTATAAAACCCTGACATAATATTCAATAAAAACATGTTTTCCAACTTTTTATATGCCATATGGTTATCATATTTGCTTTTGTGCATAAGTATTATTATTCATTTACAAGTTCCCAAAGCACACTTTTTTGCTTTGAGAGCTGACTTTGCATTTTATACATAACTGGTTTATTCATCTTGTAATGTAGGCAGAAATGCTTTCTGAGTGTCTGACTGTGTTCAGGAGAGTCTGCAGTGTCAGGGAAGTGTTTATTTAATTGTATCAAGTGAGGAATACAAACACAAGTGTCACAGGAGTCCTAGTGGTCTGACCGCACTTAGCCTTCTAAACGGTGCCAGCGCACAGATCGTGCGAACTCTGGTCGCAGTCAATGCGCAGGAACCATTAAGAATTAGCCGCAGACAGCCCAGAAGGGAGCCTGTGAGACACGGGTAATTACAACGTACACACGATTCCACGGTATCTGCCACCACCACTGGTATGGGCCAGTGGACCCGATTTACTGACTGACTAGTCCTGCGAATAAAACGGTTAAACACACGGTATTCTGTCTAGCCAACAACAAACAAACAGTAGCGTATCTTCAGAGACCCGGGATCAGTTCTGTGTGTGCTGATAAGCAGGGTAGCGGGGGGTCCGTTAAAAATGGCACCAGTTATCGTAGTTAAAAAACGGCGCCCCATAGAGAACCACTATCGCTAGTTATTTTTCGTTTTTGACAGCTAAAAACCAGCGCCGGCTTTAAAAACGATATTTATCGTTTATATTTGTATTGCTCCCAAACGATAATTTTCCTTTTAACCCCTGCTTTGCTGCCGTTTTGAAAATATCTGCCCGCCGGCTTTAATGTTTAATAGCAAAGCCCCCTTAAAAGCTAAAAACACCAAATTTGCAGGGAATGTTAAGAAGAAAATTGTGAACAAGAGGAAAATTTTTTTTTCAAAAAGACCTTATAGTTTTTGAGAAAATCGATTTTGAATATTCTTCTTCTGACCGTGGGAAAATTAAACGCCCGCCGACTTTAGCGGTTAATAGCAAAGCCCCTTTAAATGCCAGAAACACCAAAATGTGTAGGGAATGTTAAGAAAAATAGTGGGAACACGAAGAAAAAAAAATTGTTCAAAAAGACCTTATACTTTTTGAGAAAATCGATTTCAAAATCTTCAAAGGAAATGTAAATATTTAAATCGCGTACTGACATTCCCGTGGAAACTTTTTCCGCCGACTTTAGCAGTTAATAGCAAAGTCCCCTTAAATCCTAGCAACACCAAATTTTCAGGATATGTTAAAAAGATACTGGGAAACAATATTTTTTTTAAAAAATTTAAATTTTTTTTTTTTTTAAATTAAAATTTTTGGGTTATGTTCAGAGTGTGGGAAAAGTTTTGAAAAAAATGACGTGGGGTCCCCCCTTCCCGAGCCTCTGTAACCCCTTGTCTCCCATGCAGGCTGGGATAGCCAGAATGCGGAGCCCTGGCCGACTGGGGCTTCGCACCCTGAGCTATACCAGCCCGCATGGTCCATGGTATGGGGGGGCTTCGGGGGGGAGGGGCGGCCAAGCCTTCCCCTCCCCCCCGGAGCCCTTGTCCAATCCATGGACAAGGGGCTCTTCCCCACCTCTGGTGCCCCAGGAGGAGGTGGGGGCGACGACTTCCTGGGGGGGGGGGTTCATGGTGGCATCTGGGAGTCCCCTTTAAGAAGGGGAACCCAGATGCCTGCCCCCCTCCCAGGAGAAATGAGTATAGGGCTACTTTGTACCCCTTACCCATTTCCACAAAGGGTTAAATGAAATAAAAACACAACAACGAGAAAAGTCCTTTAATGTTCTAAATTAACCAGAAATACTTACCTGTACCTTTAAGAAAAAAATCCCACGTCAATTAGGTCCCACGACAGTATCCTCCATCTTGCGACCTTCAGTTACATGTTGATTGAAGATCTCCGCCGCCCCGACGCCACACACGCCGCCTCCGCCGCACTCACTGCTCTTAGCTATACTTAGTATAGCTAAGAGCAAAAAGCATCTTTAAATTTTGGCTCCAATGGTCCCCATTGGTTCCTTAACAGGCCAATGGGGATCAGGAGGATCCCCATTGGTCGATAAGGAACCAATGGGGAGCCTTGGAGCCAAAATTTAAAGATGATTTTTGTTCTCAGCTATACTTAGTATAGCTGAGAGTTGCGTCTATGCATCTATATAGACGCATTAGCGCTAGCTGCCGCTGCCCTCCCTGCCTCCCCCCACCTGTCACCCTCACCCATGCTGGCACCCATGGGTGCATTGGGTGCCAGCATGGGTGAGGGTGACAGGTGGGGGGAGGCAGGGAGGGCAGCGGCAGCTAGCGCTAATGCGTCTGTATAGACGCATAGACGCAACTCTCAGCTATACTTAGTATAGCTGAGAGCAGTGTGGCGGAGGCGGCGTGTGTGGCGTCAGGGCGGCGGAGATCTTCAATCAACATGTATCCGAAGATCGCAAGATAGAGGATACTGTCGTGGGACCTGATTGGCGTGGGATTTTTTCTTAAAGGTACAGGTAAGTATTTGTGGTTAATTTAGAACATTAAAGGACTTTTTTCGTTGTTGCGTTTTTATTTCATTTAACCCTTTGTGGAAATGGGTAAGGGGTACTCCTGCACCCCTATACTCATTTCTCCTGGGAGGGGGGTGGGCATCTGGGGGTCCCCTTCTTAAAGGGGACTCCCAGATGCCACCATGAACCCCCCCCCCAGGGAGTCGTCGCCCCCGCCTCCACCTGGGGCAAGGGAGGCGGGGAAGAGCCCCTTGTCCATGGATTGGACAAGGGGCTCCGGGGGGGAGGGGGAGGCTTGGCCGCCCCTCCCCCCCGGAGCCCCCCCATACCATGGACCATGCGGGCTGGTATAGCTCAGGGTGCGAAGCCCCAGTCGGCCGGGGCTCCGCATTCTGGCTATCCCAGCCTGCATGGGAGACAAGGGGTTACAGAGGCTCGGGAGGGGGGACCCCACGTCATTTTTTTTTTTTTAATTTGCTATTAATTTTTTTTTTTAATCTTCTGAGTGTGGGAAATAAATTTAAAAAAAAACCGACGTGGGGTCCCCCCCTCCCGAGCCTCTGTAACCCCTTGTCTCCCATGCAGGCTGGGATAGCCAGAATGCGGAGCCCCGGCCGACTGGGGCTTCGCACCCTGAGCTATACCAGCCCGCATGGTCCATGGTATGGGGGGGCTCTGGGGGGGAGGGGCGGCCAAGCCTCCCCCTCCCCCCCGGAGCCCTTGTCCAATCCATGGACAAGGGGCTCTTCCCCACCTCCGGTGCCCCAGGAGGAGGTGGGGGCGACGACTCCATGGGGGGGGGGGTTCATGGTGGCATCTGGGAGTCCCCTTTAAGAAGGGGAACCCAGATGCCTGCCCTTCTCCCAGGAGAAATGAGTATAGGGCTACTTTGTACCCCTTACCCATTTCCACAAAGGGTTAAATGAAATAAAAACACAACCACGAGAAAAGTATTTTAATAATCTTAATTAACCACAAATACTTACCTGTACCTTTAAAAAAATGTTCCCACGCCAATATATTCTCGGAAATGATCCAACGAATAACAATATCCTCTTATCTTGCGATCTTCAATTAACTTGATTGAAGATCTCCCACGCCAATTAAAATACTATACCTTACAATGCGTCCTGCGTAGGGACGCATAGCACGGCTCCCGCTGTCCTCCCCGCCTCCTCACCTGTCACCCTCACCTAGCCTGGCACCTGGTGCACCCATGGGTGCACCGGGTGCCACCCTAGGTGAGGGTGACAGGTGCAGGCAGGTGGGGAGAGATCGCGGGAGCCAGCGCTATACGTCCTGCACAGGACGCATCCTAAGGTATAGTAACCGGCTCATAAATGAGCCGGTTCTTTTTGTATTGAATCAAATGAATCGATTCATTTGATTCTATACAAAAAGAACCGGCTCATTTTCAAGTTCTTTTTGTATAGAATCAAATGAATCGATTCATTTGAATCGAATCCTGCAAATTTGGTGTTGCTAGGACTTAAGGGGACTTTGCTATTAACTGCTAAAGTCGGCGGAAAAAGTTTCCACGGGAATGTCAGTACGCGATTTAAATAGTTACATTTCCTTTGAAGATTTTGAAATCGATTTTCTCAAAAACTATAAGGTCTTTTTGAACAATTTTTTTTTCTTCGTGTTCCCACTATTTTTCTTAACATTCCCTACACATTTTGGTGTTTCTGGCATTTAAAGGGGCTTTGCTATTAACCGCTAAAGTCGGCGGGCGATTAATTTTCCCACGGTCAGAAGAAGAATATTCAAAATCGATTTTTTCAAAAACTATAAGGTCTTTTTGAAAAAAAAAATTTTCCTCTTGTTCACAATTTTCTTCTTAACATTCCCTGCAAATTTGGTGTTTTTAGCTTTGAAGGGGGCTTTGCTATTAAACATTAAAGCCGGCGGGCAGATATTTTCAAAACGGCAGCAAAGCAGGGGTTAAAACGATAAATATCGTTCAGGCAGGACCAAAAAAAAAACAAAAAAACACAGTTTTAAAACGATAAATTTCGTTCTGCACTATTTTAACCTTTAAAACGATAAATATCGTTTTAAACATATATCGGGCAGAAGGGGCCGCCATTTTTTTGCCGGCGCCATTTTTCACTGGACGCGGGTAGCGGAGCAGTGAATGACTTGGAGGAAGTCTTTTATTCACAGCAATATAAATAATTAATATATACAGACAATTATTAAGATCAACAATTATTAAAACAGTAATAGCCAGTATAAAAAATAAAAGAAGGGAGAAAAATACTTAGTTCCTGGAAAGATGTCCTTTAGTGGGAAAACTTGTAAAGTTCTTGGTTTCAATCAAAGTCCAGAGTTCAGACCAGGTGGATGCCAGCATATCCTCAAGCTGGCACAGATGAGTTCAAGATGTTTCAGGGTGGAGGACCCTGAATTTGGCTCCTCTGCCATTCTTATGCCCCTGATTCAGTAGGAGGGAGTGAGGGCGGGCCCACACACCCCCTTAGAACATGAGATGAGTCCTCCCCTTGTCCTGGGAACCAGAAATCATGCCTTAACCATATATGGGCTCTATCTCACAGAACCGTACAGGTCAGGGCAGATTTACTAATATTTTCAGGTCTGCCTCGATGTACCCAGCAGCCTGATACCAAACATGAGGGGTGGGACCCTTGTGGTATCAGCAGGGCACTTTCGAACTGCCTAACTGGCAGTCTTTCCCTCAGAATGGTCTGAAGTTTCTTCAGAACCAGCGCCAGATAGGGCCAAGCATGCTCTGTTAGTTTGGAGGGTCTGCCAGCCTGGCAACACAGAAAATATGACACATATAGCCGTTTATGGAATATGATCTACATTTGGGATTGATAGCAGGTCATTCCTAGGTAAAGGCTCTTTGAAGTTTGGGGCAGCTAGCTAGGTGTCAGCTCCCCTTCTGGGAGGGAGCCAGAGGGTCTGGCTTTTCTCCCAACTAGATTGCTTCTGTCATGGTCTATACCTGATGGATGGGCCATCAGCACAGCTTGAAGCCAGGGACTCTCTGGGCCCAGGCTCATTAGCATATCAAAAGAGCCATCCAGCAGTTGGGCTGGTGCTATCTCTCTGCTGAGAGAAAGACTTCAGCTGCCCCTACACACTCAACCCAGATTGTATCGATTTGAAGCGCAATCGATGCAGAGAATCGAGTGCGATCGCTTTTCTTCACGGGCGGTTACAGGACGCGCCTGCGGCCCCGCAACCGTCCGTGACAACAAGATAACATTATCTCCGGATGCTTCCAGCTTTCCCGGCAGGGAGCTTGTAAGTCCTGTGTTTAACTAGCTGAATGCTGTTCTAGTAAAAAAATGGTGGTAGTATATAATATGCTGTAAATAATCTATTAGAGCAAAGAAGAAATGCTGGGTTTCATTCCCCTTTAAACTAAAAATATTTAAAGCATTATATTTGGACCTTGATAAGAGAAATGATAAAAATCCATGATGAATTCATATATTTTCCACACAGGGGCATAGCTACAATTCACTGGGCCCCATAGCAATTTGTGTGGTTGCCCCCCCCCCCCCCCCATAACCAACCCCCCCTCCCCCTTCTACCCCAGCACTGTACATACTGGAGGAAGCAGAGATCAGCACACACTGCAGCTAGTTTACTCTCAGTACAGGCATAGAGTAGCCGCTTATACTGTACATACTGGAGGTAGCAAAGATCAGCACACTGCAGCTACTATACTATCAGTACAGGCACAGAGTAACAGCTTATACTGTACATATTGGAGGTAGCAGAGATCAGCAGACACTGCAGCTAGTTTACTATCAGTATAGGCACAGAGTCACAGCTTATACTGTACATACTGGAGGCAGCAGAGATCAGTACATGCTGCAGCTAGTATTCTATCTGTAGAGGCACAGAGTATCAGCTCAGAGGCGAACATGGAATGTTTCTTTTTTTATATATTAGTATAATTATTACCTGGTCAGCAGCTGCAAGATTTAAGGCGCTGCTCACACAGGTTTACGGTGAGGAGGGCAGAGAGGGGTGTGTGTGGCCAACACTTAAGATGGCCACTGTGAGACAGAAAGCAGGGCAGCATGTGCGTTTGTAGTCAGATGACATGCACAGGCCCCCTCTGGTTGCTAAGGAAACCGCACAACACTAGGAGGGAGGAGAGCACGCGGTCTCCTATTAAAAATGCAGGGAAAGCTGAAGAAAAAAGCGAGTTGGTGCGCAGAGCTTGCAGAAAGTCTGTTTAAAAAAGGGTTGTTAACGGTACTTGTGGCACAGATGCCTGAGGCAAGAAGGAGAGAGAGGAGGGAGCACAGCGTAGTTAGCAGGCATAGGAGATGGAGCCTGGCAAGAAAGGTGGCAGCTGATCAGAGGACATCATTAGAGGAGGAGATGACAGACAGAACACAGTGGGAGAGGAACTGGTATTGAGGGTCTGTGAGGAGAAAATCAGCATCAGAGGCAGAGCGAAGCAAGGCATAGTAAGATAGTGTGTTCACGGAAAGATGACAGTATTCTAGACAAGAGAGAAAAGAGAAAAATAGCACAGATTTCAGCAAATTGGTAAACTACAACAATCTAAGCTATATAGACAGAGGAATATGAGAAAAAGTGAACTATATGAACAATATTGCTTATTGAAAACTGTGCATCATACCCAAAAAAAGAAACACAGATCAGAAGGATTGGACTAGGTATAAAAAATTGTTTAGCTCCACAAAATTAAAGTAATACTGTGGTAATCGGAAGACTATTTTATTGATCCCTGCTACCTTTCCATACAGACTCAGCTTATATAGCCTCAAAGCCAGTGGTGCTCGGATAAAATCCGTGATCAGGGCATAGCAGTGATTCACACGCATTTTTTCACTATTCGATATCGTGATCCAAATCCGTGATTGCTCTGCGATCACGGGTTTCAAACACGGATTTGGCCATTGGTAAGCGGATTTTGCCATGATCACGGCCATGATCACGGGCATGATCACAACATCGAATCTGTGACAGGGGGAAATGACTTTACTGGGCCAATCAGAGGCCCCCAGCGTAGGCCCTAGCCAACCAATAACAGGAGTGGAGACTCTGCCCTCCCCTCCAGCATATAAAGCGGCGGCCATGTTGAGAGCGCCCTCCTTGCTAGACTGTGGCACTGAGAGCATCTCCAGGCCATTAGTTGCAAAGCAAGAGGGTTTTATGGTTAAAAAAGCCAGCATTTTCACTCATGTCATTGCTTTCTTACTGTATTTGATACTTGTATTTAGCTAGGCAGCCTGTGATTTACTTAAAGAGTAACTGTCAGGCTGCAGAAGCTAATTTAAACCTCTATTCTCCTGTGTTAAACAGTTTAGAAGGAAGCCCAAAAGCAATTAGTGAAGATAAAAATCTCAGTTACCTTTGATGTGTGCTTATCAGCAAGTCTGTTATTCTTAAGAAGACGCAAGCCGCATACCATATTGCAAAGCATTCTGGGGCTCTCCCCTCGGCTGCTAATGAGACGTTACAGCAGCTTGTAATCGCGTAGCACTGATAAATCTCGGGCAGAGTACACTGCAGGAGTCAGCTATTGTTCCTAGCCACATGGCTCATTAATATTCACTGGACACAGTGTTGTTCAAGTACAAGCTTATCTGTGATCAGGAAGCAGGCAGGACATGACAACACATTTGACAGAAAAACATGGAGCCTGCCATGAGCTGTCAGGAGCATCTATCTCTGCATATACTATATACAAATTCTGTGAAATCCAAACGTGGACAGTGAAATGCATATGTAATGTAAGTACAGCCAATCTTTAGCTACTGATATATGTGTTTATTTTCTCTGAGACCTTATACCTAACAGCTCCTCTTTAAAGATGAACTGTCACGAAAATCTTAAAACACATACAAATAAGAAGTACATTTCTTCCAGAGTAAAATGAGCCATAAATAACTTTTCTCCTATGCCTATGTTGCTATCACTTACAGTATGTAGTAGAAATCTGACATTACCGACAGGTTTTGGGTTAGTCCATCTCTTCATGAGGGATTCTCAGCATGGCCTTTATTCTTTATAAAGACATTCCCTAAAAAACATTTATACAATGATGCTGGCCAGCCTCTCTGCTCACCAGACCAGACCCTTTTTTGGCATTTGGACGGAGGAAATGCCATTCATTAAGTGCTTTTAAAAATAAAGAAAACCCTAAGAACCCCCTATGAGAAGATGGGCTAGTCTAAAATCTGTTGGTAATGTTAGATTTCTACTACTTACTGTAAGTGATAGCAACATAGGAGAAAAGTAATTTATGGCTCATTTTACTCTGGAAGAAACATACTTCTTATTTGTATATGTTAACTTTTATCTTAAAGGGAACCTGAAGCAAGGAAAATGATTTAAAATAAACACATGATGTAGCTGCAAATGAATATTACCTACTTAACTCACCGTCAGTTCCTCTCAGAGGATCACCATTTTCTTCTTACAGTGATCCCTTCCAGTTCTGACAATATGTTGTCAGTCAGTTATATATCAGCAGCTGTCACCTACAACTGAATGTGCGAGGTAATGTCCATATTTCCCCTATGGCTCAGGTGGGTGATATTACAATTTAACAGTGTGCTGACCGAGAAGCTGTTATGGGGTAATGGCCCTTTTTAAAATGGAGGATGGAGAATTCCATTGATCACAGTGGACAAATGGGAGGCAGGAGAGGAGAAAGAGATCGAGAAGTAGCTTACACAGGAGGTAAGTATGACCTGTGTACCGTTATATTGACTTTATTTTCAGTTCAGGTTCTCTTTCAATTTTAAATTTTTTGTGACAGAGGTCCTTTAAAGAGACACTGAAGCGAGAATAAATCTCGCTTCTTGTCTCATAGTCAGCAGGGGCATGTGTGCCCCTGCTAAAACGCCGCTATCCCGCGGCTAAACGAGGGTCCCTGACCCCCCAACCCCCTGTGCAAAATCTACGACCGACTTGGTTATAGATTTTGCTGCTCTTGAGGCAAGGCTAACGGCTGCAGCCCTGCCTCTCAGCGCCGTCTATCAGCGGCGCATCGCCGCCTCTCCCCCGCCCCTCTCAGTGAAGGAAGACTGAGAGGGGCGGGGGAGAGGCAGAGATACGCGCTGACAGGCGCGCAAGAGGCAGGGCTGTGGCGGTTAGCCCTACCACAATCCGGAAGAGGGGATGCGCTGCTCGGAGGGGATTTTAGGGGGTAAGGGACCTCCGTTTATCGCAGGATAGCGACGTTTTAGCAGGGGCACACATGCCCCTGCTGACTATGAGGTCTGAAGTGAGATTTATTCTTGCTTCAGGCTCTCTTTAAAGAGGAACTTTAACCTAAAAAAAATAAATAAAAACGGACTCCTAGAGAGTGATGAGACGAACCATTTTTATTCCTGGCAGAGTAACAGTTTTTTTCTTTCTTCCAGCAGTTGTAACTGTTATACTAGACTGTAATCATTTTCTTAACTGACTGATGTCATCTGAAGGTGCCCAATTCATGTGTGGAGAGAAGTTCAGAACTAGCTGAAGGAGGCTAAAATTTGTTTGTCTGTATATACAAACAAAATTGAATGGTTGTTCTAAAGCAGTTTTAGTAAGTAATTGCAACGGGGTAAATGTATGGAAAAAGGGTGATTTATTGTAATGGGCTGGGCCCTTTTCCACTGATTTTTTTGTGTGTGATTTATTTGTGATTTTTACTGATCGCAAGAGCACCACGATTTACATATAAATCGCGGTGCTAATTTCCAACTAGTGTGCCCATTTTTTCCCCAGAATGCAGTTGTTGACTTGCGCGATTCTTGATGCCATCGTGCTCCAATCCCAACAGCTATACAGTGCAAATGCGGCAAGTGGATAAAGCAGTATGTGCAATCACAAATGCAGCGCAGTTGCAATCGCACTTGTAATGGAAAAGGGCCCATAGAGGAGAAAGCAAAATGAAAGCAGATCAGGTCTGTTTCTATACAGTTAGTAACAAGTTTCAGCATAGCGTCAAAGTGCTCATACACTTATAGATTTCCTCATTAAATGCCTTGCAGATTCCTACTGGGAATCGATTCCCAAAAATGTCAGATTGATTTTTGATCAATGCCTTGGCACCAATTATCACTACCTTATATTGGTGACTATCAGGCGCTTGCTGGAGCAGATTCCTGAATTACCTGATCCACTAGTTGTCCCCTACTCTCCTGGCAGTATTTTCTGGTGGTCTAGGGGTTCCCCCTCAAAGTCTTCCCTGGCAGTCTAGTGGTCCCCTCTCCTTCTCTAAAGTATTCTCTCAAACTCTGGTTTTCTCACAGTATTCCTCCAGTCATCCTGTGCCCACGCTGTCAGTCCGCGATCCTCTCGTCAGCTATATCGGCCTCCAATAAGCTGTATGCGTGGCCACAACTAACCAACTTTGAGAAGGGTCACTGATGCTGACTGGAGGGTCGTGGAGGGACAGCGCAGGCACAGGATGACTTCAGGGCATTGCAAGAAGCCCTAGAAAAATTAACCTGCGTTTTGTTTTTGATTTAAAGGGAACCTGAAGCGAGTAAAATTATTTAAGATTAAAAACACATGATGTTCCTACAAATGAATATTACATACTACCTCACCGCCAGTTCCTCTCAGAAGCTCATTATTACAGTGATCCCTTCCAGTTCTGACAATATTTTGTCAGAACTGAAATATACCAGTTGCTGTCAGCAGCTGTCAGTTATAACTCAATGTGCAAGATAATGTCCATGTTTCCCTATGGCTCAGGTGGGTGATATTACAATTTAACAGTGTGCTGACCAGGAAGCTGTTATGGGGTAATCGCCATTTTTAAAATTGAAAACGGAGAATTCCACTGATCACAGTGGAAAAATGGGACGCCAGAGAGGAGAAAGAGTGAGGAGCAGAGGTAAGTATGACCTGTGTATGGTTATTTTGACTTTTTATTTTCAGTTCAGGTTTTCTTTAAAGTGTAGCAGAGACGAGTAAGTATAAAAGATTTATACATACCTGGGGCAAGAAGGTGGAGGAAGACGGCGTGGGAGAGATCAGTGCAGAGGGGCTGGAGGATGCCCCAGGTATGTATCAATGTATCAATCTTTTATACTTACTGGCTTTACAGTGTACCTGAGAAGATAGTCGTGTCAGGCTTTATACTTACCTGGGGCTTCCTCCAGCCCCCTTGAGGCCGTTCGGTTCCTCACCTTCTCCCCCGGGCCACTCCTGGACAGCCCGATACTCTAGCTGAGTCGTGCTTCACCACACATGTGTGGTCCGGCCGTGCTCCCCCTTGGCAGGCGCAGAATGCTCCTGGATATGGGAGTGCAACGAGGGAGCAGTTGCTGCTGGTGAAGTGGGGGACAGGAGTGGCCCGGGGAGATGGCGAGGAATGAAGTGGCCTCAAGGAGGCTGGAGAAAGCCCCAGGAAAGTATAAAACAGACTTCCTTAAAGTTTCCCATTAACCCCCAGTAGTATGGTAGCATAACTTTTAGCTGTATTCCCTGGTATTCTAGTGGACCCTGCCCCCTGCATGTGTGGTCGCAGTTCCCCCCCCCCCCCCCATATAATACACCCACTACACCTAGGGAGCATTATTTGACTGTACACTGGCGCTCCCACCTCCCTGAATGACCATCATGTACCTGCAAGCCCCCCTCCCCACTTGAAGGCTGCAACATCTCTCTCCCTCCTCCTTGCAAAACGCAGGCTATACTCCGTGTATACCTTGTTCAGTGTTGTGTCGCTCCACTCTGCAGCTGTCATCAGAGATTGAACACTGAAGTCGTAGATTAGTTCAGTACACTGAGCGGTTTTGATGAAGGAAGCAGAGTGAAGCGACGCACAACACTGGGCAAGGTATACACAGAGGATATATTACACTCTGAGAGTAGGAGGAGCAAGATGATACAGCCTTCGGGGGAGGCTGGGAGATGAGGAGACGGATGGCTCAGAGAGAAATTCCTGCTGACCAACCGAGCATGAAGAGATCTCTGAGAAGTGAGAACCACACACGAGGGCAGCACGGGCTATCTGTGAACACTTCTCCCTCTGTGCGAGGTGTACTGCACAGATGACGGAGCTTTTTTTTCTTCTTTTTACAACTGTTACTACCCAGAAGGCTGTTTGTCTTAGGCTCATTTAATATTCAGCCGCAGACGAACATCATTAGGTGGGCGGGGCTTATGCCTTAAAACTGTATTAAATGTGGCTTTTTGCTTCTTCTTCCTGGAAAGACCTGGTTTTCCCCAATAAAGTGGATGTCAGCTTCAAGTTGGCGATGAGTTGATTTTGTGCTTACAGTTCCTCTTTAAGTTCTAGTCAGTGTAGTCATGACAGACAGTGTACTTAGTGCTGTGCTGTGCAGCTTACTGCAGGGCTGCAGGCAGAGGCAGGTTCACAGATTTTAGTGCTCTTAGCTCTATTACTGTATTTTATACTTGTATATTTAGCTAGCCAGCCAGCCAGTAATCAACTTAAGTTACTTGTAGTCACTCAGTGTAGTCTGAGACATTGTACTATGCCAGCGTGCAGCCAGTTACATTTCTGCATGTAGTGCAGGCAGGCACGAGTGTTCACTCATTTTACTGCTCTATTACTGTATTGAGTATTGAGTATTTGCGCAGACAACATATTATTGACAGTAAAAAGCAGCACACTTTCCACCTTCAAATATTGTGCATAGAGAATGTCTGCCAGGGGCTGTGGCAGGAGAGGGAGTGCCATTGCCCTGTCCGGGACTGGTCCAACGCCAGGGAGAGGGCCAAGGTGAGGGTACTCAGCTGTAGGGGATGCAGCAGAGAGGTTTCCATTAGCAGCACAGCGGACGCCATTAGCAAACATTTTCAGCAGCTTGGGTGACAGCAGCCAGCTGGTGCTGTCACCACACGGTATCAGGGGGGATTCAGCAGGCTCCTCTGATCCCATTCCCTCCACACCCCGCAGCAAGCAAGCCCGCCTCAGCAGCAGCGCAAAGCCTCACTGTTGCCAAGCGCTGCTGAAATTGGTCAGCCTGGGGAAGGATAAACTGACAGCCGCCCACATCCTGGCTACTCTCATGGAGCAGGAGCAGAGGTGGCTGACCCCTAGAGGCCTCAAAGTCGGTTACGTGGCATCCGATAATGGGGCCAACCTGGTGGCTGCACTGCAACTGGGAGAGCTCAAGCACATCCCCTGCTTGGCCCACATCCTGAATTTGGTTGTGCAGTGCCTCCTGCGCGCCTACCCGGGGTTGAATCAGCTGCTGGAAGATGCACAGCTGATACACCATTTCCGCCACTCTGACACTGCCTCTGCAACCCTGGCCCACCTAAGGCAGGTCGTGGGCCTGCCATCACACCGCCTGATCATAGATGTCCCAACTCGCTGGAACTCGGCTCTTGCGATGTTGGAGCGGCTGTGGTAGCAAAGGACCACACTTCGCAGGTACATGTGTGAGACAAACATCTACGACAGCACCATCAACCTGCAGGTGATCTCCGCAGCTCAGTGGAAACACATGCAGCAAGTGTGCATGGTCTTGCCTCCCTTCCTGCAGGGAACCAAGATGGTGAGCCGGGCGTGGGCATTTATTTGTGAGTGGGTGCCCCTGGTTTGCCTGCTGGACTTGGTGTTGTATGATGTGATGGAAGAGGGGGAGGCAGCCCTAAGCCAGCTGGATAGGAGGCAGTTGGCAGCACACGCCAGCTCACGGGAGGAGGAGGACGAAAACTTACAGGTAGTGAGTGAGGAGTTGGAGGTCCCTAACCTGGATGCTAAGGGGGAGCAGCAGAGCACCACTGCCATTGTGCGGGGTGGTGGTTTAAGAACAGGCGTGTCCTCTTGGGGCGCCCTGGAGACCTACTGAGCCTAACGAAGAGCCTGTATGCAGTGGAGCTGCCCAGAGTAGAGGTGCCAGCCACAGCATCCTCCTCTAACCAGCAGCAGCGACTGACCAGCATGGTGTCTGACTACATGAGGTCATTCACTGAGCTTTGACACCGTCAAGCCCTTGGACCCCATGGAGTACTGGGTAAAGAGACTGGACATCTGGAGGGAGTTTGCCCAGTACACCCTGGAAGTCCTGTCCTGCCCCCCCTTCCAGTGTCCTCTCCGAGAGATGCTTCAGTGCAGCCGGTGGCATGGTCACCGAGAAGTGTTTTCGGCTGTCCCACAACTCTGTGGACAAACTCACTTTCCTGAAAATTACCCAAGCTTGGGTGGAAGGCGAGTTCCTGGCCCCTGCTGTCGGCGACAGGGGGACACTAAGTGACTGCCTGGGAATGTAAATAATGCCTGCCTTTCCAATGCAAGTTACAACCTAGTACTCCTAATTAGCCTGATTCATAAAATGTTTTGCTGTGGTGACACCCATCATGTCCCATGGCCTCATATGCTGCTGATGACACATGCTGCTCCTTCTGCTGCAGTCTGTGTACCCACCAAGAGGGTCAACGGATGGCAGATCAGGTACATATCATTTCCGGGCAACATTATCATGCTGTCATACCACCAGTGAGGTGCCATGCCTTTCTGTGCTGCTGCTAAGCCCTTAGTCCTCCTCCTCCTGCTGCTGCTGATGTTGTATATAACTACTAAAGTCTATGTTCCCACTGACAGGGTCCACGGATACTTAACATTTTTTGGCACAATTCTCAAGCTGTTGTGCCACCAGTGAGGTGCCATGCCTTTCTATTCTGCTGCTGAGTGCTTAGTCCTCCTCCTGCTGCCTCTGATGTTGCATTTAACTACTTAAGTCTGTGTTCCCACCGCCAGGGTCCGCAGATACTTACAATTTTTGGGCACAATTCTCGTGTTGTGGTGCCACCAGTGAGGTTCCATGCCTTTCTGTGCTGCTGCGGAGTCCTTAGTCCTCCTCCTGCTGCCACTGATGTTGTATTTAACTACTAAAGTTTGTGTTCCTGCCGCCAGGGTCCACGGACACAATTTTTGGGCACAATTTTTGTGCTGTGGTGCCACCAGTGGGGTGCCATGCCTTTGTGTGCTGCTGCTGAGTTCTTAGTCCTCCTCCTCCTACTGCTGCTGATGTTGTATTTAACTACTAAAGTCTGTGTTCCCACCGCCAGGGTCAACGGATAATTACAATTTTTGGGCACAATTCTTGTGCTGTGGTGCCACCAGTAAGGTGTCGTGCCTTTCTGTGCTGCTGCGGAGTCCTTAGTCCTCCTTCTGCTGCCTCTGATGTTGTATTTAACTACTAAAGTCTGTGTTCCCACTGCCAGAACACTACCACAAAAGTTTTGGGATAGTGTTCTGTGGATTGATGAAACAAAATTCAAACTGTTTGGGCCCATAGATCAACGCTATGTTTGGAGGAGGAAGAACAAGGCCTATGAAGAAAAGAACACCTTGCCTACTGTGAAGCATGGCGGGGGGTCAATCATGCTTTGGGGCTGTTTTGCTTCTGCAAGTACAGGGAAGCTTCAGCGTGTGCAAGGTACCATGAATTCTCTTCAGTACCAGGAGATATTGGATGAAAATGTGATGCAGTCCGTCACAAACCTGAGGCTTGGGAGACGTTGGACCTTTCAACAGGATAATGATCCCAAGCATACCTCCAAGTCCACTAGAGCATGGTTGCAGATTAAAGGCTGGAACATTTTGGAGTGACCATCACAGTCACCAGACTTAAATCCGATTGAGAACCTCTGGTGGGACCCAAAGAAAGCAGTTGCAGCGCGCAAGCCTAAGAATGTGACTGAACTGGAGGCTTTTGCCCATGAAGAATGAGCTAAGATACCCTTAGATCGCTGCAAGACACTTGTGTCAAGCTATGCTTCATGTTTTAAAGGTGTTATAACTGGAAAAGGATGTTGTACTAAGTACTAAGAATGAATGTCACTTGGGGGTTGAATACAACTGATAATAATGTGAGCACAGAAAAGACATTTGTGGTTATTTCATTATAAATGTTATATTTGTCTGACTTACAAGTAAGTGCCTCTTTGATTTAATTGTAAACAAGATGACTGAAATGATCAAAATCAATGTCAAACTGGCCAAAAACACTCAATTTCAGTGGGGGTTGAATATTTTTGAACACAATTGTAACTACTTAAGTCTGTGTTCCTACCACCAGGGTCCACAGATACTTATAATTTTTGGGCACAATTCTCGTGCTGTGGTGCCACCAGTAAGGCCGCAAGTACATTAATGTTCGGGGGCGTCAGGCAAACTGAGAAAGTTTACAGGGAAATCTACCACAGTTCAAAAGAAGGATTACTTGGGGGAAGGTGCCACTGTGGTTTTTGGGAGTATGGTTCTGTATTGGCGGCCGATGAGAGAAGGCTGAAGTAGTGATTTCCAGGGTGGATGGGTCACACAAAATCCTGGTGGCTCTAGTACTCAGTCTAGAAGTATAGAGCAGGTCCAATGGTGGCAGGGGTAACCCAATAAGCCTTTCTGCAGTGTTGACTACTCTTTGGAGTTGTATCTATCACTAGCAGTTACGCCTACGTACCAGACGATAACAGCAGAGGAGCAGAGGTTAACCTCAATGGTGGAGGTATAGAAGCTTGCTAGCAGACCAGAGAGAGGGAGAGCTTTCACGATCTTCCGCTCACAGCCTAGAAGAAGCCTCTGTGAGTGGGGAATCATGAAGGCTCCTGCCTGGTGGTGCATTCTCTCCCTTTCTCCGGCCTCTCCTGCACACTCTCGCACACCAGTAGTCCTCAACAGCAGCATGCCAGGGCTACATCACTCCTACTAGTTTAATCACGTTTCTGATACATCATATTCAGCGATTATTTACCTTGTACTGTATATTTATTGCACTTGCACTTTTTTCATGCTTACCCAGACTGTCATTCGTTGTATTTCAGTATCCTATGGGGGTTGAGCTGGTTGCATTAATATGCTATTTTGCAAAACTGTTATTCATTCACTCCAGCACTTTATTGGTATTAATGGTGTGTTAATCATCCCCTGTTACATTATGTATTAATCAAGTTCATTTGCTACATTTTACAATTGTGTGGTGCGTTTTTCTGAGATCCTCTTTTCTTTTGTAAGATACATGTAGTTCACTGATCTCTTCTGCACACACTTAGGTTATTAAAAAAATTTTAAGCTTGGTATTGATGATGCTTGCCCATTTTTGTAGTTGCATTGCTTCGCCCAGCTTATGTCTTCGTAATGGTGCCAAGGAACAAAACACCTGGTACCCTGGTGACTTTGGTTTTGCTGATGATGAGGACTGGGCTGAATGTGAAATGAGGATGTAAGGATCCGCTCAGCTGGCTGCACAGGCAGACAGCTGTTTGACCATTCCTTGTGTCTGAGGGATGCAGGTCTCTGGATAAGAGACCTGGCTCTGTCTTGCAAGTTCCAGACCTGCTCTGCTGCTGAGAGATTTGCATACATTGGTTATGCAAATCATCTAGCTGCTGGCAGTATAAAGGTTGGGATCACCCACAATCCTTTGCTGGTCATTCCTTCTGGGTTTGTTGAAACACTCCTAGAGTGTCAGCCATGCGATTTCTTGTCGAAGTTATCTTAGAGTAATTCCTGGGACTGCACTAGGCAGCTTCCCTAGTGCAGTTAGATTGCATATCTGTTTTGTCTGTCTGTTGCGATTGTCCTGTCCCAGCGGTGGTCGACAGGAAATCGTTCTGTTTGTCTGGGTGCTAACCGGAGCAGCGGTTGCTACCGGTAGTCCCTTCTGATCTGTCTTGCTTGGATCGCACTAGTCTTGCGCTAGCGCTGTGGATCCTTCTATTCTGTTTTCCTGGATCGCACTAGCCTCTAGTGGTAGTGCTGTGGATCCTTCTGATCTGTCTTGCTTGGATCGCACTAGTCTTGCGCTAGCGCTGTGGATCCTTCTGTTCTGTTTTCCTGGATCGCACTAGCCTCTAGCGGTAGTGCTGTGGATCCTTCTGATCTGTCTTGCCTGGATCGCACTCGCTCTGACGGAAAGAGCAGTGGAGCTTTCCTCTCGTATTCCTGTTTTCCGTTTGTCTGTCTTGTCTGATACGAACGCTTGCTGTAGGCTTGGTGAGGGAACCGCTAAGCAAGCGCTCACTTTCTTTGTTTCGTGTTTGTCTGTCGGTGGTTAGTTAGGCGTGCTTGTCTCTGTTGTGCTTAACATGCAGAGACCGCGCTGTAAACGCGTTCGCTGTTGCAAATGAGTGCGGTGTTCGTGTTTAGTTAGCTTTTGTTATTTTCGTTGTTTTCTCATTGTTGTTTGCTGTGCCTTTGCTCCTCTCGTGCCCTGTCCTTTTTCTGTCTGGTGTCTCTTGGCAATCGCCATTCTCTGCGATTGCGTCCTTGCTTTGGTTTCTGCTGATGTGTGTTCACCGTCGCTGGGTCGCGACTAGATTGGTGGATACACATTCATCCTATATCTGTGCTCTTTCTCTTTAAGGGCTGTTCAGCCCTGCGTGTCTTAGATCTGTACAATCCCCATCTGGCATCTGTGACCGTGCAGCGATTGTGCTCGTCTGCACTCCACAACGCCATCTGCCGGTGGGAATTGCCCTCTGCTGGTGCATTGCACCTAGCCTGGGTTCCCTTAATTATACGCTTGTGGGGTTTTTTTGTTGTGTCAGTGCGCATCTTGTGCGCTGACCACGAAAACGATTCCGCAATCGTTACAGAGGACTTCTAAAGTCCACAGTTAGTTAAATGTTTTTTTTTGCTGCGTTGAGGATGAGTTTGTCATTTTTGCACCAGTTGAAGATTCTCTTGATCTCACGGCGGTAAGTATGCTCTCCATTTCCGTTGATGAGACCAATGATGGTGGTGTCATCTGCAAATTTGATGACCTTGACAGAGTAGACCGGTGAGGTACAGTTGTTTGTGTACAATGAAAACAGGAGCAGGGACAATACGTACCCTTGCAGGGCACCTGTGTTAGTGGTTTTCTCCCCAGAAGTGCAGCCGCTAAGCTTGACCAGCTGTGTCCTGTTGGAGAGAAAGTCCTTGATCCACGCACATAGGGTAGAGTTATCTCCGAGTTGCCTGAGATTATTAAACCGGAGTGCCTGAAGGAAACCCACGCAGACAAGGGGAGAACATACAAACTCCATGCAGATAATGCCCTGGTTGGGATTTGAACCAGGGACCTAGCTCTGCAAGGGGTGAGTGCTATACACTACACCACCAACCAACTGCCGAGCCTACCCATCAAATCTTCCTGGGATTGAGCAAGGAAATATATAAGTATATTGGCATCTTTAGTCCAACCAGTGAGTGGAAGAGGTAGCAGAGGTCACTCCCTGCCCTGTGCTGTACATTCCTGAGTAACAGGAGGTGATGCCTGGAAAGGGATCATTCTCCTGGACTGTCTGCACTAACCTGAGCTGATATGCTAATATTTTAAATTGGAAGCCATTTTTCTCGCAAAGCCTCGCCCATGTCCATTTCTCTGGCACTATCTTTTACCACACCTTCTCCAAAGCAAGAGAAAAAAAAAACAACTTAAAAATTTGGAAAAGTTTGTCAAGTTGTTTCAAAATGGACAATCCTTTTAACTTCCCAATCAGATAAAACTCCTGGATCAACCAGGGCCGGATTTGTACTTTCCAGTGCCCTAGGCCTGCTGTCACCAACTCCCCACCCCACCCCCCACCCCCCCCCCACCGCCACCACAAAATATTCTGTCCAACACTCTGACTAGCGATCACTGGTTTGAATGGGCTCATTTCAGTTGTGCTGCTCTGCCCCCCCATTCAACAAATAATTCCTGTAATTTGTCAAGAATGCATAACACTATACTGGCCTCGGTTGCTGTGCACATCTGGGCAGGAGCGAGAAATTACAGGGAGCGTGAGTGGCCAGAGCATGCGCTGCTCCTTTGTCCTCTGTGCGACTGGCTGCAGTCGGAGCCACAAACAGGTGGCAGGGCAGTGCAATGGAGAGAAGCCCATCCAAAACAGAGAACAGGTAAGTGCTTTTCTTGTGCTAAACCCAGCGTTTTGCATCCTACACTCATTCTACACACTTATATTGTACTCATTTATAGTTAGATAGTAATTTGATTGTTTTTGTCAGCTAGTGTATACTGTATAGTGTGCTAGGCTAGTGTTAGTCTGTGTGCAGGCTAGGCCTGCTAGCCTAGGTAGCCTTAGCCTACTACTAGCTTAGGTAGGTTAGGGATTATAGTTAGTTGTGTACTAGTACTAGTTTAGTTAATTTGTACTGCTGTAGTCTGTTAGTTTATTAGCTTCAGTACTGTGTTAGTTAATAGTCTACAGTATAACCGTTACTTTAATAAAGACTCCTTTTTCTACCCACGTGAGTCTTCTTTGGAGGTAAGAGACCTCCTCATCATACCATATATATTTTTATTTACTTATTTTTATTTTTATTTATCTAATTTTATGAGTAAAATTATCTAACTGTTGCTATAACATACTTTTGGGCCCCTCCACCAACGTGCTTCATGTGTGTTAGTTAATAGTTAGTTTCTGACTGTACAGGCCAGCAACCGTTGTGATCTGTGACAGTCATCTGCCCGACCCTATTGATTGATTGCGTCCGACCGTGTGTGACCGACTTTAACCATTTCAGCCCACTGGGATTTTTCACCTTATGCATCGGAGCAATTTTCACCTCCTATTCATTCGCTAATAACTTTATCATTACTTATCACAATTTATTGATCTAAATCTTGTTTTTTCTGCCACTAATTAGGCTTTCTGTGGGTGGTACATTTTGCTAAGAGCCACTTTACCGTAAATGCATTTTAACAGGATTAATAAGAAAAAAATGGCAAAAATTCATTATTTCTCAGTTTTCGGCCATTATAGCTTTAAAATAATCCATGCTACCATAATTAAAACCTACTGTATGTATTTTATTTGCCCGTATGCCTCGGTTATTATACCATTTAAATTTTGTCCCTATCACAATGTATGGCGCCAATATTTTTTTTTTTTTTTTCCAAAAGGGTGTTTATTTGAATCAATATAATAAAGTAGAAATACAGTTCACATACATCTTATGTATTTACAACATGAAGATACTGTCAGTGAAACACAATATTTCCACATTGCTAATCATAAAGCATATCAACAAGCCTTATCACGAATACACTTATGAATTATATATCAACTTCTTAAAGGAATATGCAACTTGCATCAAAAACTATTATAGCAAATGTTTAAAACAAATCTAGAGAAGGCTACCTAGTAGTATATGCATTGTATGAGTATGACACCAACATAGAAGGTCGTGGGTAGTTTGTTTGGATAGGAAGGTTAATACTCCACAGATTCTATGAATAAGCGCAGGTTTGAGTCTGTTGTGCTCAGCACAATTGACAATGGCATTGACTCCCCAATGTACTCATTACTCCGGCCTTTTTAGGAGAACGCTTGTAGAGAAAGGTACTCTTCCGTGGTTTTGAAATCTACCCATTGTGCCCAGGTGATGGCAAACTTATGGATTCTATCAAGTTTGATTGCTCTGAGCTCCTCCATGTAGTAAATGAAGTCTACTTTCGCTAGCCATTCCTTCATGGATGGTATTTTATCCGATTTCCACCACCTGGGGACAAGGGTTTTAGCTGCATTGAGAAGGTGGATCAGGAGGGAGTTCTTATACGTCTTGATGGACATGTCATTATGATGAAGAAGTAAGGCCCACTTACTAAATGGAACCTGGAATGAGGAGATTTTCCCTGCCCATGTATGTATTAATTTCCAAAATCTCAATATTTTGGGACAGTCCCACCATATATGCTCGTATGTGGCCTGTAGGGAATCACATCGCCAACATTTTGTGGGATAATTTGGGATTATTTTGTTTAAAGCCACTGGCGTTTTGTGCCATCTGGTGAGAATCTTATAGTTGGCTTCTTGAATTGAGGAATTGATTGAGCATTTATGGGTGAGTATAAAAATGTTTTCCCAGTCCACCTCTCCTGCCTCGTCTCCCTCCCCTTTTTCCCATTTGTCAGTGAATGGCAAGGGCGTTTCGTGATTTAAGTTTTCTAAGGCTTTATACATTAGAGACACTGTATGAGGCACTTCATTTCCTGCCTGACATATTTCTTCAAATCCCGACAGGGACCTACAGAACTGCTGTTTATTCGAGCTGTTGCTTATGTATGAGTGAATTTGACGTAAAGGCCAAGGGGGGATCTTGAAGTTCTGAAATGTGTCGGTAATCTTGCCTTTATCTATGAATTGACATATTTTATATTCACTATTGATTTCCTGCGTATTAAGAAATGGACCCGAAAAACCTGGTCCAAAATCCAGGTTATGGGTAAGACTGGTCAGTGGACTTTTTACTGATGATAGTTTAAGCCTTTTGCAGGCCGTCTGAAAGGTTGTTATCATACTATTAATGAGTGAGAATTCACGTATGCAGTTTTTAGCTACAGGATTGGGAATCCATGGGATGCATCGTACGGAGTGACCTAAAATTTGTTCGTCTAGATCCACCCACAATTTTGCTCCTTTATGACATGACCAGTCAATGATCCTGGTAAGAATGCACGCCATATGATATCTCTCAAAATTTGGTAGTGCCACGCCCCCTTTTTGTTTAGGGAGGAATAATATATGTCTATTTACACGTGGTGCGGTTTTGTTCCAAATAAACACTCCCACCCTGCGTTGAATCTCTTTTAAGAATTGTTTGGGCAGAAGGATAGGTATAGCCTGTAGCATGTAAAGTAGGCGTGGAAGTATGTTCATTTTCACCACGGCTATCCGCCCGAACCATGACATGGTAAGTCCCTCCCATTTCTTAAGGTCTATGAAAATCTTATTCTGAATATCTAGGAAATTCTGCCTGAAGAGCAAGCCAGTATCTCTAGAGAGTTTGATGCCTAGGTATGTGATCGATCCCGTGTTCCACTTAAAGGGCATGGACTGTTTAAGTCTCAGAGCCTCTTCATTCGGAGTTGTGATGTTAAGAATCTCGGATTTGGTGAGGTTCATTTTGAAGTTAGACAGTGTTTCATAAGTATTAAAAATCTGTAAAGCAGTTTTTAAGGAGGATTCAGGATTTGTCAGAAACAGAAGGACATCATCTGCATAAGCAGCAATTTTAAAGCATAAGTTACCTACTGTCACTCCCTGAATGGAGGTGTGCAGATTTATATGTCTAATGAAGGGCTCTAGGGTTAAAATAAATATCAGGGGCGATAAGGGGCATCCTTGGCGTGTGCCATTGTTAAGCGGGAAGGAGTTGGATAAACTCCCATTTACTTTTATTTGCGCCCTGGGAGTAGAGTATAATGACAAAATTTTTTGCTTCAAGTGGTCTCCTACCTCAATGAAATTTAACACTTCTTCCATAAAGTCCCAGGCTACTCTGTCGAAGGCCTTCTCCGCGTCAACTGAGAGGAGAAGGCCCTCGACCTTTCGCTTTGTCATGAACTCTATCAGAGTGATTGCTTTAGTAGTGTTGTCCCTGGCTTCTCTTCCAGGGACAAACCCCACCTGATCCTTTCCTATTAACGTGGGTATAATTTGAATTAGACGATTTGCAATGACCTTACTGAACAGTTTTGTGTCTACGTTCAGCAAGGAGATCGGTCTATAATTGGAACAGCTCGTATCGTCTTTCCCTTTTTTAGGTATAATCGTGATATGGGCCGCCTGCATTTCTGTTGGAAGAGGTGTATCATTTGAGATTTCATTAAATAGTTCAGTCAGATGTGGTAGAAGCTCGTTCTTAAAGGCCTTATAATAAGCCCCCGAGAATCCGTCAGGTCCCGGACTTTTATTTGGTTTGAGGGATTTTATGGCTATTAGTATCTCATCCTCATGGAAAGAGTCTCCCCACTCTTCAACCATCTGAGGGTCAATTTTAGGCATCCCTGAGGTAGTCAGAAATTGGCGTATTTTCTGAAGTCTGTCCGCTACTGCTTCAAGTGAGTTGGTCTCAGGTTTTAGGGAGTAGAGGTCTGAGTAAAACTCCACAAATCTGTTTGCTATGTCAGTTGTTTTGTGTAATAGTGTCCCTGTTTTGTTGCGGATAGCCTTGATATCTCCACCTGTTTGTTTTTCTCTAAGGGCTCTGGCTAGATATTTTCCAGGTTTATTACCTGCTTCGTAAAATATACCTGTTCTTAAAGTGAATTCCGTCTGAAAGCGTCTATCCATTATTTTATTAATGCGAGTTCTGACGTCCTTTATTTTGGTTATATTAGTCTGTGTGGCATTGGTTTTGGAGAGTAATTCTAATTTACGCAGCTCCTCAAAGAGGGCTTCCATCTCTTTCCCCTTTTCCTTTCTGAGCCTGGCCTGCTCTCCAAGCAAGAATCCCCTTATCGTGCATTTGTGTGCTAGCCAAACTGACGTCTTACTGACGTCCGGTGTCTTGTTGGTAGCGAAGAATGCTGTCAGTTCTTTCTTAAGTTTTGAGAGGACTTCAGCGTCTGTTAACAAATGGGACGGGAATCTCCATATGAAGGTTCTGTCTTGTTTCTTGCCTAATTCAATTGTTAGTACTACTGGTGCATGATCAGATCTCGTGCGTGTATCAATCCGTGCGCAAACAAACCTTGACAGATCTTGTTGTGATAAGAATATGTAATCGATCCTGGTCGATTTCTCATGCAAGGCAGACCAGAAGGTAAAATCACGTTCAGAGGGATGGCTAGATCTCCACGTGTCAACCAGCCTCAACAATGCCAAGTTCTGCTTGATCCTGTTCAGGATCTTATATCTCGTGGAAGATCTGCCATCTGAGGTGTCAAGAGATGGGTTCAGTGCTACATTGAAATCTCCTCCCAGTATAAGCATTCCCTGCGTGAATGGGAGCAGAACGTCGGTAACCTCAGTTATAAACGTGGCCTGACCTTTATTTGGGGCGTAGATGTTACCAATAGTAACAGGGACACCATGAAGAAGACCCTTAACAAAAATGTACCTTCCCTCCTCATCCAACCTGCTGTCCTGCAGCACCCAAGAGACCTTTCTAGACATCACTATTGAAACGCCCTTAACTTTTCCATCAGAAGCTGTTGCGTTATACACTATAGGAAATTTGTTATCTCTTAGGCTGGACGTTTTAGACCTTAGAAAATGGGTCTTGTAAAAGTAAAATTTCACAGCGGAGTCTATGTGCTTCAGTTAGTACCCATTTTCTTTTATACGGGGAGTTCAGTCCCTGCGTATTTAGCGATAGTATCGCTATTTTATTTTTGGCCATTTCTCACAAAGTAGTGCTATGAGTTTATGGGGGGTCGTATGCCGTGGTGAGGCCACTCAGCGCTTATGGATACGGCTCTTCTCGTGAGTCAGAGCTCTATCCTGTGGAGTTAAATGCTCACAAACCAGCCTACAGCGATTACTTAACTTCTGGTTGGTGTTTAAACAGAGTAGAGGAGATCTAACACCTCTACAAGTATTCTGTGAGGATGTGTCAGCGTCACACGGTTGTGACGTGGCTTGGGTTGGGGGGTGAAGAAAGAGACTTATCTACTCCTACGCATTATGTAGAAGTTGATATTCTATGCTCTGATATGTAAATGTAGTTATTAGTTTTGCATATAGCACTATGGGGAGACAAGAGTCTTCTTATATAGCACATTAATGTAGCTTACTTTCTATTAAATAGCTGCCTTTAGGTGAAGCGGCTATGGATCAGTGGGTTCTGAGGGAGTTCTTTAGAGGCCGTATTCGCGCCCTGTGGGTCCTACTAGGGATAAAATATTTAGCCCTCATGAGAGGCTTCGATTCTTCCGTGAGACTTATGAAATACCGGGCTTGCTTATCTAAGGCTACTGTATAGGGATTGTCATAAAGTTGACTTCAGTTTATTCCCTCCTTCTTTTCCGCAATATAGTGGACCTATTACGGGGTCTTATGAGCTATAGTTTAGCGTAAGCTTTGCGAAACCCCTCTCCTCTCACAATCTATTCTGTAGCAATAATGAATCATTATCACCTTATCATAGAGAGAGAGGAAACAAACTTATCAAGCATGGGCTGCATAGAATAACATATAGTGCATTGCAACATTTTGAGCAATTAAACCGCTGTGGGAAAGAAAAGGGGGGGTTAAGGCATTGCAAGTACGAGTAAGTTAACTTTTCTCCAACAGAATAACAACCCTAGGTAAACTATTAAAACTGACAGTCCGTTGGCAGTGTCTGTATTCTGTGGAGTTCTTAACTTAATACGCTGTAATAAGAATGTCTAATATGGCTCGGAACGATATCCACTGAGGACAGGCCCCCTAAAATCAAGGCAAGCCCCAGAGAAGAAGATGAGTTCCTTTAGAGGGCTGTTGTGAACGTGTAGTTTTCTGTGTGTAGGCACTATACCAGTGACCAAGGGGCGGCTTCAGCTTCCCATTTGTCCAAAGCTAACCGCACAGAACAAGTGTCTTAACGTGCAGGGGGAAATTTGAAAAAACGTATACAAACCAGTTCCCTCCCTCCTACCATGACTGGGACCCCTGGGCTGGTAGAACTTGGGGGGTGTAAACTAAGGGCGTAAGAAGAGAGTCATAACGGGGCAACATTAGTCTCTTTCAAAAACAGAAAAATAAAGGGAAAAAAGAGACCAAAAATACAAGAGAAGAAAGAAACACCCCATGTACTTAGCTGTCCTCTTGAGAAGAGTTTGCGGAAGAGTCATCCGATGTGCGAGGGCTCCTTTGTCTCTCTTGTCTGTATGATTTTCTTTCCTTGTCCCGGCCACCCTTTTGCTTGCTTGTATTTCCAAACCTACTGGGTTCCCCAGATCTCAGCCAAGGTGAAGAAGTGCCAAATTCCGACTTCCATTCTTTCAGGGCAGGAGCCTTGATTTGTAGTACGTCACAGAAAGATTCCAGTTCTTCTGGTGTTTGCAACGTATGCCACCTCTCTTGATACAGGGCACTAAGACCAAAAGGGAATCGCCATCTATAAACTATTCCTTTATCTCGTAGCAGCTTTAGAAGTGGCTTCAGGGTCCATCTCTGCCTGAGGGTGATAGGCGACAGGTCTTGGAATATGGTCACCTCGGCTTCATTAAAGAAGATCTTCTCTTGAGATCTTGCAGCCTTCACAATTTCTTCCTTCAGGGGAAACGATGCCAGGCAGCAGATAACATCTCTCGGAGGGTCTGACTCACTGCCTCTCTGTTTCAGTGCTCTGTGTAAACGCACAAATTCTATGGCAGAGTCTGCTTCCTTCTCGAGTAGGTTATTGAAGAGTGATTGTAGCGCCTCTGTGAGCTGCGCAGGCTGGACTGACTCAGGCAATCCCTTTACTCTAAGGTTGTTTCTTCTTCCGCGGTTATCTAGGTCTTCCATAATACGGAAGGCTTGCTGGAGCTGGAAGTCTTGTTTAGAGGACTGTTTTTTCAGCCGCTTGATATCACCTGCTTGGGCCTTAGTGGTGCTAGATATTGCTTCCACCTTCTCGGTTAGTGTGTGGATGTCACCCCTAACGGAATCTACTGCTGCCTGAAATGCTGACTTTAATTCCCCCGCAACTGTATTCAGGTCTCCAAGGGTTAGTACTTTAGCGGTTGGTTGCGATCCTCCGCTGCCTCCCCTCCCTGTATCACTTGCCGCCATTGCATCTTTGGGTGTGTTTTCAGGCTCGGGCGCCATCTTGCTTCTCGTGTTAGCTCCCGTGGCGGCTTTCTGCGGCTTGAAAATTTCCGGGATGCCTCTCTGTGTCTGTTTTGGAGAAATGTCTTTCTGACCTCCAGCCTGTTTCCCCTGCTTGTCCTTCTCCTTTACCATCGCCACCGGTCAGTTTAAGCTACTGTATTTCAGCAAAAGGCGCTTGTCTCCCCGGAGCTCTCTTTCTAAGCAGCCATTCTTGCCGGCTTCCGGTCACGCCCCGGCGCCAATATTTTATTTGGAAATAAAGGTGCATTGTTTCCGTTTTGCGCCCATCACTATTTACAAGCTTATAATTTAAAAAATGTTTGTAGTATACCCCCTTCAAAAGCATATTTAAAAAGTTCGGATCCTTAGGTAACTATTTGTCTTTTTTTTTTTTTTTTTTAATTATAATTTATTTATTTTTCCATTAAAAATGTTATTTGGGGAATATTTTGGTGTGGGACATAAACAATTATTTTTTAATGTTGCTATATGTGTAAATTGTAATGAAAAACATGTGTAGATGTAGTTTTACTATTTGGCCACAAGATGGCCACCTTCATTTTTGGTTTCCCTCCTTGTACTTCTCGCTAAGTGGAAGTACAAGGGGGATGCGGAAATTCTTCCGGGCAGAAGAACTGAAGCCTCACGGGTGAGCGCTTCGGTTTTTCTGCAGGGGAAAGGGATCGGTGATCGGGAACCATGTTCCCTTTCACTGATCCCAGGGCTACCGGGGGACACCACGGGGAGGCGGGGGCGCGCCCGCGATAGCCGGCAGGAGCGTGCTGAAGCGCGACACCGCATCAGAGCAGCTGCCCGGACGTGAGCTTCACGTCTGGGCGGCAGAAATTGTTAATTGTCACTCACTGTTATTGTGTAGTACACTAGGGATTTATAGTTAGTTGCGTACTACTACCTACCACTACTACTACTACTACTACTACTACTACTAGTAGTTTACTTAATTTCTACTGTTAGTCTGTGAGTTTATTAGCTTCTGTACTGTGTAATAGTTACTTCACAGGCCAGCATCCGTTGTGATCTGTGACTGTCATCTGCCCGACCCTATTGATTGATTGCATCCGACCGTGTGTGACCGACTTTAATTGTCACTCACTGTCTGCCACACGACTTAGTTATTGTGTAGTACACTAGGTATTTATAATTAGTTGCTGTAACGATTGGTGTAGCACACAGATGTCTGATTATGTGTGATCTGCAGTATCACCGATAATACAGACGCTATACCTGATTATGTGGTGATCTGCAGAATCACCAATAATGCAAGTATAGCTAGCAGGATAGCAAAGTGTATAGTGCTTGGTGCAACAGTAACTGGATAGTTTGACTAGACCTCAACAGAGGAGCTGGTGGGTACTATCAGTGAGCACCTCACCAGTGACCAGCGTTCAACACGATCTGCCCCGACATCCTGACAACCAACCTGATGCAGCTCGGAGTTGATCCTACTCTCCGAGCATGGATCAAAGACTTCCTGACAAACAGAACGCAACAGGTGAAGCTTGGCAACTACTACTCCAGCGTTCGAACCACCAATACTGGGGCTCCACAAGGCTGTGTTCTGTCACCTCTACTGTTCTCCCTTTATACCAATAACTGCATCTCATCCGCTGCCTCTGTGAAGGTCATCAAATTTGCAGACGACACCACTATTATTGGCCTAATTGGTAGCAACGGGGAGCATGAGTACCGTAGCGAGGTCGAGAGAATATGTAGCTGGTGCAGGGAAAACAACCTAGTTCTCAACACAGCAAAGACTGTTGAACTAGTTGTAGACTTCAGGAGGAACCCTCCCCCCCTCCCACCTGTCCTCATTGGAGGAGCAGAAGTCTCTACGGTGTCATCGGTTCAGTTCCTCGGCACGACTCTCACCAACAACCTAAAATGGGGGCAAAACACCACCAAAATTCAAAAGAAATCCCAGCAGAGGTTGTTCTTCCTGCGCCAACTGAAGAGATTCGGCATGCCCAGGGAACTACTGACCAGCTTCTATACTGCCACCATAGAATCCATCCTCTGCTCCTCAGTCATTGTCTGGTACGCGGGCGCAGCGGCCAGTGATAAACACAAACTGCAGAGAGTCATAGCTGACGCAGAGAGAATCATCGGGTCTCCCCTTCCACCTCTTGATCTCCTCCACTCCTCTAGGTTGAGGAAGAGGGCCACCATGATCTCCCGTGACCCCTCTCACCCTGGCAGCCACTACTTCAAGCTCCTCCCGTTGGGCCGCCGATACAAGGCTATACCATCCAAAACCACCAGGCGGAAGAACACCTTCTTCCCCCAAGCTGTTCGGGCACTGAACTCTGACCTTTCCCGGTCCGGCCTGCAGTTCTAACTGCCAGGTCGGTCAGCTGGCCCCCGTCGCGGTCGGTCTGGGTTCCCATCCGGAAGGGAAGGACTTTACCAGCATCTCTATCAGACTATCTGACTACTGTATTCAACTGTATGTGTTGTATGTCTATACTCTGTCTATGCCATGTGTACCACAAACAATTCCGAGTATGGCTCTGCCGTACCTGGCGAAATAAAACTGATTCTGATTCTGATTCTGACAAGGGCTCACTGGTGAGTAAAGTGGTCAGACAGGCTAGGTTCGGCAACAGATAGGCAGGAACAGTACAGAGTCGGCAGGCAAGAGAGTAGTGATATTTCAGACAGAGTTCAGCAACAAGGTCAGATGGGCAGAGGTACAGAATCGATAAGCAAGAGCAAGGTCAGAAAAGAGCCAGGTAATCAATAATAACAACAATAATAATAATCCTAGTCTTGTGTGAAATCCCTGGTTTCCTCCCAGATCAAAGCACACCGGATACTGTCTAAGGTCTGAGCGCTAACACATAAGTAATAGCAACAGCAGACAGGTTGCGAGTGAATACCAAAGGCTTTTGAAGCAGAGGAGACCCCATGGCCGCGCCCACTCCAATCAGCCAATCCGGAGCGCCGTGAGTCTCCTCTGACGTCAGCCGACGTGCCTCCTCCCAGCATAAAGGTTCTGTCTACGCGCGCGATATAGCAACCCTATGGGCAGCTGACAATCCCGTCCTCGGCGTACTAGATGCCAGAGGAGCGGGCAAGCTCCCCGAGCAGGAAAGCAAGGCGGTTGCGGAGACGCCCTGCGTGCCCTCAGCTGTAGCTTCAGCAGATGTTACAGTACCCCCCCTTGAGGCGTGGACTCCGGACACGATCCACCTGGTCTGTCAGGATGCAACTTATGAAACTCTTCCCTAAGTTCTTCTGCATGCATGCGACAACCCAGCACCCAAGATCTCTCCTCCGGACCATACCCCCTCCAGTGAACCAGGTACTGTATAGAGTTACGCACCACCCGAGAGTCCAAGATCTGCTCTATCTCATACTCGGGTTCCCCATCAATCACCACAGGGGGGGAGAGGAATCCACATGCACAGCAGGTTTCAAGAGGGACACATGGAAAGATTTAACTCCTCTCATACTGGGCGGAAGTGAAATAACATAAGTAACATTATTAACCTTTTTGGACACAGGGTACGGACCTATATATCTGGGACCCAGTTTTGCAGATGGCTGCTTCAAAGCCAAATGCCGAGTAGAAACCCACGCCATGTCACCTGGTGCAAAATCCCACTCTACAGACCGTCTCTTATCTGCCTGCTTTTTTTGGGTCGCAAAGGCCTTCTTAAGATTTCTTTTGACCATACCCCAGATCTCCTTCAATGTTCCCTGCCACTCTTCCAGAGCCGGGAAAGGAGATGACACCACAGGCAGAGGAGAGAATTTCGGTGATCTCCCCGTTACAACCTGAAATGGGGAGAACCCTGAGGAGGTAAACTTCAAGTTATTATGGGCAAATTCTGCGAAGGGTAGAAATTTGACCCAATCCATCTGGGCATTGGCCACGTAGCACCTAAGAAATTGCTCTAAGAACTGGTTAACCCTTTCGGTCTGCCCGTTTGTCTGTGGGTGGTAGCCGGAGGAAAACGATAGATTCATACCCAGATGATGACAAAAGGCCCTCCAGAACTTGGAAACGAACTGGACTCCCCTATCTGACACCACATTCTCCGGAATACCATTCAGTCTGAAAATATGGTGAATGAAGAGCTCTGCTAGTTCCTGTGCAGAGGGGAGTCCATCCAAGGGAATGAAATGGGCCATCTTGCTGAACCTATCGACTACCACCCATATGACTGTTTTCTCATCAGATCTAGGTAGTTCACCCACAAAGTCCATGGACAGGTGAGTCCATGGTTGCTCAGGCACCGGAAGTGACTGTAGTGTACCCACAGGAGCCCATCTGGACGACTTACTCCTGGCACAGACAGAACAGTTACCAACAAAGTCTTTACAGTCAGAAACAATCGAGGGCCACCAGACACATCTGTCCAGTAACTCCTGCGTGCGGGACCTGCATTTTTATGGGCATGAAAAACATGAAGAATTTTAAATCTGAATTGAAGTGGCACAAACAAAACCCCATCTGGTTTCCCTTCCGAAACCTCCTGCTGAAATGGGCTCAAAATAAATGCCCAATCCTTCCAGGTCTCTATATCAGAGGAGTCAGAGGACTGCGAAGACAACCCCTCCACTTGGATCTCGGTAGCGCCAATTGTGACTTTCTCCAAACAATGATGATGACAGTAGGAAGACCAGCTTAAAGGGACACTTAAGTCAAACAAAAAAAATGAGTTTTACTCACCGAGGGTTTCCAATAGCCCCCTGCAGCTGTCCGGTGCCCTCGCTGTCTCCCTCCGATCTTCCTGGCCCCGCCAGCAGCCACTTCCTGTTTCGGTGACAGGAGCTGACAGGCTGGGGACGCGAGTGATTCTTCGCGTTCCCAGACACATTAGCACCCTCTATGCTGCTATATGGTATATGATATATGCTATAGCAGCATATATGGCGCTATTGTGGCCAGGAACGCGAAGAATCACTCGCGTCCCCAGCCTGTCAACTCCTGTCACCAAAACAGGAAGTGGCTGCTGGCGGGGCCAGGAGGATCTGAGGGAGATGGCGAGGGCACCGGTCAGCTGCAGCGGGCTATTGGAAGCCCCAGGTGAGTAAAACTCATTTTTTTTTGTTTGACTTAAGTGTCCCTTTAATAACTGTCTGGAACTCCAGTCGATCTGAGGGGAGTGTTTTTTTAGCCACGGCATACCCAGAATTACAGTGGAGGTGGACATTTTGAGTACCAGGAACTGTATTTGTTCTTTATGCAACACTCCTAGCTGACATAACAATACAGGAGCCTGAATGAGCAGTTATTTTCCCTGCAATGGTGA
Organism: Hyperolius riggenbachi; assembly: GCF_040937935.1. Lineage (NCBI taxonomy): Eukaryota > Metazoa > Chordata > Amphibia > Anura > Hyperoliidae > Hyperolius > Hyperolius riggenbachi. The sequence continues at coordinate 397,732,284 of NC_090647.1, read as the reverse complement.
ATCATCCATTGCGGTAACCACTACCTGACGACCCACAGAAAGGAAGGGAAAACCAAACTTAACAGCAAAATCATAAGCCATAACATTAACTGCGGAACCCGAGTCTATAAAGGCCTGGGTGGAATGAACTTGGCCTTCCCAGGTAATAGAACACGGGAGGAGTAAACGATTGCTCTTTAGAGGTAAAACTGGATCGTCGAGGGTAGTACCTCCAGCTACACCTAGGTGATAGAGTTTTCCGCTTTCTTGGGACAATTTGACACAATATGCCCCTTCTCTGCGCAGTAAAGGCAGAGTTTCTTATAACGTGTCCTGTTTTTTTCAACCTCTGTGAGCTTGGAGTGTCCAATTTGTATTGGCTCATCCAGAGGAAGAGGGGAAGTGTAACAGCTGAAGAGGCAGCTGCGGCGAACAGCACCGCCGCCGCAGCTGCCTCCATTCCCCTACCCGTCCCTCCGGCGTCTAGGACGTCGAGGTCAGGTCGTTGGTCAATCAATGGCATCCCAGTCTCGCGCGGGCGCGCGCACAGACGAGACCTTTACGCTGGAAGGAGGTTCGTCAGCTGACCGGATGGTCAGCTGACCTCAGAGGAGACTCACGGCGCCCTGGATTGGCTGTGCGCAGGGGGGTGTGCCAGTGAGGTCTCCTCTGCTTCTTAAGCCTCCGGGCTTCAGTCTGGCGCTGTCTGCTGTCGTGAATACATTGTGTGTTAGCGCTCAGACCTAGAGAGGTTCCTGTTGATGATAGATGTGTATGCAATAATTGCGATACACATCTATCTATAGTTAGCTCTTTTGATTGTATTATCGTTACTGATTTCCTGTGTATGACTTTGGCTAAAACTCGGACTCTGATCTTGATTACTGATTCTGTACTTCTGCCTATCTGCCTTAAAGTTGCTGAACCTCTGCCTGATTACCGAGTATTCTTCTGCCTCACGATTCTGCTCTGATACTGTCCTCTCTGTTGCCAACCTTTGCCTGTCTGACCATTCTACTCACCAGTGGGCCCTCGCCACTGGTGAGGTGTTAGCTTCACCAGCTCCTCTGGTGAGTACGGAATAGAGCAGATCTTGGATTCGCGGAGGGTGCGTAATTCCTTGCAGTATCTGGTCCTTTGGCGAGGGTATGGGGCAGAAGAAAGATCGTGGGTGCCACTCTCTCGCATGCATGCGGAGGAACTCAGGGAGGAGTTTCATAGGTTGCATCCTGATAGGCCGGGTGGTGCGTGTTCGTAGTCCACGCCTAGAGGAGGGGGGTACTGTAACAGGCTTCAGTCTGGCGCTGTCTGCTGTCGTGAATACATTGTGTGTTAGCGCTCAGACCTAGAGAGGTTCCTGTCGATGATGGATGTGTATGCAATAATTGCGATACACATCTATCTATAGTTAGCTCTTTTGATTGTATTACCGTTACTGATTTCCTGTGTATGACTTTAGCTAAAACTCTGACTCTGATCTTGATTACTGATTTTGTACTTCTGCCTATCTGCCTTAAAGTTGCTGAACCTACCGATTATTCTTCTGCCTCACGATTCTGCTCTGATACTGTCATCTCTGTTGCCAACCTTTGCCTGTCTGACCATTCTACTCACCAGTGGGCCCTCGCCACTGGTGAGGTGTTAGCTTCACCAGCTCCTCTGGTGAAGTTATTTGCTTATGACCAATACCTCCTGCTCCTAGGCTGCAGTACGCTCTGAATCGCCTGCTCCTCAGGTGATCATTAGTTACAGTACTGTTTGTACCTCCTGCTCCTAGGCTGCAGTGCGCTCTGAATCGCCTGCTCCTCAGGTGATCATTAGTCACAGTACTGTCTGTATCTCCTGCTCCTCATGCCGCAGTACAGTCGCAATTACCTGCCCCTCAGGTGATCTCTAGGCTGTAGTACTGTCTGAATCACCCACTCCTCGGGAGGTTCTATCTCCTCAGTCTTAGTATACCTAGCTTGCTGGGGTTGGTACTCCTTTACTCGGGCAGTGTACCGATAGTACCTCACCAGCCCCTCTGGTGAGGTCTCGCTAACTATTAAAGTTACTGTACTCTATTACACGGTCAGTGTACAGATAGTACCTCACCAGCCCCTCTGGTGAGGTCTCGTCAAATTATTGGGTTGCGGTTGCACCAAGCACTACATACTCAGCTCCTTGTGCTGCTATACTGGTGTTGTTGGTGATTCTGCAGATCACACATAATCAGTTATAGCGTCTGCATTATTGGTGATTCTGCAGATCACCAAATAATCAGACATCTGAGTTGCAACACCCAACCGTTACAGGAAGAAACAGGAGGCGAGAAAGTACCAGGAGCAAGTCTCCCTGAGACTTTACCCCGAGTCTGCTTTTGATAGCGAACCCGCCGATCAATTTTGATTGCAAGGATATGGCCTCATCCAAAGACTTAGGTTCAGGGTGACCCAACATAAAATCAGCTACTGCATCAGACAATCCCGATAAAAAACAATCTAGAAGAGCACACTGCCCCCATCTGGCTGACACCGCCCACCTTCTAAACTCAGCAGCGTAAGTTTCGACAGAGCTATGCCCATGTCTGAGGGTCTTAAGTTTCCTCTCTGATGTCTTAGCCAAATCGGGATCATCATATATAACTGCCATCGCTTTAAAAAAGTCTTGAACGGAGGCCAAAGCCTCATGACCCTCGGGGAGACTGTAGGCCCAAGACTGCGAATCGCCAGATAATAAGGTCTTTATTAATGTGACTCTCTGACTCTCTGTACCTGAGGACACTGGCCGTAGCTCAAAATATGATAAGCAACGGTGCTTAAAATTTCGAAAATCAGACCGATGCCCCGAGAATCTTTCGGGAGGGGGCATCCTGGGCTCATTAACAAGAGGGGATGACACTTGTGCATTAGGACCTTGAAGACGGTTAACTGTCTCAGCCAGTTGGTCATTTAGAGTCTGTTGTATGTTAACCGTCTTGATGAGATCGTTAACGGTCGTGGTCAAAAGTTCAACCCGATTGCAGTGTCTCCATTGATATTTTGGGTCTGCTGTTCTGTAACGATTGGGGTAGAGGAGTTGGTTGAGTCGGGCTCACAGGATTTGTTTGGGGTTGATGATGATGACTTGATAGATCCTTCCTATGTGCCACCAGTACCACCAGCACAGTTGGTTGAAGGCAGCTCATCATCGGAGGAGGAGGCGTCTCTGGCGCAGAGGCGCAGAAGCAGCAAGGTGGCCATCACAGGGTGTGAAAGGCAGGAGCCACAGCCTACTGCTTCAGTCGCTACCACCACTCGCAGCAAACCTCTAACTACAACCAAAAAGGCACAATCCTCCAAGAGCACCCAAAAACCCCAGCCCTCAAGCTCAAAGAGCAGGTTGAAGTCCCCAGTCTGGCGGTACTTCACCAAGTGCCCAGTGGACCCGACCCGTGCAATTTGCAACAGTTGCAATCTCAGTCTCAGCAGAGGTCGCGATATCCACAAATTGAGTACCTCGTGCCTGCAGACCCACTTACAGAGCAGACATTTTGAGGACTTTAATGAGTTGGAGAAGCTTATGCAAAGTAATGCAGGCAGTGGTCAGAGCCAGACAGCCACTGCACAGATTTCAGCAGCAGCAGGCAGCCGACCCTCCTGCCCATCCAGCAGCAGCAGCAGGAGCACAGCAGCAACTCACTCCCCCCCCCCCCCGGGCAGCCAGTCCTCAGTGGCCTCATCAGCTCCCCCCACAGTGGCCTCCTCATCCTCCAGTGCAGGCAAACGCCACCAGACCCTGCTCAGTGAAGCATTCCCCGGTGTGACCACAGGCCCATCCGGTTGCTGAACGGGTTGCTTGCCCGGGCCATGTGCTCCCAGCTCCTGCCATATTCCTTTGTGCAGGAGGGGAGTGACATCAGAGCGCTGCTGCAGGTTGGGATCCCGGAGTGGCAAGTCCCCAGCCGCCACTATTTCTCCCGCAGGGCGATCCCAGCACTGCACCGCTCTGCCATGGAGAACGTGGGCCGCGCGCTGGATCACGCTGTCAGTGCGCGGATCCACATAACCATGGATTCCTGGAGCAGTCGGTTTGGGACAGAGCGCTATCTGTCCTTTACGGCCCACTGGGTCAGCCTGGTGGAAAGCCCGAGCGAGGAAGCAGCAGGTCCATCCTCGGGCGCAGCAGCACCAGTCGCCCACTACGCGGTGCCACCGCGCGGGGTCAGGGGAGAAGCAGCAGCTCCCACCGCCAAGCGATCCTGTCACTCCAGCAGCGTGAAGGCCTGCCACTGCCAAGCGCTGCTGGAGATGAAAAGCCTGGGGAAACACTCCTTGACGGCAACTAACATGCTCCGGTACCTCAGGGAGCAGGAGAGGACGTGGCTGACCCCCAGAGGCCTCACTGTGGGATTGGTGGTGTCCGACAATGCCGCCAACCTGCTGTCTGCCATCAGCAGTGGAGACTTGCTCCACGTCCCTTGCTTGGCCCACGTCCTGAACCTGGTGGTGCAAAATTTCATGCGCACCTACCTGGCGATGGAGGAGCTGTTAGAAGCGGCGCGGAAAATTGTGCGCACTTTCCGCTGCTCAGCAGCTGCCGCAGCAAAACTGGCAGACATCCAGCAGCAGGATTGCCTGCCACGACACCGCCTCATCATAGATGTGCCAACTCGCTGGAACTCCACCCTGGCGATGTTGGAGCGGCTGGTTGAGCAGAGGAGGGCTGTCAACTGGTACATCTATGATGCCACTGTCGCCGACACCGGCAGCAGAAGCAGAACCACACTCCAGCTCCTCACCAACGCGCAATGGGGGCAGATGCAGCAGGTCTGCTTGGTGTTGGCTCCCTTCCTGCAGGGAACCAACCTGATGAGTGAACAACGGGCATCCCTCTGCCAGTGGGTGCCCTTTGTTTGTCTGCTGGACAGGGCACTTGGCGATTTGGTGGATTTGGGAGAGGAGGCCCTGAAGCAGCCACCTGCGCAGTCCACTGCTCCGCAGGTATTTGAGTCCCTGGAGGAGGGGGAGGAGGAGTTGGAGGTGCTGGACGTTGCTGCTGGGGGGGAACATCAGAGCGCAGCAGCAGTGGTGCGAGGGTGGAGAGAGGAGGAAGAGTCTCAGGGGCAAGAGGAGGAGGACGCTGACCCTGATGTCTCTGTTAGACGGTCCACCCTGTTCCCCATGGCAGCGCACATGCTGCGCTGCCTGCGCACAGACCCCAGGGTCAAGCGGATGCAAGCGAGGGAGGACGCCTGCATCAGCATGATCCTGGACCCACGGCTGAGGGGGAGGTGGGATAAGTTTCTGCCTGCCAGAGACCGTGAGCATCGAGCAAGGGAGTTGCAGGAGATCCTTGTTCGGCGACTGGAGGAAGCCTTCCCCCCGCCTTCCACTCCCTCTGTCCCTGTCCAGCAGCCAGCAGCACAGCAGCAGGTGCCTGCGGCCAGCAGCAGCGTCAGGTGCCCAGGAGGCCTGCTGTCATTGACGCAGGCGTTCTACATGAAGGTACAGCAGCCGAGAGAGGAGGTGCGGGCAGCAGCCACCTTCGGTGAGAGTCACAGCCAGCGCATGATCCGGATGGTGGCTGACTACATGGGGTCTTTCAGTGGGCTTGACACTGGCAGTGAAGAGCCTGTGGACCCCATGGAGTACTGGGTGGAGCGCTTGCACATCTGGAGGGAGCTTGCGCAGTATGCCCTGGAGGTATTGTCTTGCCCCCCCTTCCAGCATGCTGTCTGAGAGGTGCTTCAGTGCGGCCGGTGGCGTGGTCACCAAGAAGCGCTCTCATCTGTCCACAGAGGGCGTGGACAGACTGACAAGATTAACCAGGCCTGGATAGAAGGCACGTTCCTGGCATCTGTTGTCGGCAAAAGGAGGACATGAGGTGCCTGCCTGGGAATTACAATACATTGCCTGCTGCCTGCCATACCTGACGACTCCTCCTCCTCCTGCTGGCCTGCTGCATTGATTTACCTATGAATTTATTTATGTATTTATTTATTGTATTTCTACCGAACTCCTGCTGCTGCTGCTGGCCTGCTGCATTGATTTACCTATGAATTTATTTATGTATTTATTTATTGTATTTCTACCTGACTCCTGCTGCTGCTGGCCTGCTGCATTGATTTACCTATGAATTTATTTATGTATTTATTTATTGTATTTCTACCGGACTCCTCCTCCTCCTGCTGGCCTACTGCATTGATTTACCTATGAATTTATTTATGTATTTATTTATTGTATTTCTACCAGACTCCTGCTCCTCCTGCTGGCCTACTGCATTGATTTACCTATGAATTTATTTATGTATTTATTTATTGTATTTCTACCGGACTCCTGCTGCTGCTGCTGTTGGCCTGCTGCATTGATTTACCTATGAATTTATTTATGTATTTATTTATTGTATTTCTACCAGACTCCTGCTGCTGCTGCTGGCTGCTGCATTGATTTACCTATGAATTTATTTATGTATTTATTTATTGTATTTCTACCAAACTCCTCCTGCTGGCCTGCTGCATTGATTTACCTATGAATTTATTTACGTATTTATTGTATTTATAAAGCGGCAACATATTACACTGCGCTCATTTTCATCCTGCTGCTGTCAGTGGTCCCACCGCCCACACAATGCATTGCCTGCTGTCAGTGCCACACGTCACTCCTCCTCCTCCTGCTGCTGCTGTTGTATTTATCCTGCTGCTGTCAGTGGTCCCACCTCCAGAGTCCACACTATGCATTGCCTGCTGCCAGTGCCACATGTCACTCCTCCTCCTACTGCTGCTGTTGTATTTATCCTGCTGCTGTCAGTGGACCCACCGCCAGAGTCCACACTATGCATTGCCTGCTGTCAGTGCCACACGTCACTCCTCCTCCTACTGCTGCTGTTGTATTTATCCGACTGCTGTCAGTGGTCCCACCGCCAGAGTCCACACTATGCATTGCCTGCTGTCAGTGCCACACGTCACTCCTCCTCCTACTGCTGCTGCTGTTGTATTTATCCTGCTGCTGTCAGTGGTCCTACCTCCAGAGTCCACACTATGCATTGCCTGCTGCCAGTGCCACACGTCACTCCACCTCCTACTGCTGCTGTTGTATTTATCCTACTGCTGTCAGTGATCCCACCGCCAGAGTCCACACTATGCATTGCCTGCTGTCAGTGCCACACGTCACTCCACCTCCTCCTGCTGCTGCTGTTGTATTTATCCTGCTGCTGTCAGTGGTCCCACCGCCAGAGTCCACACTATGCATTGCCTGCTGTCAGTGCCACACGTCACTCCTCCTCCTACTGCTGCTGTTGTATTTATCCTGCTGCTGTCAGTGGTCCCACCACCAGAGTCCACACTATGCATAGGCTGCTGTCAGTGCCACACGTCACTCCACCTCCTCCTGCTGCTGCTGTTGTATTTATCCTACTGCTGTCAGTGGTCCCACCGCCAGGGTCCACACAATGCATTGCCTGCTGCCAGTGCCACACGTCACTCCACCTCCTCCTGCTGCTGCTGTTGTATTTAACCTGCTGGTGTCAGTGGTCCCACCGCCAGAGTCCACACTATGCATTGCCTGCTGCCAGTGCCACACGTCACTCCACCTCCTCCTGCTGCTGCTGTTGTATTTATCCTGCTGCTGTCAGTGGTCCCACCGCCAGAGTCCACACTATGCATTGCCTGCTGTCAGTGTCACACGTCACTCCTCCTCCTACTGCTGCTGTTGTATTTATCCTGCTGCTGTCAGTGGACCCACTGCCAGGGTCCACACTATGCATTGCCTTCTGCCAGTGCCACACGTCACTCCTCCTCCTACTGCTGCTGTTGTATTTATCCTACTGCTGTCAGTGGCCCCACCGCCAGGGTCCACACAATGCATTGCCTGCTGCCAGTGCCACACGTCACTCCTTCTCCTACTGCTGCTGCTGTTGTATTTATTCTGCTGCTGTCAGTGGTCCCACCGCCAGGGTTCACACAATGCATTGCCTGCTGCCAGTGCCACACGTCACTCCACCTCCTCCTACTGCTGCTGTTGTATTTATCCTGCTGCTGTCAGTGGTCCCATCAGTGGTCCCACCGCCAGGGTCCACACAATGCATTGCCTGCTGCCAGTGCCACACGTCAGGTTTTTAGTTTTTTTTTTTAAGTACACCTATTTCAATGTGAATTCACTTTAACCACTTCAGGACCACAGTCTTTTCGCCCCTTAAGGACCAGAGCCTTTTTCTCCATTCAGACCACTGCAGCTTTCACGGTTTAATGCTCGGTCATACAACCTACCACCTAAATGAATTTTACCTCCTTTTCTTGTCACTAATACAGCTTTCTTTTGATGCTATTTGATTGCTGCTGCGAGTTTTACTTTTTATTATATTCATCAAAAAAGACATGAATTTTGTCAAAAAAATGACTTTTTTAACTTTCTGTGCTGACATTTTTCAAATAAAGTAAAATTTCCTATACATTTGAGCGCGAAAGTTATTCTGCTACATGTCTTTGATTAAAAAAAAACCATTCAGTGTATATTTATTGGATTGGGTAAAAGTTATAGCGTTTACAAACTATGGTGCCAAAAGTGAATTTTCCCATTTTCAAGCATCTCTGACTTTTCTGCGCACCTGTCAGGTTTCATGAGGGGCTAAAATTCCAGGATAGTACAAATACCCCCCAAATGACCCCATTTTGGAAAGAAGACATCCCAAAGTATTCAGTGAGAGGCATGGTGAGTTCATAGAAGATTTTATTTTTTGTCACAAGTTAGCGGAAAATGACACTTTGTGACAACAACAACAACAAAAAAAAGTTTCCATTTCTTCTAACTTGCGACAAAAAAAAAATGAAATCTGCCACGGACTCACTATGCTCCTCTCTGAATACCTTGAAGTGTCTACTTTCCAAAATGGGGTCATTTGTGGGGTGTGTTCACTGTCCTGGCATTTTGGGGGGTGCCTAATTGTAAGCACCCCTGTAAAGCCTAAAGATGCTCATTGGACTTTGGGCCCCTTAGCGCAGTTAGGCTGCAAAAAAGTGCCATACATGTGGTATTGCCGTACTCAGGAAAAGTAGTATAATGTGTTTTGGGGTGTATTTTTACACATACCCATGCTGGGTGAGAGAAATATCTCCGTAAATGACAATTTTTTAATTTTTTTTACACACAATTGTCTATTTATAGAGATATTTCTCCCACTCAGCATGGGTATGTGGAAAAATACACCCCAAAACACATTATACTACTTCTCCTGAGTACGGCGATACCACATGTGTGGCACTTTTTTGCACCCTAACTGCGCTAAGGGGCCCAAAGTCCAATGAGTACCTTTAGGATTTCACAGGTCATTTTGAGAAATTTCGTTTCAAGACTACTCCTCACGGTTTAGGGCCCCTAAAATGCCAGAACAGTATAGGAACCCCACAAATTACCCCATTTTAGAAAGAAGACACCCCAAGGTATTCCATTAGGAGTATGGTGAGTTCATAGAAGATTTTTTTTTTTTGTCACAAGTTAGCGGAAATTGATGTTAATTGTTTTTTTTCACAAAGTGTCATTTTCCGCTAACTTGTGACAAAAAATAAAATCTTCTATGAACTCACCATACTCCTAACGGAATACCTTGGGGTGTCTTCTTTCTAAAATGGGGTCATTTGTGGGGTTCCTATACTGCCCTGGCATTTTAGGGGCCCTAAACCGTGAGGAGTAGTCTTGAAACCAAATGTCGCAAAATGACCTGTGAAATCCTAAAGGTACTCATTGGACTTTGGGCCCCTTAGCGCACTTAGGGTGCAAAAAAGTGCCACACATGTGGTACCGCCGTACTCAGGAGAAGTAGTATATGTGTTTTGGGGTGTATTTTTATACATACAGATGCTGGGTGGGAGAAATATCTCTGTAAATGACAATTATTTGATTTTTTTTACACACAATTGTCCATTTACAGAGAGATTTCTCCCACCCAGCATGGGTATGTATAAAAATACACCGCAAAACACATTATACTACTTCTTCTGAGTACGGCGATACCACATGTGTGACACTTTTTTGCAACCTAGGTGCGCTAAGGGGCCTAACGTCCTATTCACAGGTCATTTTGAGGCATTTGGATTCTAGACTACTCCTCACGGTTTAGGGCCCCTAAAATGCCAGGGCAGTATAGGAACCCCACAAGTGACCCCATTTTAGAAAGAAGACACCCCAAGGTATTCCGTTAGGGGTATGGTGAGTTCATAGAAGATTTTATTTTTTGTCACAAGTTAGTGAAAAATGACACTTTGTGAAAAAAACAATAAAAATCCAATTTCCTCTAACTTTTGACAAAAAATAAAATATTCTATGAACTCATCATACACCTAACAGAATACCTTGGGGTGTCTTCTTTCTAAAATGGGGTCACTTGTGGGGTTCCTATACTGCCCTGGCATTTTACGGGCCCAAAACTGTGAGTAGTCTGGAAACCAAATTTCTCAAAATGACTGTTCAGGGGTATAAGCATCTGCACATTTTGATGACAGGTGGTCTATGAGGGGGCAAATTTTGTGGAAGCGGTCATAAGCAGGGTGGCCTCTTAGATGACAGGATGTATTGGGCCTGATCTGATGGATAGGAGTGCTAGGGGGTGACAGGAGGTGATTGATGGGTGTCTCAGGGGGCGGTTAGAGGGGAAAATAGATGCAATAAATGCACTGGGGACGTGATCGGAAGGGGGTCTGAGGGGGATCTGAGGGTTTGGCCGAGTGATCAGGAGCCCACACGGGGCAAATTAGGGCCTGATCTGATGGGTAGGTGTGCTAGGGGGTGACAGGAGGTGATTGATGGGTGTCTCAAGGTGTGATTAGAGGGGGGAAATAGATGCAAGCAATGCACTGGCGAGGTGATCAGGGCTAGGGTCTGAGGGCGTTCTGAGGTGTGGGCGGGTGATTGGGTGCCCGCAAGGGGCAGATTAGGGTCTAATCTGATGGGTAACAGTGACAGGTGGTGATAGGGGGTGATTGATGGGTAATTAGTGGGTGTTTAGAGGAGAGAAGATCTGCGGGCGATCTATTGGTGTGGGTGGGTGATCAGATTGCCCGCAAGGGGCAGGTTAGGGGCTGTTTGATGGGTGGCAGTGACAGGGGGTGATTGATGGGTGGCAGTGACAGGGGGTGATTGATGGGTGATTGACAGGTGATCAGTGGGTTATAACAGGGAATAACAGATGTAAATATTGCACGGGCGAATTGATAAGGGGGGGTCTGAGGGCAATCTGAGCGTGTGGGCGGGTGCCCGCAAGGGGCAGATTAGGGTCTAATCTGATGGGTAACAGTGACAGGTGGTGATAGGGGGTGATTGATGGGTAATTAGTGGGTGTTTAGAGGAGATAAGAGATGTAAACAATGGATTTGGGAGGTGATCTGATGTCGGATCTGCGGGCGATCTATTGGTGTGGGTGGGTGATCAGATTGCCCGCAAGGGGCAGGTTAGGGGCTGTTTGATGGGTGGCAGTGACAGGGGGTGATTGATGGGTGGCAGTGACAGGGGGTGATTGATGGGTGATTGACAGGTGATCAGTGGGTTATTACAGGGAATAACAGATGTAAATATTGCACGGGCGAATTGATAAGGGGGGGTCTGAGGGCAATCTGAGCGTGTGGGCGGGTGATTGGGTGCCCGCAAGGGGCAGATTAGGGTCTAATCTGATGGGTAACAGTGACAGGTGGTGATAGGGGGTGATTGATGGGTAATTAGTGGGTGTTTAGAGGAGATAAGAGATGTAAACAATGGATTTGGGAGGTGATCTGATGTCGGATCTGCGGGCGATCTATTGGTGTGGGTGGGTGATCAGATTGCCCGCAAGGGGCAGGTTAGGGGCTGTTTGATGGGTGGCAGTGACAGGGGGTGATTGATGGGTGGCAGTGACAGGGGGGTGATTGATGGGTGATTGACAGGTGATCAGTGGGTTATTACAGGGAATAACAGATGTAAATATTGCACGGGCGAATTGATAAGGGGGGGTCTGAGGGCAATCTGAGCGTGTGGGCGGGTGATTGGGTGCCCGCAAGGGGCAGATTAGGGTCTAATCTGATGGGTAACAGTGACAGGTGGTGATAGGGGGTGATTGATGGGTAATTAGTGGGTGTTTAGAGGAGATAAGAGATGTAAACAATGGATTTGGGAGGTGATCTGATGTCGGATCTGCGGGCGATCTATTGGTGTGGGTGGGTGATCAGATTGCCCGCAAGGGGCAGGTTAGGGGCTGATTGATGGGTGGCAGTGACAGGGGGTGATTGACGGGTGATTGACGGGTGATTGACAGGTGATTGACAGGTGATCAGGGGGGATAGATGCATACAGTACACGGGGGGGGGGGTCTGGGGGGGGGTCTGGGGAGAATCTGAGGGGTGGGGGGGTGATCAGGAGGGAGTAGGGGGCAGATTAGGGACTTAAAAATAAAATAGCGTTGACAGATAGTGACAGGGAGTGATTGATGGGTGATTAGGGGGGTGACTGGGTGAAAACAGTGGTCTGGGGGGTGGGCAGGGGGGGTCTGAGGGGTGCTGTGGGCGATCAGGGGGCAGGGGAGGGGGAAATCAGTGTGCTTGGGTGCAGACTAGGGTGGCTGCAGCCTGCCCTGGTGGTCCCTCGGACACTGGGACCACCAGGGCAGGAGGCAGCCAGTATAATAGGCTTTGTATACATTACAAAGCCTATTATACTTGTTACATGCGGCGATCCGGGTGCTAGTAACCCGCCGGCGCTTCCGAACGGCCGGCGGGTTACAACGAACGGTGGGCGGAGCCAGTCCCCGGCGGCTGATCGCGTCACGAATGACGCGATCGCCGCACAGCCACTCCCGCAGCCGCCCCCGCCGATGGGCGTATTGCGGTCGTTTGGGCCCGGTCTTTGCCGCCGCCCATCGGCTGGGGGCGGTCGTTAAGTGGTTAAAAAAAACACACAAAAACCCCCCAAATTCACGAATACGAATTTTTACCGAATTTTGAGGCGTAACCTCGAACCGAATATGAACTCGAACCGAATTTCGTGGTCGAAGGCGAATTCGAATGTCATGCGGACCCGAATTCGAATGTACACGAACCAAATTTTGGTACATCTGAGCATGCCTGGCAGCAGTCCACCATTTCCAGCCAGACCTCCAGCACCAGCGAGACCAGTGCCACCACCACCAGCACTCCGGTCCGCAGCAGGCCTCCACCACCGCTTGAGGTCATGACGACCCCAGCGACCAGTTTGCCCTCAGTGAGCTCTTTCTTCACCCCAGGGACTGCGAGCATTTACAGGGATGTTTTGGAGCAGTTTGAGGTGGACATGACGGGGACATGCAAGGAGGAGGAGGAGGAGTTAGAGGTGGAGCAGTTTGTTGTTGGCACTGAGGAGGGGCGTGATGCAGGAGATGTTGGGGCAAAGGAGTTGGTTGAGGCGGGCTCACAGGAGATGTTTGGGGATGATGATGTGCTGCTGGATCCTTCCTATGTACCATCAGTACCTCCAGCACAGTTGGTTGAAGGCAGCTCGTCATCGGAGGAGGAGGCATCTCTGGCGCAGAGGCACGGCAGCAGCAAGGCGGCCAGCAAAGGGCGTGGAAGGCAGGAGCCACAGCCTGCTGCTTCAGCCACTACCACCACCCGCAGCAAACCTCCAAGCAAACAGAAAAAACCACAACCCTCCAAGGGCAAAAAAAAATCCCTAGCCCTCAAGCTCAAAGGGCAAGCTGAAATCTCCAGTCTGGCAGTTCTTCACTACGTGCGAAGAAGACAAGACCCGTGCAATTTGCCACAGTTGCGGTGTCAGTCTGAGCAGAGGTCGTGATCTCAACAAGTTGAGTACCTCGTGCCTGCAGACCTACTTAGAGACCAGACATTTCAATGAGTACAGTGAGTTTGTGAAGCTGAAGGACAGTGGCGCAGGCAGTGATCAGAGCCAGACAGCCACTGCACAGACTTTAGCAGCAACAACAGCATCCCACCCTCCTGCCCATCCAGCAGCAGGAGCACAGAAGCAACTCACTGTTACTCCCACCCCCCCCCCCGCCGGGCAGTCAGTCCTCAGTGGCCTCATCAGCTCCCTCCACAGTGGCCTCCTATTCCTCCTGTGCAGGCAAACGCCGTAAGACCCTGCTCAGTGAGTCGTTCCCCAGTGTGACTAAGGTTCTGACTCCCACCAACAGGTGCATCCGGGTGCTTGCCCGGGCCATGTGCTCCCAGCTTCTGTCATACTCCTTTGTGCAGGAGGGGAGTGACATGAGAGCGCTGCTGCACTTTGGGATCCAGGAGTGGCAAGTCCCCAGCCGCCACTATTTCTCCAGCACAGCGATCCCAGCACTGCACCGTTTTGCTATGGCGAACGTGGGTCATGCACTCAATCACGCCATGAGTGAGCAGATCCACATCACCATGGATTCATGAAGCAGCCATTTTGGGACAGACCGCTACCTGTCCTTCACGGCCCACTGGGTCAGCCTGGTGGAATGCACCAGCGAGGAAGTAGCAGGTCCATCCTCGAGTGCATCAGTGGCAGCAGCAGCACCAGTCGCCCACTATGTGGTGCCACCACGCGGGGTCAGGGGAGAAGCAGCAGCTCCCGCCGCCAAGCGACCCCGCCTCAACAGCAGCGTGAAGGCCCGCCATTGCCAAGCGCTGCTGGAGATGAAAAGTCTGGGGAAGAACAGTCTGACCGCAGCCAACGTGCTCCGCTACCTGAGGGAGCAGGAGAAGACATGGCTGACCCCCAGAGGCCTCCGAGTCGGATTGGTGGTTTCCGACAATGCGGCCAACCTGCTGGCTGCCATCAGCAGAGGAGACTTGACCCACGTCCACTGCTTGGCCCACGTCCTCAACCTGGTGGTGCAGAAGTTCATGCGCACCTACCAGGGGATGGAGAAGCTGTTGGAAGCGGCACGGAAAATTGTGCGCACTTTCCGACGCTCAGCTGCTGCCGCAGCAAACCTGGCAGACATCCAGCAGCACGAGGGCTTGTCACGACACCACCTTGTCATCGATGTGCCAACTCGCTGGAACTCTACCCTGGCGATGTTGGAGCGGCTGGTTGAGCAGAGGAGGGCTGTCAACTGCCACATCATCGAGGGCACTCTCGCCGGCACCACCAAACTCCAGCTCCTCTCCAACGCACAGTGGGGGCAGATGCAGCAGGTCTGCTTGGTGTTGGCTCCCTTCCTGCAGGGAACCAACCTGGTCAGTGAGGAACGGGCATCCCTCTGCCAGTGGGTGCCCTTTGTTTGTATGCTGGACAGGGCACTTGGCGATTTGGTGGATTTGGGAGAACCAACTGGAACAGCAGCCGCCTGCGCAGTCCACTGCTGCGCAGGTATTTGAGTCCTTGGAGGAGGATGAGGAGGAGTTGGAGGTGCTGGATGTTGCTGCTGACGGGGAACAGCGGAGCGCAGCTGCAGTGGTACGAGGGTGGAGAGAGGAGGAAGAGGCTCAGGGGCCAGAGGAGGAGGAGGACAGCGGTGCGGCCGCTGACCCTGACATCTCTGCTGGAGGAACCACCCTGTTCCCCATGGCAGTGTACATGCTGCACTGCCTGCGCACAGACCCTAGGGTCAAGCAGATGCAAGAGAGGGAGGACGCCTGCATAAGCATGATCCTGGACCCACGGCTGATGGGGAGGTGGACTCAGTTTCTGCCTGCTGGAGACCGTGAGCAGCGAACAAGGGAGTTGCAGGAGATCCTTGTTCGGCGATTGGAGGAAGCCACCCCCCAGCCTTCCACCCCCTCTGTCCCTGTCCAGCCAGCACAGCAGCCGGTGCCTGCGGCCAGCAGCAGTGTCAGGCACCCAGGAGACCTGCTGACATTGACGAAGGCGCTCTACATGACGGTAGAGCAGCCGAGAGAGGAGGTGCGTGCAGCAGCCACCTCCTCTCAAAGTCACAGCCAGCGCATGACCCGGATGGTGGCCGACTACATGGGGTCCTGCAGTGGGCTTGACACCGGCAGTGAGGAGCCTGTGGACCCCATGGAGTACTGGGTGGAGCGCTTGCACATCTGGAGTGAGCTGGCGCAGAACGCCCTGGAAGTATTGTCTTGCCCCCCTTCCAGCGCGCTGTCCGAGAGGTGCTTCAGTGCGGCCGGTGGCGTGGTCACCGAGAAGCGCTCTCATCTGTCCACAGAGGGCGTGGACAGACTGACATTTTTGAAGATCAACCAGGCCTGGATTGAAGGCATGTTCCAAGCACCTGTTGTCGGCGAGAGGAGGACATGAGGTGCCTGGGAATTATTGTTTGACATCAACCTTCAGTCCCTGGGTCCTGATAATTTGGCCTAGTTTTTCTTTAGTTGCTGTGGTACGAATGCTAGGTACCATGACCCGTGACATGCCTGCTGCCACACGTCACTCCTCCTTCTGCTGCTGCTGTTGTATTTAACATCCTGCTGTCTGTGGTCCCACGGCTAGGGTCTACAGAATACATTGCCTGCTGCCAAACGTCACTCCTCCTCCTGCTGCTGCTGTATTTAATTATTTATTGTATTTATAAAGTGCCAACATATTACGCAGTGCTGATTTTTATCCTCCTGCTGTCTGTGTTCCCACCGCCAGGGTCCACAGAATTATGCGCCGCTGCCATGCGCCACTAGCTATTACGCCACTACAATAGCTGTATAGTGTTGTAAGAAAAAAAATTCTGAGGTGTCTGGGTTGAAAACTGTGCTGTCCCAGTTGTGCATTGGACACAATGTGGGCTTCACGACTGCTGTCCAGAACCTCCTGCTGTTAGTGTTTATTTACAGCCGTGCTACCAACGCTTGGTACCATGGCCCCGTTACATTGCCTGCTGCCAAACGTCACTCTTCCTCCTGCTGCTGCTGCTGTATTTATCCTCCTGCTGTCTGTGTTCCCACTGCCAGGTTCCACAGAATACATTCCCTGCTGCCAAACGTCACTCCTCCTCCTCCTGCTGTATTTATCCTCCTGCTGTCTGTGTTCCCACCGCCAGGGTCCACAGAATTATGTGCTGCTGCCATGTGCCACTAGCTATTACGCCACTACAATAGCTACATAGTGTTGTAAAAAACTAAATTCTGAGGTGTCTGGGTTGAAAACTGTGCTGTCCCAGTTGTGCATTGGACACAATGTGGGCTTCACGACTGCTGTCCGGAACCTCCTGCTGTTGGTGTTTATTTACAGCTGTGCTACCAACGATAGGTACCATGGCCCCGTTACATTGCCTGCTGCCAAACGTCACTCCTCCTGCTGCTGCTCTATTTATCCTCCTGCTGTTTGTGTTCCCACCGCCAGGGTCCACAGAATACATTGCCTGCTGCCAAACGTCACTCCTCCTCCTCCTGCTGTATTTATCCTCATGCTGTCTGTGTTCCCACCACCAGGGTCTACAGAATTATGCGCTGCTGCCATGCGCCACTAGCTATTACACCACTACAATAGCTATATAGTGTTGTAAAAAAAAACTGAGGTGTCTGGGTTGAAAACTGTGCTGTCTCAGTTGTGCATTGGACACGATGTGGGCTTCACGACTGCTGTCCGGAACCTCCTGCTGTTGGTGTTTATTTACAGTCGTGCTACCAACGCTAGGTACCATGGCCCCGTTACATTGCCTGCTGCCAAACGTCACTCCTCCTCCTCCTGCTGCTGCTGTATTTAACCTCCTGCTGTCTGTGTTCCCACCGCCAGGGTCCACAGAATTATGCACTGCTGCCATGCGCCACTAGCTATTACGCCACAAATTTAGCTATGCTGGTGAAGAAAATGTTTTACAACAGTAGAGTTCAGTAAGGGAAAAAACATTAAGTTGGTACAAGAGAAAGAATATGAACACAAAACAAAAAAAAAGATGGTGGTGGTGGTGAACAAGAAGAAGAATAACCAGGTGAAGAAGAAGAAGAAGAACCAGGTGAAGAAGAACTAGATGATGATGAAGAAGAAGAACAAGATGATTGAAGAAGAAAAAGAAGAACCAGATGATGAAGAAGAAGAACCAGATGATGATGAAGAAGAACCAGATGATGATGAAGAAGAAGACGAAGAAGAACCAGGTGAAGAAGAAGATGAAAAACCAATTGAAGATGAACCAGAAGAAGAAGAACCAGGTGAAGAAGAAGATGATGAAGATGATAGTAATGACTGATGACGAGAAAGAAGAGGGTAAAACAGAAAAAGAAGACGGTGAAGAAAAAGATGGAGAGAACAAAAAGAAGGTGAAGACGGTGAAGAAGAATAAACAAGAAATGCAGAAAAATAGTGTTCCATCAATTTTTTTTTTTAATTACACCTATTTAAATGTGATTTCCCTGGCATTTTACGGGCCCAAAACTGTGAGTAGTCTGGAAACCAAATTTCTCAAAATGACTGTTCAGGGGTATAAGCATCTGCACATTTTGATGACAGGTGGTCTATGAGGGGGCAAATTTTGTGGAAGCGGTCATAAGCAGGGTGGCCTCTTAGATGACAGGATGTATTGGGCCTGATCTGATGGATAGGAGTGCTAGGGGGTGACAGGAGGTGATTGATGGGTGTCTCAGGGGGCGGTTAGAGGGGAAAATAGATGCAATAAATGCACTGGGGACGTGATCGGAAGGGGGTCTGAGGGGGATCTGAGGGTTTGGCCGAGTGATCAGGAGCCCACACGGGGCAAATTAGGGCCTGATCTGATGGGTAGGTGTGCTAGGGGGTGACAGGAGGTGATTGATGGGTGTCTCAAGGTGTGATTAGAGGGGGGAAATAGATGCAAGCAATGCACTGGCGAGGTGATCAGGGCTAGGGTCTGAGGGCGTTCTGAGGTGTGGGCGGGTGATTGGGTGCCCGCAAGGGGCAGATTAGGGTCTAATCTGATGGGTAACAGTGACAGGTGGTGATAGGGGGTGATTGATGGGTAATTAGTGGGTGTTTAGAGGAGAGAAGATCTGCGGGCGATCTATTGGTGTGGGTGGGTGATCAGATTGCCCGCAAGGGGCAGGTTAGGGGCTGTTTGATGGGTGGCAGTGACAGGGGGTGATTGATGGGTGGCAGTGACAGGGGGTGATTGATGGGTGATTGACAGGTGATCAGTGGGTTATTACAGGGAATAACAGATGTAAATATTGCACGGGCGAATTGATAAGGGGGGGTCTGAGGGCAATCTGAGCGTGTGGGCGGGTGCCCGCAAGGGGCAGATTAGGGTCTAATCTGATGGGTAACAGTGACAGGTGGTGATAGGGGGTGATTGATGGGTAATTAGTGGGTGTTTAGAGGAGATAAGAGATGTAAACAATGGATTTGGGAGGTGATCTGATGTCGGATCTGCGGGCGATCTATTGGTGTGGGTGGGTGATCAGATTGCCCGCAAGGGGCAGGTTAGGGGCTGTTTGATGGGTGGCAGTGACAGGGGGTGATTGATGGGTGGCAGTGACAGGGGGTGATTGATGGGTGATTGACAGGTGATCAGTGGGTTATTACAGGGAATAACAGATGTAAATATTGCACGGGCGAATTGATAAGGGGGGGTCTGAGGGCAATCTGAGCGTGTGGGCGGGTGATTGGGTGCCCGCAAGGGGCAGATTAGGGTCTAATCTGATGGGTAACAGTGACAGGTGGTGATAGGGGGTGATTGATGGGTAATTAGTGGGTGTTTAGAGGAGATAAGAGATGTAAACAATGGATTTGGGAGGTGATCTGATGTCGGATCTGCGGGCGATCTATTGGTGTGGGTGGGTGATCAGATTGCCCGCAAGGGGCAGGTTAGGGGCTGTTTGATGGGTGGCAGTGACAGGGGGTGATTGATGGGTGGCAGTGACAGGGGGTGATTGATGGGTGATTGACAGGTGATCAGTGGGTTATTACAGGGAATAACAGATGTAAATATTGCACGGGCGAATTGATAAGGGGGGGTCTGAGGGCAATCTGAGCGTGTGGGCGGGTGATTGGGTGCCCGCAAGGGGCAGATTAGGGTCTAATCTGATGGGTAACAGTGACAGGTGGTGATAGGGGGTGATTGATGGGTAATTAGTGGGTGTTTAGAGGAGATAAGAGATGTAAACAATGGATTTGGGAGGTGATCTGATGTCGGATCTGCGGGCGATCTATTGGTGTGGGTGGGTGATCAGATTGCCCGCAAGGGGCAGGTTAGGGGCTGATTGATGGGTGGCAGTGACAGGGGGTGATTGACGGGTGATTGACGGGTGATTGACAGGTGATTGACAGGTGATCAGGGGGGATAGATGCATACAGTACACGGGGGGGGGGGGGTCTGGGGGGGGGTCTGGGGAGAATCTGAGGGGTGGGGGGGTGATCAGGAGGGAGTAGGGGGCAGATTAGGGACTTAAAAATAAAATAGCGTTGACAGATAGTGACAGGGAGTGATTGATGGGTGATTAGGGGGGTGACTGGGTGAAAACAGTGGTCTGGGGGGTGGGCAGGGGGGGTCTGAGGGGTGCTGTGGGCGATCAGGGGGCAGGGGAGGGGGAAATCAGTGTGCTTGGGTGCAGACTAGGGTGGCTGCAGCCTGCCCTGGTGGTCCCTCGGACACTGGGACCACCAGGGCAGGAGGCAGCCAGTATAATAGGCTTTGTATACATTACAAAGCCTATTATACTTGTTACATGCGGCGATCCGGGTGCTAGTAACCCGCCGGCGCTTCCGAACGGCCGGCGGGTTACAAGGAACGGTGGGCGGAGCCAGTCCCCGGCGGCTGATCGCGTCACGAATGACGCGATCGCCGCACAGCCACTCCCGCAGCCGCCCCCGCCGATGGGCGTATTGCGGTCGTTTGGGCCCGGTCTTTGCCGCCGCCCATCGGCTGGGGGCGGTCGTTAAGTGGTTAAAAAAAACACACAAAAACCCCCCAAATTCACGAATACGAATTTTTACCGAATTTTGAGGCGTAACCTCGAACCGAATATGAACTCGAACCGAATTTCGTGGTCGAAGGCGAATTCGAATGTCATGCGGACCCGAATTCGAATGTACACGAACCAAATTTTGGTACATCTGAGCATGCCTGGCAGCAGTCCACCATTTCCAGCCAGACCTCCAGCACCAGCGAGACCAGTGCCACCACCACCAGCACTCCGGTCCGCAGCAGGCCTCCACCACCGCTTGAGGTCATGACGACCCCAGCGACCAGTTTGCCCTCAGTGAGCTCTTTCTTCACCCCAGGGACTGCGAGCATTTACAGGGATGTTTTGGAGCAGTTTGAGGTGGACATGACGGGGACATGCAAGGAGGAGGAGGAGGAGTTAGAGGTGGAGCAGTTTGTTGTTGGCACTGAGGAGGGGCGTGATGCAGGAGATGTTGGGGCAAAGGAGTTGGTTGAGGCGGGCTCACAGGAGATGTTTGGGGATGATGATGTGCTGCTGGATCCTTCCTATGTACCATCAGTACCTCCAGCACAGTTGGTTGAAGGCAGCTCGTCATCGGAGGAGGAGGCATCTCTGGCGCAGAGGCACGGCAGCAGCAAGGCGGCCAGCAAAGGGCGTGGAAGGCAGGAGCCACAGCCTGCTGCTTCAGCCACTACCACCACCCGCAGCAAACCTCCAAGCAAACAGAAAAAACCACAACCCTCCAAGGGCAAAAAAAAATCCCTAGCCCTCAAGCTCAAAGGGCAAGCTGAAATCCCCAGTCTGGCAGTTCTTCACTACGTGCGAAGAAGACAAGACCCGTGCAATTTGCCACAGTTGCGGTGTCAGTCTGAGCAGAGGTCGTGATCTCAACAAGTTGAGTACCTCGTGCCTGCAGACCTACTTAGAGACCAGACATTTCAATGAGTACAGTGAGTTTGTGAAGCTGAAGGACAGTGGCGCAGGCAGTGATCAGAGCCAGACAGCCACTGCACAGACTTTAGCAGCAACAACAGCATCCCACCCTCCTGCCCATCCAGCAGCAGGAGCACAGAAGCAACTCACTGTTACTCCCACCCCCCCCCCCCCGCCGGGCAGTCAGTCCTCAGTGGCCTCATCAGCTCCCTCCACAGTGGCCTCCTATTCCTCCTGTGCAGGCAAACGCCGTAAGACCCTGCTCAGTGAGTCGTTCCCCAGTGTGACTAAGGTTCTGACTCCCACCAACAGGTGCATCCGGGTGCTTGCCCGGGCCATGTGCTCCCAGCTTCTGTCATACTCCTTTGTGCAGGAGGGGAGTGACATGAGAGCGCTGCTGCACTTTGGGATCCAGGAGTGGCAAGTCCCCAGCCGCCACTATTTCTCCAGCACAGCGATCCCAGCACTGCACCGTTTTGCTATGGCGAACGTGGGTCATGCACTCAATCACGCCATGAGTGAGCAGATCCACATCACCATGGATTCATGAAGCAGCCATTTTGGGACAGACCGCTACCTGTCCTTCACGGCCCACTGGGTCAGCCTGGTGGAATGCACCAGCGAGGAAGTAGCAGGTCCATCCTCGAGTGCATCAGTGGCAGCAGCAGCACCAGTCGCCCACTATGTGGTGCCACCACGCGGGGTCAGGGGAGAAGCAGCAGCTCCCGCCGCCAAGCGACCCCGCCTCAACAGCAGCGTGAAGGCCCGCCATTGCCAAGCGCTGCTGGAGATGAAAAGTCTGGGGAAGAACAGTCTGACCGCAGCCAACGTGCTCCGCTACCTGAGGGAGCAGGAGAAGACATGGCTGACCCCCAGAGGCCTCCGAGTCGGATTGGTGGTTTCCGACAATGCGGCCAACCTGCTGGCTGCCATCAGCAGAGGAGACTTGACCCACGTCCACTGCTTGGCCCACGTCCTCAACCTGGTGGTGCAGAAGTTCATGCGCACCTACCAGGGGATGGAGAAGCTGTTGGAAGCGGCACGGAAAATTGTGCGCACTTTCCGACGCTCAGCTGCTGCCGCAGCAAACCTGGCAGACATCCAGCAGCACGAGGGCTTGTCACGACACCACCTTGTCATCGATGTGCCAACTCGCTGGAACTCTACCCTGGCGATGTTGGAGCGGCTGGTTGAGCAGAGGAGGGCTGTCAACTGCCACATCATCGAGGGCACTCTCGCCGGCACCACCAAACTCCAGCTCCTCTCCAACGCACAGTGGGGGCAGATGCAGCAGGTCTGCTTGGTGTTGGCTCCCTTCCTGCAGGGAACCAACCTGGTCAGTGAGGAACGGGCATCCCTCTGCCAGTGGGTGCCCTTTGTTTGTATGCTGGACAGGGCACTTGGCGATTTGGTGGATTTGGGAGAACCAACTGGAACAGCAGCCGCCTGCGCAGTCCACTGCTGCGCAGGTATTTGAGTCCTTGGAGGAGGATGAGGAGGAGTTGGAGGTGCTGGATGTTGCTGCTGACGGGGAACAGCGGAGCGCAGCTGCAGTGGTACGAGGGTGGAGAGAGGAGGAAGAGGCTCAGGGGCCAGAGGAGGAGGAGGACAGCGGTGCGGCCGCTGACCCTGACATCTCTGCTGGAGGAACCACCCTGTTCCCCATGGCAGTGTACATGCTGCACTGCCTGCGCACAGACCCTAGGGTCAAGCAGATGCAAGAGAGGGAGGACGCCTGCATAAGCATGATCCTGGACCCACGGCTGATGGGGAGGTGGACTCAGTTTCTGCCTGCTGGAGACCGTGAGCAGCGAACAAGGGAGTTGCAGGAGATCCTTGTTCGGCGATTGGAGGAAGCCACCCCCCAGCCTTCCACCCCCTCTGTCCCTGTCCAGCCAGCACAGCAGCCGGTGCCTGCGGCCAGCAGCAGTGTCAGGCACCCAGGAGACCTGCTGACATTGACGAAGGCGCTCTACATGACGGTAGAGCAGCCGAGAGAGGAGGTGCGTGCAGCAGCCACCTCCTCTCAAAGTCACAGCCAGCGCATGACCCGGATGGTGGCCGACTACATGGGGTCCTGCAGTGGGCTTGACACCGGCAGTGAGGAGCCTGTGGACCCCATGGAGTACTGGGTGGAGCGCTTGCACATCTGGAGTGAGCTGGCGCAGAACGCCCTGGAAGTATTGTCTTGCCCCCCTTCCAGCGCGCTGTCCGAGAGGTGCTTCAGTGCGGCCGGTGGCGTGGTCACCGAGAAGCGCTCTCATCTGTCCACAGAGGGCGTGGACAGACTGACATTTTTGAAGATCAACCAGGCCTGGATTGAAGGCATGTTCCAAGCACCTGTTGTCGGCGAGAGGAGGACATGAGGTGCCTGGGAATTATTGTTTGACATCAACCTTCAGTCCCTGGGTCCTGATAATTTGGCCTAGTTTTTCTTTAGTTGCTGTGGTACGAATGCTAGGTACCATGACCCGTGACATGCCTGCTGCCACACGTCACTCCTCCTTCTGCTGCTGCTGTTGTATTTAACATCCTGCTGTCTGTGGTCCCACGGCTAGGGTCTACAGAATACATTGCCTGCTGCCAAACGTCACTCCTCCTCCTGCTGCTGCTGTATTTAATTATTTATTGTATTTATAAAGTGCCAACATATTACGCAGTGCTGATTTTTATCCTCCTGCTGTCTGTGTTCCCACCGCCAGGGTCCACAGAATTATGCGCCGCTGCCATGCGCCACTAGCTATTACGCCACTACAATAGCTGTATAGTGTTGTAAGAAAAAAAATTCTGAGGTGTCTGGGTTGAAAACTGTGCTGTCCCAGTTGTGCATTGGACACAATGTGGGCTTCACGACTGCTGTCCAGAACCTCCTGCTGTTAGTGTTTATTTACAGCCGTGCTACCAACGCTTGGTACCATGGCCCCGTTACATTGCCTGCTGCCAAACGTCACTCTTCCTCCTGCTGCTGCTGCTGTATTTATCCTCCTGCTGTCTGTGTTCCCACTGCCAGGTTCCACAGAATACATTCCCTGCTGCCAAACGTCACTCCTCCTCCTCCTGCTGTATTTATCCTCCTGCTGTCTGTGTTCCCACCGCCAGGGTCCACAGAATTATGTGCTGCTGCCATGTGCCACTAGCTATTACGCCACTACAATAGCTACATAGTGTTGTAAAAAACTAAATTCTGAGGTGTCTGGGTTGAAAACTGTGCTGTCCCAGTTGTGCATTGGACACAATGTGGGCTTCACGACTGCTGTCCGGAACCTCCTGCTGTTGGTGTTTATTTACAGCTGTGCTACCAACGATAGGTACCATGGCCCCGTTACATTGCCTGCTGCCAAACGTCACTCCTCCTGCTGCTGCTCTATTTATCCTCCTGCTGTTTGTGTTCCCACCGCCAGGGTCCACAGAATACATTGCCTGCTGCCAAACGTCACTCCTCCTCCTCCTGCTGTATTTATCCTCATGCTGTCTGTGTTCCCACCACCAGGGTCTACAGAATTATGCGCTGCTGCCATGCGCCACTAGCTATTACACCACTACAATAGCTATATAGTGTTGTAAAAAAAAACTGAGGTGTCTGGGTTGAAAACTGTGCTGTCTCAGTTGTGCATTGGACACGATGTGGGCTTCACGACTGCTGTCCGGAACCTCCTGCTGTTGGTGTTTATTTACAGTCGTGCTACCAACGCTAGGTACCATGGCCCCGTTACATTGCCTGCTGCCAAACGTCACTCCTCCTCCTCCTGCTGCTGCTGTATTTAACCTCCTGCTGTCTGTGTTCCCACCGCCAGGGTCCACAGAATTATGCACTGCTGCCATGCGCCACTAGCTATTACGCCACAAATTTAGCTATGCTGGTGAAGAAAATGTTTTACAACAGTAGAGTTCAGTAAGGGAAAAAACATTAAGTTGGTACAAGAGAAAGAATATGAACACAAAACAAAAAAAAAGATGGTGGTGGTGGTGAACAAGAAGAAGAATAACCAGGTGAAGAAGAAGAAGAAGAACCAGGTGAAGAAGAACTAGATTATGATGAAGAAGAAGAACAAGATGATTGAAGAAGAAAAAGAAGAACCAGATGATGAAGAAGAAGAACCAGATGATGATGAAGAAGAACCAGATGATGATGAAGAAGAAGACGAAGAAGAACCAGGTGAAGAAGAAGATGAAAAACCAATTGAAGATGAACCAGAAGAAGAAGAACCAGGTGAAGAAGAAGATGATGAAGATGATAGTAATGACTGATGACGAGAAAGAAGAGGGTAAAACAGAAAAAGAAGACGGTGAAGAAAAAGATGGAGAGAACAAAAAGAAGGTGAAGACGGTGAAGAAGAA
Organism: Hyperolius riggenbachi; assembly: GCF_040937935.1. Classification (NCBI taxonomy): domain Eukaryota; kingdom Metazoa; phylum Chordata; class Amphibia; order Anura; family Hyperoliidae; genus Hyperolius; species Hyperolius riggenbachi. The sequence continues at coordinate 397,706,327 of NC_090647.1, read as the reverse complement.
TAAACAAGAAATGCAGAAAAATAGTGTTCCATCAATTTTTTTTTTAATTACACCTATTTAAATGTGATTTCCCTTTAAAAAAAAAAAGGCCACCCGAATTCGCGAACACAAATTTTTCCCGAATTCAGTTACCGATCATGAATCGAATTCAAATCGAATTCGATGGTCGCGATCAAATTCGAATCCGAATTTGCCCAGGACCCAAATTCGAATGTAATCAAATCGAATTTGAGTACATTCAAGCATGCCTGCCAGTTTATATTCACCAAATAAGTTTTATTTCTTCATTGATGGTAAAAATGGAGAGGGCTCCCCCCAACCTTACCGCCATTTTGTGAGGGTTTCACATCATCAGAGGCATTCCGGGGGTGCAGGGAGGCCGGTATACTGCGGCATTACTGAGCTCCTCTTTCAAATGAGCATGGCGTCTGATGTCACCAGATGCCCCTCCCATCGTATGCATACCTAGTTATGCGCTCCCGTCATGCATATTGTGCAGGTGCAAGTCCTACGCATACCTTTTTACGCATGCCTGCTATAGTATGCGTATCCCGTTGATGCTAAAAACCGTGGTCAATCAGCAACATGTGGGATAGGGGCAGGCCAATCTATTGATCCACAAATGGCCATACTCCTACACACATCCCAATTCACTTGTTGCGACCACATAGCATTATGCGAACACTCAATGGGGAACGTGTAACAAAATACGTATATACGTCCAACATGCACAAAGCTGAAGCAAGGGCTACAAGATACTAATCAAAGTTAGAAAATTGGAAAATTGAACAGGGAATTTGGAAGTATATATAGAGATGGCCCGAACGGGAACCGGCGAACTTCCGGGGTTTGCGATCACAAAGAACCGCAAACTTTTCCGGAAGTTTGATTCGCCCCCATAGTACATCGTTAGGGTCAACTTTAACCCTCCACATTACAGTCAGCAGGCACATTGTAGCCAATCAGGCTACACTCCCTCCTGGAGCCCCACCCCCCTTATAAAAGGCAGGCAGCGTCAGGCATTGGACTCACTCGTGTGCCTGCAGTAATTGGAGAAGGGAGAGCTGCTGCTGCTGCTGTAGAGAGAGCTATAGGGAAAGCGTAGTTAGGCTCTTGTAGGCTTGTTAGCTTGCTCCTTGCTGATTCTTATTGCTAAAAAAGTTCCCCTCAACAGCTTATTTGAGAGCTAATCTTGTTCTTGTGATCTATTTTTGTGTGTGTGTGTCCCACAGACACTTGTAATGCATAGACAGCCTTGGTAATTCCTACTGTGCCACTGCCAGGCCCAGCAGATTCAGTGACTACCTGTGTGTGTGACAGGCAGCTGCACATTTGTAATCCCAATCACTGCACCTGTTCACTGTTCAGTGCACCTACCTACCTATACCTACGTGAGCGGCTGAGCGCACGCACTGTTAATACCACCAGTCATTGCACCTGTTCAGGGTACTTGTGTTTGTGTGTGACAGGCAGCTGCACATTTGTAATCCCAATCACTGCACCTGTTCACTGTTCAGTGCACGTACCTACCTACCTACGTGAGCACAAGCATTGTTAATACCATTAGTCATTGCACCTGTTCATGGCACCTGTGTGTGTGTGTGTGTGTGTGACAGGTGCACATTTGTAATTCCAATCACTGCAGTGCATACCTGTACCCTGTTCAGTGCACCTACATGAGCGCAAGCAGTGTAATATACCACCAGTCATTGTTCACGGTACCTGAGTGTGACAGCTGCACATTTGTAATTCCAATCACTGCACATTTGTAATTACAATCACTGCACCTGTTCACTGTTCAGTGCACCTACCTACGTGAGTGCAAGCAGTGTAATATACCACCAGTCATTGCAACTGTTCACGGTACCTGTGTGTGACAGGTGCACATTTTTAATTCCAATCACTGCATACCTGTTCACTGCACCTGTGTGACCGCACGCTGTTTAGTATACCAGTCTGTGCATACCTGTTAACTGCACCTGTGTGACAGCTGCACATTGTATTGTAATACCAGTCACTGCTACCTTTCACTGCACCTGTGTGACTGCACATTGTATTAGTCAAGTCAGTGCATACCTTTCACTTCATCCCCCCCAAAATGGACAAAACAACCGGCAGAGGCAGACCCAGAGGCAGGCCACCCGACAGGTCTGTTCAAGGTCATGCTGACGTGATTTTGTGCTGCCCTGGACCAAAGTACAGTGCTCAGAAGAAGGCACATCCCATCAACTCCCAAGATTGTCAGGACGTGGTTGACTATTTAACACAGAACACCTCATCTTCCGCATCCACCAGCGCTACTCCAAGTACCACATCCTCTACATTTGACACTTCGCAGGAGTTATTTGGTGGGGAAATCACTGATTCACAGCCATTATTGTTACAACAAGATGAAGGCGCTAAGCAAGTTACACCACCTCATATGTCTGAGTTAGGCAACACTATGGACGTAAGGTGTGAGGAGGAGGACAATGAAGTGCCTGTTGTTGGTGCAGTTTTGGAGGTGTCTGATACAAGTGAAGCTTTGGAGGATGATTATGATGATGATGATACTGCCATGGATGCCACGTGGGATCCTAAGAGACACGATGACCAAGGGGACAGTTCAGAGGGGGAGTCAGAGAGGAGTAGGAGGAGACAATTTTCTGAAAGAAGCAGGGGGAGCTCGTTGTCAGAAACAGCTGGTGGCAGTGTCCGGCACCATGTATCACCACCTATGGACAGCCAGCCAACATGCCTTTCAACGTCAGCTGCTGATGCCACCATAATGCCCACACCCCAGGGTGGCTCAGCAGTGTGAACATTTTTTAGTGTGTATGCCAAAAGATCAGAGCAATGCTATCTGTATGCTCTGCCACCAAAAATTGAGCCGTGGAAAGGCCAACACCCACGTAGGGACAACTGCCTTACGAAGGCACATGCAGAAAAGGCACAAACTGCAATTGGAAGACCACCTGAGGAAAAGCAGCACACAAAAGCAAAGCCACCCTCCTTCTCCTCTTCCTCCTTCAGGTGCATCATCTTCAGCCGCTTTCTCCCTTGCACCTTCACAATCACAGCCTCCCTTCTCCATTCCACCTCTCACCTTGAGCATTCCTGCTCCTCTGCCTACAGCAGCAGCCAAGTGTCCGTGAGGGAAATCTTTGAGCGGAAGATGCCAATGTCTGCCAGTCACCCCCTTGCCCAGTGTCTGACAGCTGGCTTGGCGGAACTGTTATCCCGCCAGCTGTTGCCATACCAGCTGGTGGACTCTGAGGCCTTTTGAAAATTTGTGGCCATTGGGACACCGCAGTGGAAGATACCAGGCCACAATTATTTCTCTAAAAAGGCGATACCCAAACTGTACCAAGAAGTTGAGAGGCAAGTGGTGTCATCTCTGGCACACAGCGTTGGGTCAAGGTTCCATCTGACCACAGATGCCTGGTCTGCCAAGCACGGTCAGGGCAGATACATTACTTACACAGCCCATTGGGTCAACCTGGTGACCGATGGCAAGCAGGGAGTATGTGGCTGTGCAGCAGGCCTAGTGACACCTCCACGGCTTGCAGGCAGGCCTGCTACCACCTCCTTTCCTCCTGCTACATCCTCTTTGCTGTCATCCTCCTCCTCCTCCTCCTCCTTGGCTGAGTGGCAGTTCAACTCTACTGGTGCCGCGATCTCCTCTCCAGCTACACAGCCCCAGCTCCCCAGGGCCTATGCTGCATGCCAGGTATGACGGTGTCATGCCAGCTTAGACATGTCTTGCCTCGAAGCGGAGAGTCACACTGGAGCAGCTCTCCTGGCTACTATGAACAAACAGGTGGATCAGTGGCTGACCCCGCACCAACTGGAGATCGGCAACGTGGTGTGTGACAAAGGCACCAATCTCATTCCGGCTTTGAATTTGGGAAAGTTGACACATGTACCCTGCATAGCACATGTGCTCAATCTCGTAATTCAGAGATTTGTGTCTAAGTACCCAGGCTTACAGGATGTCCTAAAGCAGTCCAGGAGGGTGTGTGGGCATTTCAGGCGGTCCTACACGGCCATGGCATGCTTTGCCGATATTCAGCGGAGAAACAACTTGCCGATGAGACGCTTGATTTGCGATAGCCCGACTCGCTGGTATTCAACCCTCCTGATGTTTGACCGCCTGCAACAACAGGAGAAAGCTGCCAAACAGTATCTCTTCAACTGCAGTCAAAGAACACAGTCTGGGGAGATGGGGATGTTCTGGCCAAAGTACTGGACACTGATGCGAAATGCCTGCAGGCTCATGCGGCTGTTTGAGGAGGTGACAAATTTGGTGAGTCGCAGTGAAGGCGCTATTGCCGACTTGATCCCATATGCCTTCTTCCTGGAGCGTGCCGTGCGTAGAGTGGTGGATCAAGCTGTGGGGGAGTGTGAACAGGAACAGGAACAGGAGGAAGAGTTGTGGGATCAATTCTCAGCAGAAGCAGATGATTCCTCAACACCTGCGGCAGCCCTGTACTGGGTGGCCACGCTACTAGACCCTCGGTATAAGCACAAAGTGGCGGAGATGTTCCCAAATCACCAGAAGGCAGAAAGGATGCAGCACTTGCAAAACAAGCTGGCAACTATGCTTTACAGTGCGTTTAAGGGTGATGTCACAGCACAATGGAATAAAGGTACCACTGCCAGTAATCCTTCTCCCATGTCCATGCAGGCAAGGACAGGATGCTCCAGCAATCTCATGGTGATGTCGGACATGCGGACATTTTTTAGTCCAACCTTAGCGCCTTAGCCTTAGTGCTTTAGCCTTAGCACTTTCGGATCCACCCTCCACCAATGCCTGGACTGGCAGGTAGCCGACTACCTGGCCTTAAGTGTGGATGTAGACACTGTGAGCAGCGATGAACCCTTGGACTACTGGGTGCGCAGGCTTGACTTGTGACCAGAGCTGTCATAATTTGCCATCCAACTTCTGTCTTGCCCTGCCTCAAGCGTCCTGTCAGAAAGGACCTTCAGCGCAACTGGAGGCATTGTCACTGAGAAGAGAAGTCGCCTAAGTCAAAAAAGTGTTCAGTACCTCACCTTTATCAAAATGAATGAGGCATGGATCCCAGAGGGCTACTGCCCGCCCAAAGACTAAGTCAGTCCCTGCACACAGCATCTCTGCCTGCACACTGTGTGACTGCCTGCCCCATGACCAAGTCGCTCCCCGCACAGCATCTCTGCCTGCAGGCCGCTTGACTGACTTCTCCACCACCACCAACAGGGTCCAGGACTCCAGGCGGATTCCTGAATTTTTAAGGCCGCTGCTAGTGCTAGCAGTGGCCACTATAATAATTTTTCTGTCAATTCCCCTTCGTGATAGTTACCTTGCCGCGGTGAAGGGGCTTGCGTATCACAATGAAGCAATAACCGACGGCTATATGAGTGTCTTGGGGGGTGGCACACCAAAGATTATAAGGTCGTTGCTTCATTGTGGACCGACCAAATTCGATCAGCTGGACAGTCACTGTTGTTCTGTCATTGAGCTACCTCTGCCTGGCGACCATATGGGCTTGAAAACCGCTATCGCCTGCACTCTCGCCATGGTGCGCACCAGTCCAGCATGGCCGTCACAACACAAACAGCTGTTTGCGGTGCGTTACACAGTGAGTGTGGTCTGTCAGTGTGAAGCAGTACTCTAATTACACTCCCTGATTGATGTATACACATGCAAGATGTTGTAAAGCACTTTAGGCCTCCAATTTAGCATGCAATGTGATTTCTACCCTTAAAACGCTGCTTTGCGTCAAATTCAGATTTTTTTTTTCCGGGACTTTTGGCATCTTGAAACATCTTTTCCATCACTTTTGTGGCCAGCATAAATGTTTCTAGTTTTCAAAGTTCGCCTCCCCATTGAAGTCTATTGCGGTTCGCGAAAGTTCACATGTTCGCGAACGTTTACGGAGGTTCGCGAACGGGATTCGTGAACTGAAAATCAGAGGTTCGGGCCATCTCTAATAGAGCAAGGTCAGAGAAGTAGGAACCCAGTCCATATATAGGAGCCCAGGGTGCAGAAGGGGGAGTGAGAAAAAAGAGAGACATGCAGCAATTAATTTAGATTTTGTATACATTAACTTGTATCGGATTGGGGGGGGGGGGGGGGGATTTCCCGTTCCACATCCAGTGTTCCTATATTATTTTACAGTTATTCTATAGACCATTTTAATATGTCTCCAGGAAGCAACATAGATCATTTTTTTCATTTATGCCTAAATTGCCCATCGCATTTGTTTCAGCAATTATGTTATGTTAAATATTATCAGCTTCTTTTTGTAATAATATTTTTTCTCTATCTCCTATTCTATGGGGTATTTGTACAATACGCAAACCTACAATCTTCATTGCCTTAATGTTACCATTATGGGCATCTCACAATTTGCCTAGTTGTCATGCCAATATAGAACCTACCGTATGTGCAATAGGGTGCATAAACCACAAATCGTGAACTACATGTAATTAAGTCGGTAATACTGTAATTTCTACCTCCTAAAATAATGCTCTTCCTTTTTTCTGTAAACGGGCAGGTCGAGCAATGTCCACATGGGAAATTTCAAATTGCCACCATATCTGATAGCCACGTGGGGTTCTTTTTCTTTTTAAACTCACTTTTTACTATCATACCTCCAATCATCTTACATTTTCTGAACGAAACAATAGGTGGGGCCTTTGTCTTATCCTTTAAAAAGGGATCATCCTTTAACATAGGCCAATGTTTAACGATTTTCTCCTTTATCCTTCCAGACATTGGCGAAAAGTCAAACGTTAAAAAAACGCTCTTTTAGGTACACCTCAAGTTCTACTTTTTTTCCCTTTCTTCCAGTTTCTTGGTTTTTGTATTACGCTCCCCAGAGCATTGTCCACAATATCAACAGGATACCCTCTCTGAATAAATTGACTCTTAAGTTCTGCTGGTTGTTGCTTAAAGTCATCATCATTTTTATTGTTCTGTTTTAATCTCAAACTGGCTAAATGGAATTGACTTACTTGTATGCTCAGGATGATAACTATCCCAATGCAATACTGCGTTCATCGCAGTTTCCTTCCTAAATCCTATTGTGTAATATCCAGTAGGTGATGTCCCCACCACCACATCCAGAAATGGCACCTCCTCCCCACCCCACACACCTGTAAACTGCATATTCATATTGTTATTTTGCAAAAAAAAATCAAGAAATGCATTAAATTCATCCCTGGTAGACGACAATACCAGAACCACATCATCAATATACCTGGACCACACCCTAATTGAAGAGCAGAATGGATTAGCGTCCCCAGAACAAAACGCCTCTCCCATTCGGCCAGATATAAATATGCAAAATTGGGGGCTACACATGTCCCCATTGCAGTACCAGAGACCTAACTGTACCAGTCACCTTCAAATACAAAGGTGTTATGCTCTAGGAGAAATCATAGATGCTCACATGTGAACTCGATCCGTTCACTCTTCCATCCCGCCCTCTGTAACAGGCTCTCTACTGTCACCTGTGGAATACGGCTATAGAGGCTGACCACGTCTTTTGAGGCTACAAACCAGCCTGCATTGTGTGGCCAAACGTCCATCTTCTCTAGCAAATCCATTATATCCCTCAGAAGCGACGGGACCCCCGACAGCAGGGGCTGAAGGTGTCCAGGTATTGGGACAGAGGCTCCGTCAGAGACCCCCGTCCCAAGACAATAGGCCCTCCGGGTGGATCCACCAGGGATTTGTGAATTTTGGGGAGGAAGTACCGTACTGGCGAGATTGGAAAAGAAGGAAGTAAACCCTCGCCAGTAAATTTAGAAATTATGTTTCGTTCTACCCCTATTCTTAATAAAGAGTGCAACTGTTTTCGGTAGGTCAGGGTTCGATTTGATTTCAATTTGATATAGCATTCTCCAAGGTTATGGTATTCAGCGCTCAAGTCTAAATTATCCACGTGTCAAAACATCAATTAGAGGGGAGCCTCATTGTGGTATAGAAAATTACAATACAGTCAAAAGGTTCCACAATGGTCTTCTAATAACACATATCATTATTAAATTATTGTATACAAACCATCTGTTCCCCCGTTAAAAGGTGAGCCCAAGGGTATATCCCAGCCCAAACCAACCACAGCTGGCTGTATCATCCATACATCACATCCATACAACACTTGCACATAACTGTCCTAATACTCCCGGGAGTACACAGTCCACAGATAGGACTTCAAAGATTATGTGCACAAGTATCAATGTCCGACGTCCGGCAGACCATTGTTATCCAGTATAGCAATCAAATATTCATCAACCACCACGGATAAACATCCACTTGTTTAGAGGGGCAAAGTATTGTTAAGCACTGTGCTGTGATCATGGGTTGTTTTGAGGGAATGGAGACTTAGCGTAATAATCTATGCAGCAGTGCCCAGAGGGCTCTCACCACCTCCCACAGGCTGTAAACTGCCTCCAGATGATGGGAGTCCATGCCATCAGCTCGGTAGTCACAAGAGTACGCTGTCTCCTCTCAACCTCATTCCCCGCCAGTCGAATCAGTGTCCGCGTTGTCTGGGTCAATGTTCCGTGATGTGGATGACGTCACCCCGAGCTCACTTCCGTAACTAGTATCACCCGCCCTTCGGGCTTTGTCAGACTGTCACGTGAGCAGCACCATCTCCATACTTTTAAAAGGCATCCTCCTTAGGCATTTGCATATCCCTGCCTCATTTTGATACTGATTGGTCCAGAGCATTTTTCACACACTCTGCAGCACGTCATGGAGGGATCCCAACCACAAAATTTGACATTGTTAGCACAAACCTTTCGTCCACTTAGAAAATCATTGCACTACAGGATATCAGTTTCAGACTACATAGCATTATTGGATATCCCATCTATTAGGGCCCGTTCACACCTATAATCGCACAACACCGGCGATTACCGCCGGCGTTTTGTGGGAGTGATTTTCCTGCGATTAACGCAGAAAAATCACTGGACACTGCGGCGGTTTTGGAGCGATCGCGCGAAACGCTAATCGCTGCTAATCTGCATGCAATGCGTTTGCGGTTAACGCTAACCGCAAACGCGGCAGTGAGAACACTGCCATTTGCTACAATGTGTAGCGTTTTTCACAAGACCGCTAGAGGTTTGCCATGAGCGGGAATCGCGCGATTCCCACTCAGGTATGAATGGGCCCTGAGCAATAGATATGCGCACACATCTATTTGGCATATGTCACAACTGCACAGTATGAATGTTCTCTTTCAAAGTGAAGCTATTATTTTATTCAACATTATTTTCACCTATAATAGTGCATCTACAATCGAAGCTCCATGTCACTGCAGTACACCTAAAGAGTGCAATTTACTATAAGATGATATCTTGAATGTAGTGACAATGGCACATTTATCTTACCACATTTACACCACACCACCACCTATACCACCCATTCGCTTCCTTATCTGGGCAAAAAGGGGGACAATTGGAGGTCAGAATTCAGGCCATTAGAGATCACAGTATTCAGCCTAAAGATCCAGCTTGACTCTATTTGGCACAATCTTTTATCTAGATCACCACCTCTGGAAGGAATCTGCATCTTAATGATTTCCTTAAATTTAAGACATTTTTGAGGTGACATCTGTCGCTTTTCTGGGATACATAATTTCCACCTCAGGCCTTTCTATGGATCCCGCCAAAGTCTCTGCTGTTTTGGAATGGCCCCAACCAGTAGGTCTAAAATCTCTTCAGAGATTTCTGGGGTTTGCAAATTACTATAGAAGGTTCATAAAGGGGTACTCCACAGTCATAGCACCCCTCACCAGTCTCACTAAAAAAGGGGCAGATGCCAACCATTGGTCCCCCGAAGCTCTGGCCGCTTTCTCCACTCTGAAAGAACTGTTTTGCTCTGCACCCATATTGAGACACGTGGACACATCCTATCCATTTATTGTAGAGGTTGACGCCTCAGAGGTTGGAGTTGGGGCTGTGCTGTCTCAACGCTCTGGGCTGCAGGGAAGATTGCACCTGTGTGCCTATTTTTCTCGGAGGTTCTCTCCAGCAGAGAAGAACTACGATATAGGTAACAGGGAGCTTCTAGCCATTAAATTGGCCTTTGAAGAATGGTGTCATTGGTTAGAAGGAGCTGAACATACGATTACAGTCTACACGGATCACAAAAATTTGGAATACATTGAGGGGGCTAAGAGATTGAGTCCTCGTCAGGCTCGGTGGTCACTGTTTTTTTTGAGGTTTAGATTTGTAATTATGTATACTCCTGGTAGTAAAAACATTAAGGCAGATGCTTTGTCCAGATGTTTTGAGCCAGAGACAGCACAGCCCTCAGAACCTGAACCCATTCTTCCACAGAAGGTAGTACTGGGAGCTACAGAAACTTGGAAAGACTGGACGGAGACTTTAGGTCCCTTCCAGCAGGATGTACCTGAGGGAAAGCCTGAAGGGGTTATGTTTGTGCCACTGCCTTTTCGTCTCCAGGTGTTACGGATGTTTCACTCACACAAGAATGCTGGACATCCAGGGGCCTCCAGAACACAGGACTTGATTGCTAGATGTGCTTGGTGGCCTTCTTTGGCAACAGACTGCAAGGAGTATGTCAGAGAGTGTGCAGTATGTGCTAAAAGTAAACCCTCCCGTCTGGCACCTGTGGGAACGTTGCAGCCTTTGCCCACCCCGAGTGAACCATGGACCCATCTGTCCATGGATTTTGTAGGTGAGCTTCCTAGGTCTGAAGGCATGTCGGTCATTTGGGTGGTAGTCGACCGTTTCAGTAAAATGGCCCAGTTTGTGCCTCTGAAAGGACTCCCCTCGGCCCAGGAGTTGGCCGATCTTTTCATCATTCACGTTTTCCGACTTCATGGAATTCCGGAAAACATCGTGTCAGATCGGGGAGTCCAATTTGTCTCTAGATTTTGGAGGGCATGGAACTGTCATCCTCGTCGGGCTACCACCCACAGACCAATGGTCAGACGGAGAGGGTTAATCAGTCTTTGGAACAATTTTTGAGGTGTTATGTTGCAGAAGCGCAAACTGGTTGGGTTAAATTCTTGCTGTATGCAGAATTTGTGCACAATAATCTGAAAAGCGCTTCTTCTGGGTTCTCTCTGCTTCAGGTGGTAACTGGAAGGTTGCCCAAGTTTTCCCCATTGCCAGTAGCTTCCACTCCGTTTCCAGCTCTGGAGGCTTGGCAAAAGTCATTCAAAAACATTTGGGGAATCGTGAAAAGCAACTTGGAAAAGGCTTTTCAAAGTCAGAAAGTTCAAGCTGACAATAAACGATCCTTAGAGTGGAAGTTCCGACCAGGAGATCTGGTCTGGGTCTCCACTCGTCATTTGACCCTGAAACAACCCTCGGCCAAGTTAGGTCCCAGGTTTGTGGGCCCTTTTCCTGTGACCAGGGAGATCAACAATGTTACTTATGCCATCGATCTTCCTGCTAGCATGCGTGGTGTAAGATCTTTTCATGTATCCCTGCTTAAGGCAGCAGTCCATGTGGGTACCAATCCTCCTCCTCCTGTGATGGTAGACGACCAACCTAAGTATGAAGTAGAGAAAATTTTAGATTCACGAGTAGTGCAGAATTCACTACAGTATCTGGTTCACTGGAGGGGGTATGGTATAGAGGAGAGAACATGGGTACCTGAGTGTCGCATGCATGCGGACAAATTGAGAAGGGAGTTCCACACTCGATATCCTGAGAAACCTGGTAGGAGTTGTCCGGAGTCCACTTTTCAGGGGGGGGTACTGTGAGAAAACACGGAAAAGCCGCTGCCAATACTCAAGGTGAGGCGGCTGACTCCGCGTTTAACATGGCAGCTGGGGCGCAGTCGGAGCGCGGAGAAACCGCCGCATGCTCTAACAACAGGGCGGCGGATTCCGCGTTAAATGCGGCAAGTTGCTCGCATAGGCCTGGTCCTCTCAGTAAGGCGGAATGCGGAATAAACACCGCACACCCAGACAGCGGTGCGGCGGATTCCGCATCCAACTCAGCAGAAACATTACAACACATGACTGGTGTGGCTGGGACTGATAGTCCACACTGGTTTAGGAGGACGCGCGCGCGCGCAGAGAGGCAGGGCCTTTATGGCACTCAGAGGAGGGTCAGCTGACCAAGCCGGTCAGCTGACAATTTGGTCAGCTGACAATTGCGGCAACTTTCATTGGTCCAGCACTCAGGGGTGGCGCTGGAGAGTGCCGGTGTATATATACTGGGTGCTGGTCATTCATCTGGTGTCTGGCGTTGCGATCACTACGTGGTAGCACTCGGACCTTGTCAGTATCTGTGTTTATTAGTCAGTTTCCAAGGTGTTGATGATCACGGAGCTCACACCTTAGCCTAGGAATTCTGTTATTATCTGTATTGTTATCTAGACCAGTTTCCAAGGTGTTGACGGCCAAGGAACTCACACTTTAGTCTAGGAATTCTGTACCATCTGTATTATTTGTATTATCTCGTCTAGTTCCTGGAGTGTGAGAATCTTGGAGCTCACACTAAAGTTTAGGCATTGTTGATTATCTGTTATGACTTTCTGCATTCCTGACCATTCTCCTGATCTCTGATTTTGGTCGTACCAATGGTCTAACACCATACAAAATAAATGGGATACAGTTGGGGACATCAAACTTGGAGAAGGACTTAGGAGTACTCATCGACAACAAGTTAAATAATCGTACTCAATGCCAAGCCGCTGCAGCTAAAGCTAACAAAATTTTGGGATGCATTAAAAGGGAAATAAAAACTCGAGATGCTAGCATAATATTGCCCCTGTTTAACTCTCTAGTAAGGCCACATCTGGAATATGGAATTCAGTTCTGGGCACCACATTACAAAAAAGATATTGCAGTTTTAGAGCAGGTGCAGAGACGAGCAACAAAATTGATACGTGGGATGGAAGGTCTCACTTACCAAGAAAGGTTAGATAAACTGGGTTTATTTAGTCTAGAGAAAAGACGCCTTAGAGGAGATCTAATTAACATGTATAAATACATCAGAGGACAATATAATAGCTTGGCGGATGAGCTTTTTGTCCCTAGGCCTTCTCAAAGGACTAGAGGACATGATCTGCGCATGGAGGAAAAACGTTTTAGCCATTTATTTAGGAAAGGGTTCTTTACAGTAAGAGTGATTAAGATGTGGAATGCATTGCCACAGGAAGTCGTTATGGCAAACTCTATACCTGCATTTAAAGGGGGCTTAGATGCTTTCCTTGCGTTGAATGACATCCATGGCTACAATTACTAGGTAATGCCAATGATGTTAATCCAGGGATTTTATGATCAACAGGGATATGTGAGGGAGCAGGCTGGAGTTGTACTTTGTACTGGTTGAACTCGATGGACGTATGTCTTTTTTCAACCAAAGTAACTATGTAACTATGTAACTATGTCTTTCTGATTCTCTGTTGCCAAAACTCGGCTAGTCTCTGGATTCTGTATCTGCCTACTATCTCTGTACTTTATCTGCCCGTGTGTTAACGACCTGGCTTGCCCGACCTCGAGAACTATCTCTCCTGTTAGGAGATAGTTCACAGATCTGTCAGTGACACTCCACCACTGGTGTCACTCACGTTCTGTCCTTCCCCCTGTCTCAGCCTGGTTCCGCCCCTTGGGGAGCAGCAGGCCTGGGGAAGGAAGCTAATCCTTATCAGTAGCTCCTACTGTCTAGCACCCATCCCACGGGTGCTTTCCTCAAAGTATTACTGTTGCACCAAACACTCTCATCTCTCAGGTGTCCAGAGGTTAGTAGATATATCTGATTATCGGTGATACTGCAGATCATCAATAATCGGGTATATTCTGCATTCTCGGTGATACTGCAGATCACCGGTAATCAGACCCTCTCTGTGTTACACCGATCGTTACACAGACTAGTTCCAGGGTGTAGAGACCACGGACCTCACACCCAAGACTAGGCATTGTTGATATCTGTTATGACCTATTGCATTCCTGACTATCCCTCTGCTTTCTGATTCAGTACCTACGTATATCCGATTACCTGTTGCCAAACCCTGCCTGCCTTGGATACCGAATCAGTCTTCTGCCTTTGTACTTTATCTGTCTGTGTGTTGCCGACCTGGCTTGCCCGACCTAGAGAGCTATCTCTTATCCCCTTAAGAGATAGTCTCCAGACCTGCTAGTGACATCCACCTTTCAGGTGTCACTCACTCACAGGTCCTTCCTACCTTCACCCTGGGCCTCCACCCCTTTGGAGGTCTCAGGCTGCTGGAAGGTTTTTGTACTTCCCAAAAGGCGGTATCGCCCGTACTGCCAAAGACCACCTGCTCCTCGGGTGGTCTTACTCAAAGTCATTACTGTTGCACCAAACACTCACACTATAAAGGTGTCCAGAGGTTAGTTATACTTGGATTATCGGTGAATCTGCAGATCATCAATAATCAGGTATAATCTGTATTCTTGGTGATACTGCAGATCACCAATAATCAGATTCTCTCTGTGTGCTGACACCGATCATTACAGAACAGCAGACCAAAACCAAATGGACGCACTTAACAGCCGTCTTGATGCACTCACCACTGCGGTGGAGAACTACACCCGGGTGCTGGACAGTCATCAGACCCAGATCAACGCTTTGTCTGGGTCTGTACAAGTCTATCAGACGGCTGTAAATACAGTGTGATCTCCTCCAAGTACAGACTTACGTATGCCTGTACCCGAAAGGTTTTCTGGTCACAGATCTGACTTTCAGAATTTTAGAAATCGAGTGTTATCGTAGTTGAGACCTAATTTGTCGGGAACCGTGGCACAGAGAATTACGTTCATTAAGACTCTGCTGTCAGGGGATTCCCAGACCTGGGCATATGGTCTTCAGACAGGGAATAAGGCCCTAGCATCGGTTGAGGAATTTTTTAAAGCTATGGCTATAATTTATGATGATCCGGACATCGCCTCTACCGCTGAGCGGAAGCTCAAGACTTTGCGGCAGGGCAGGGATCCGGTTGAAGTTTACGCAGCTGAGTTCAGAAAATGGGCAGTTTCAGCTAGATGGGGGTCATTTGTACTTCTGGACTATTTCTTGTCAGGGTTGTCAGGCACATTATCTGATCTAATGCTGGGTCATCCTGAGCCGAAGTCTATTGATGAGGCCATTTCATTAGCAGTCAGGGTTGATCGTCGTCTACAATACCAGAAACAGACTCGGGGTAGGAACAATGTGAGATATATTTCCTACGCCTCTCCTCCACCCATTTCACCTCCACCGGAACCAATGCAGATTGGTCGGTCGAAATTGTCCCGGGTGGAGCAGAATCACAGAAAAGCAGAACAGCTCTGTTTATACTGTGCAGAGGAGGGTCACAGAGTGCAGAATTGTCCCAAGAAATTGGGAAACGCTGCCACCTAGGTGTATTCGGAGGTAATTCCCTAGGCACGCAATCTTTACCTCTAGACGATAAACGTTTGCTCCTCCCTTGTACTGTATCTTGGGGAGATCAAACAGTGACCACTGAGGCTTTCCTAGATTCTGGCTCAGCAGCCAACTTTATGGATTACGAATTTGCTAAGAAATTAGGGGTCCAGTTAAAAATGGCGCCAGTCAAATAATGGCGCCTGGTTACGCACGATATTTTTTTAAAAACGCTATTTATCGTTTTTACGAAAAATGGTATTTATCGTTTTACGAAAAACGATATTTATCGTTTTTACGAAAACATATATATATATATATATATATATATATATATATATGTGTGTGTGTGTGTGTGTATATATATATATATATGTGTGTGTGTGTGTGTGTGTGTATATATATATATATATATATATATACACACACACACACACTATACACACACTATACACACACACATACACACACACACACACAAACATATATATTAGGGGTGGGACGACGAATCCTGCGAATCCACGAATCCCTCTAATTGTAAGGCTTGGTGGTGTATTCTCCACAGTCAGCATGCAACGCATGAGCTGGCGTGGAGGAGGTACACACACTAGCACCAGGAAACAGGCTATCCCTAGTATAGTGGAGGGGAGGACTGACTCCAATAGGAGATTGTGGCGCACAGAGCCGGTGCAGATCTGACAGCCACAAACAATGCTTACGTTATAACGTCTCAGCGCAAAGTAGCGCTGAGCGCACAAACCAGAACTGAGGAGATCAGGACAGGCAGACAGAATGAACGCTTGCTAGCTAGCGGCTACTTAGCGACAGCAAGCGTCCAAAACCAGACAGACTGGAATGAGGCAGCCAATGCGATGCGGCGATGGCGTGCCTCACAAAGACAGGACAGGATAGTCAGAAAATAGCAGGATTAAGATAGATGAACGTAACACAGATAAATATACAATAAGTATGATTTCCTAGCGTATTACAATTACAGCTATCAATGAAACTATTTGTAACGTCTGACCAACATATGTATACATCGGCAATGAACCGATATATGACATAAGCAGGAACGCTGACTAGGAATGGAGTAACACAGGGAACAGGACTCAGAAGGATTCGCTATCTCTTCGCAGAGATGAACGCAATCCACAAACGGTAACCGAACAGGATTCAGAAGGATTCGTTATCTCTTCGCAGAGATGAACGCAATCCACAAACGGTACCAGGAGCAGGGTAACTACCTCAGCACGGGTGGTCACGGTACGCGCAACCTACCAAAACGTGCTGGAAACTGACTAACTGCACACAGGATATAAACAGTTCGTGTACGTATACATCAGCGACACTGATGTATTAACGTAACACAAATACAAGGAAAATAATAAACGTGCTGGTATGCATATATATTGGCAATGAACCAATATATGATGCAAAGACCAGCAAAGTATCTTTATAACAAGAAACACGATCGGGGGCTAAAGCGACAGCAAGGCAGGCTTAAGCTGAAGCTATGAAAACCCAAGGAAACCCTGCAGGAAGCAGATCTTTATACTGAGGTCATCCAATGGGAGCAGACATGCAGATTCCCACACAGGTGAATGATAATCAGTCACAAGCTGACAGCAGGGAAAAACAGACAAAGCTATACAGCTTGCATGGAAATAGATCAGAACTGCCTGAGCTGCAGCACTACTTCCAGCAATAGCTGCTGCAGCAGCGATCATTACAGTACCCCCGCCTTTAAAAGTGGATTCCAGACGCTTTTCAAAACTGAAATTTCCAACAAAACAGTCTGACTGATAATTCATGATGACCGGGACAGCCCGGCAAGACCGAATTCCAGAATCAGTCCCCACAAGACTGGACCCATCAGAACCAGAACCTACAGAACCATGCCCATCAGTACTACAAGCCACAGTGTGACACCCATCAGAACCATGATTTCCAGAATAAAGCCCTCCGAAACTCCCTGAGCGATACCCACCGCCTTCCAGGAACAGTTCAGAAACGCCAAAGCCTTTGCAATGCCCACCGGTACTGTCTTTACCAACACAAAACCCACTGTTGAACCAGTCCAAGGCACCAGGACAAGTTTTCTCAGAGACCTCCCAGAACACCTTGAAGCTCCAAAGAGATCCCCATAGGTCAGAATGCCCCTTAGGCTCACATGGAGAACTATCAAGAACCCCTATGGAACCTAGGGCAATTCCCGAGTCAGGGCCACAAGGACAAACATCAATATCAGGGCTTTCAGGGACCAGAACCATCTCTGGGCATGCAGGCAGACTGGCAACATCAGAACATGTTCCCACTAAGGAAGCATCAGAGCACGCTAACACCTTAAACACACTTGGGCATTCTGGCACACAAAGAACATCTGGGCACACTGGCACAAGAGAAACCTCTGGGCATGTCAAGGAACTGTGAGCCTCAGGGTCAGCCAAGACAGGACCAAAACCAGGACTGGCCAAAAAAAAATCATCATGACTAGACTTTGCAACTACTGGATTTTTACACGAGAATGCTGGATCAGACTTAGATATCGCTGATTCCAGCAAAGTCAGTAACAAATCAGATTCAGGGGCACTAACAAGACAGGACAAATCTTCTGATGTATGCACTGAACCAGATAGGGACTCCACAACTACCTCTGGACTGGACAGAGACTCATTTAATACACTGGATTGGAGCTCATGAGGCGCTGCAGAACAAGTCAGTATTGCAGCAGCCCCCACTGGACTAGGCAAAACTGAGGAATTCCCTGGACAGAAAGGGGACTCTGGAACCTCTGCCACAGCGGCCAGAGAACCAGAATCTTTCAGGATACTCATCAGACCGGACTGAAATTCTGAGATTTCTATTATTTTGACCAGAGAATCAGAATTATCCATGTTACAGGGCAAGACTTCTGAAACATTCAGAGGACAGGGCTGGAGTTCCTCGGCTGTTACAACACTGGAGAGGGACTCAACAACATTGGTTAAATCAGACTGTGTACAGGGCAAGGTATCTGACACACTTGCTGACGAGGACAATATTTCAATGGCTTCTGCTTTGCTGGGCAGAAATTCATCAAGTTTTATTAGAGCAGACTGTAATTCCAAAACAGCTGCTAGACAAGTGAATATTACTGCAACACCAACTGAGGTAAGCAGTGCTTCAGCCTCCTCTGCTAGAGGGTTTAAAGTATCCAAAGTACTGGGTGAAGCATAAGACTCTGCGACCACAGCTTCACTGGACAGGATCACTGAACAGTCCATATTGCAGGGCAAAACCATGGAAGCACCTGCTGGACAGCATAATGATTCTGTGACCTGAGTTTCATTGGAGAGATCTACTGCACGATTCATGGTACAGGGCAAATTTATTGGAACATTTTCTGAACAAGGTAATAATTCTGCGATTTCAGGTTCACAGAGCAGATGCTCTGAGCTATTCACGAAACTAGAGCGAGGTGTAGAAACAGGAAGATCAAGACACAATGTTTGCGCATCTGAATCACCATTCATTTGTAAAATTGGAAAATTCAGATGCTGGGGTTCTGAGGATTCTAGACAGGATTGCTGGGACTCGGAAACTGATGTAGTGCATCTATTGGCATCTGCTGGATCAGACAGGAGTTGAACTTTATTAACACAGGTAATTTCTGCAGAAGTGTTTGCAGAGACAGGCAAGATTTTTCTGGTGTCTGTTTCACTGAACAAAGAGTCATGAGTACTGGCTAGGCTGGACTCGGAAGTCAGCAGGACCTCTGGATTCTCTGCTGAGAAATTTGTGCAGGGCAAAGTTAAGAAAGTATCAGTGGCTTCTGTTTTACTGGGAAGTAACACTGAGTTATCCATGGTACAGGGTGGAATTGCAGGAACTTCAACTTCACACAAAAAGAGCTCCGAATCACCTGCTGAATCAGCCAAAGGTGCTGAAGCAGGCGGGTCAGAACGCCAAATTTGCGAATTCGGAGTCACAAAAAAATCATCCAAAATCAGTTCCCACACATCAATCAATGGAGCCACAAAGTCATACTCACACACACCAGTTTTTATTAGGTTATAGGCAGACTTAATGCATGCATTCAATACCAATTCACTTTTTGCACTGTAAAATTGACAAAATGAACTTGAATCATTCTTCCATTCATTGACCAGAGCTTCCATCTCTCCTTTCTCAAATGGAGGATTCCAAGCATACTTAACAGGCAGATCATGGTTTGCAGATATGATTGTGGCAGGCACATGTATAGGGTTAATTAGCAGGTGATTGGCAGATTCCTTATTCCTAAGAATCTCCAATACCTGTAGCAAGTGCTGAACTGTAGTGTATGCAAACTTTCCTTGCTTTACAAATAAGTTGATTTGTTCAATACTCTGTAATATCTCCTCATAATCATACTCAGATAATTCTTTTAAACAAAAATCTTTATTTTCCCTAGCCAGGGAGGAAAGTTCATTAGTAGTTTCATAAGTCCATTTAACTCCCCTGAAAGACAATTGCATTTCATTATCTGTTAATGGCAGAATCTCATTATA
This sequence comes from Hyperolius riggenbachi, assembly GCF_040937935.1. Lineage (NCBI taxonomy): Eukaryota > Metazoa > Chordata > Amphibia > Anura > Hyperoliidae > Hyperolius > Hyperolius riggenbachi. Next base: position 397,686,471 of record NC_090647.1, on the reverse strand, counting down.
GGTCTCAGTCGCTAAGGATAACGATTCTGCAGATTGGACACGTTTCTTAGAACGTTTGCGTTTTGCCTTTGACCTTGCGGTTTTTGGTGATTTATTCAAAGCTGCAGGAAAATTATCAGTAACACTTTCTGCTTGCTGCTCATTCTTGCAAGCAATTGAAGGAGCAGCTGATTGGCCTGCTGCCAGGAGTTCATTAAGAGGAAAAGGCAATGGATCTATGCGCAACCAGTTATGGATCACAAACGCTAGAAATTCCAGCGGTCTATCTTTCAAATCGGAAAGATTGAGAACATCAAATGCCCACTGGAATAATTCCCCTTTAAACAAAATATAACTTAGTTGGAGTGCCCAGGTTGAAACAGGAGTCGCTTGGAGATCAGGATTGGTCAGGAACCTGGCACATTCAGAGAAAAACTCATTTTCTGTTTCAGAGCTAAGTTCTTCAAATTTTTTAAAGGAACAGGAACCATAATTAACAGTGTCATACTTTCTGGGAATCCCCCCCACAATGGGGATTGGTAATGGGGTTTTCATAATGTAAGGCTTGGTGGTGTATTCTCCACAGTCAGCATGCAACGCATGAGCTGGCGTGGAGGAGGTACACACACTAGCACCAGGAAACAGGCTATCCCTAGTATAGTGGAGGGGAGGACTGACTCCAATAGGAGATTGTGGCGCACAGAGCCGGTGCAGATCTGACAGCCACAAACAATGCTTACGTTATAACGTCTCAGCGCAAAGTAGCGCTAAGCGCACAAACCAGAACTGAGGAGATCAGGACAGGCAGACAGAATGAACGCTTGCTAGCTAGCGGCTACTTAGCGACAGCAAGCGTCCAAAACCAGACAGACTGGAATGAGGCAGCCAATGCGATGCGGCGATGGCGTGCCTCACAAAGACAGGACAGGATAGTCAGAAAATAGCAGGATTAAGATAGATGAACGTAACACAGATAAATATACAATAAGTATGATTTCCTAGCGTATTACAATTACAGCTATCAATGAAACTATTTGTAACGTCTGACCAACATATGTATACATCGGCAATGAACCGATATATGACATAAGCAGGAACGCTGACTAGGAATGGAGTAACACAGGGAACAGGACTCAGAAGGATTCGCTATCTCTTCGCAGAGATGAACGCAATCCACAAACGGTAACCGAACAGGATTCAGAAGGATTCGTTATCTCTTCGCAGAGATGAACGCAATCCACAAACGGTACCAGGAGCAGGGTAACTACCTCAGCACGGGTGGTCACGGTACGCGCAACCTACCAAAACGTGCTGGAAACTGACTAACTGCACACAGGATATAAACAGTTTGTGTACGTATACATCAGCGACACTGATGTATTAACGTAACACAAATACAAGGAAAATAATAAACGTGCTGGTATGCATATATATTGGCAATGAACCAATATATGATGCAAAGACCAGCAAAGTATCTTTATAACAAGAAACACGATCGGGGGCTAAAGCGACAGCAAGGCAGGCTTAAGCTGAAGCTATGAAAACCCAAGGAAACCCTGCAGGAAGCAGATCTTTATACTGAGGTCATCCAATGGGAGCAGACATGCAGATTCCCACACAGGTGAATGATAATCAGTCACAAGCTGACAGCAGGGAAAAACAGACAAAGCTATACAGCTTGCATGGAAATAGATCAGAACTGCCTGAGCTGCAGCACTACTTCCAGCAATAGCTGCTGCAGCAGCGATCATTACACTAATATTAGGAAATATTCGAGATTCGTGGATTCGAATCCCGACGCCATTTTCCACTATACGAATCCGCCTAATCCCGACGCCGCATCGCCGCGCATCCGCCGCTCGCACTCGTCCTCCTCCGACCCCCCCGCGCCTCTTCCGCTCGCCCCCCCTGCCCGCATAGTTACCATCCACTCACCTATCCATAGCGGAGCGCAGAGCGGCAGACCTCTCGCCGACTTCCTGGTTCCCCCTAGTGACCGGCTCTTACAATGACGTCATCAGTAAGAGCCGGTCCGGCCACTAGAGGGAACAAGGAAGTAATGAAGAGGTCTGCCGCTCTGCGCTCCACGGGAAAGGTGAGTAGATTATTATGCAGGGGTGAGCGG